>NC_071511.1:47293046-47598906 GCF_027887155.1 Malaclemys terrapin pileata
GTCACGCTTACCTCAAGCAGCTCCCGGGAGCAGTGGCATGTTCCCCCTCTGGCTACTATGCAGAGGTGTGGCCAGACAGCGCTGCATGCTGCCCCATCCACAGGCGCTGCTCCTGCAGCTACCATTGGCTGCGGTTCCTTGCCAATGGGAGCTGCAGGGGCGGCACTTGGGGCAGGGGCAACATACAGAGCTCCCTGGCTGTCCCTACACATAGGAGCTGGAGCAGGGACATGCCTCTGCTTCCGGGAGCCATGCAGAACCACGGCACACATGGAGTGGGGCAAGCCCCAGACCCTGCTTCCCAGCGGGAGTTCAAGAGCTGGATTAAAACATCTGAAGGGTTGGATGTGGCCCCCGGGCCATAGTTTGTCCAACCCTGCTCTAGAGGTAGCTACAGTGGATGCAATAATCCAGGCATGTAACATATGGTTGTGTTTTAAAAAAAACCTTTTTTTAGGTTGTCTCGGACTATAGAAATGCAAAGAGACATTTGGGGCTCAAACTTATTATTGATAATAAAATATTCAAGAGAGACCATAAAGAAACACTGAGGTGGTAAGTACATAGAGAGGGGCATTGTAGCAATTGTTTAGGGGTTGATTAAACCTTATTGGCTGGGCATAACCACTGCCTTTCATTCAGGATAAATGTAAACAAGCATCGTTTTAGCCCCTAAAGACAATAACCATAGCACCCAAAACACATACACGTGGAAAAGCTCAAGCAGAAAATGAATCATGCAGTCTAGGGGGTTTCCCAGAGTTCTGATAGCAAATACAGGGGGTAGGGCTTTGGCTGTTGGAACTGTGTGTGTGGCTGGAGGGCAGAGAAAGACAGAAGTGGTGGTAATGTGGCCTGAGAAAAAGCTAAGAGACATTGCTTTTTGGGCAGTGTGCTGGCCAGAAAGGCAGGCTCTGAACTTTGAGCAAAGGAATTGTCCCCTGCTGTTGGATTCCTATGATGTTCAGGGACACAGGACTTAGTGTATAATCTTTGTAAATAAACACAATTGCATCAAACATCTGGCTCTATCATCAGTGTCTCCTAACTGCATAATCCACAACACCCTGAATTTGGCTAACCACTCAGGTCAAGAGGGGTAACACAATGTATCCGGCTAGGTTCAATCCTCATCAGTTTGCACTGTTTCTCTTATTAGGGGTGAATTAAAAGTTCATTTAGATTTAAATTTTTATTAGAGAATATTTAAAAATAAACGGTACAAACAATTTGAAGAGTCAGTTGTCGATCATTGGGGGGAACATACAGAGTATGGGGGGGGATGTTATGTTGGGGTTGGCAGCACACATAATACATACAGACTGTAATGTCTCCAATGGGGGAGTAGGCGGTGGGCGAGATCAAGACACAGTTGATGAGCAGTGAGGGTCAATCATCCACACAGGGGGTACAAATAGCCATAGGTACAAGTAGGTGGGTTGGGTAATGGTGATGGGGCGACCCTCACAAGGTGGGATTCAGTTAGGTTGGGTAGGTTCGGGATTCAGGGGAAAAAAGCCCAGCGGTGGGGGGGAGGGGTTTAATGGGTCCCTTCCCCCTTGTGGGTGGGCGAGGTCTCCCCGGCTCACTCTTTGGCATTGGCGGTGGCCAGTGAGGTTGCGTGGGTTCAGGGCTCTACACCTGCTCCAAAGTCCCCTGTCAATTTTTGTGATTTTAATAATAGTATTTTCTGGATTTTGCAAATGATCTGTCTCTGTTCATGTGAAAGACTCACACAAACAAAAAGGGAAACTGGCTACTCAGGTGCAAACAATGAAAGATAATACACAAAGTGTGCTCAAATGCCCAGAGTAAAGAAACTAGGAACAAACCAATTTTCTCTATTCTTTCAGTCACAGTGATCTTAGAGGTTACTTGTAACAATATCAGCTTAAAAAAAAAAAAGTGAGGCAGCAGTGTTTTTTTTTTTTTTTTTTTTTCAAATTGATGGTGCCTTTTACGAAGTTCTCATAGCTGTCTTCTCAAGAGCTATTAGACAAGCATCAGTGTTGATTTTTGTATCTGCCCTCATACATAATTTCTGTTTCCCGTGGCTTCTGCTTAAATGGGTCAATTGCCTGTATGTGGCAATTTTGACGTATGTGAAGACAATGAACAGATTAGTGAAACTAGGGTATGGTACTTACAGGTGCTGTGGCTGCTCATAAACATGTTAATTTTTGAATCCTCAATAGCTCCAAAGTCACTTCACCTTTGTGGGGTTTTCCTTAAATGATAGCATGTACTGTGCCTGATGAGACTGAAAGAGAAACAGGTATTAAGGTTGGAAAGGCCTTACTAATTCTGACTTTCCCATATAGATACCTAAAGTATTTACAAATAATATCTAGCTCTTCTATAGTGCTTTTCATCTTTAGATCTCAAAGCACTTTTCAATACTATGTCTTCCACTACCAGGCTAAGGTATTGTACTGCAGTAATGGATAAGAGAGAGAACTTCACTCTCCACTGAAATTAGCCACACTTGGGATGAAACATTGTAACTGTTTAGCAGCATACAACAATTCTGTGTTAAACTTCAAACAGGGAAAAAAAGAATAAGTTGAAGCTGCAGATGGAATTTAGGGAGGCAGAATGCAACCACCTAAGCTGGAACTTGCCTGGGACAGCTTGCCAAATATCCCTTCTACCATGAAATATGCCATGGGCTCTTAACCTGACAGGCATAATCTCCACCACTAGTGCTTCCTACTATTATGCTAGATCCCCTCATTCAGCAGCGATTCAGAAGGAAGAATGCCCCAAACATCATTTCCTGCAGCACATAGGATTTTCATGGCGGTCTCTCATCCAAGCACTAGTCACTCCAACCCAGCTTAGTTTGTGAAATGTAAGAGGACCTCAGCCCAAGGTGATCACTACTACAAGACAAAATATACCCGGTGACTGCGGACTTCATAATGTGTCAGCTAGTCTTATGAGGTCACAAGTGCTGCCATCAGATGAGTTCTATTAGTACCTTAGGATACCGGGTATACCAGGACACGCACACTTCTCCCCCCCACTCTCTTTTGCTGTCTCTTCTGTTTATTATATTGGGTGGGTGATTGGGGGGGGGGGGGAGGGGAAACAATGTGCTTGATAATCATATTAGAAGGCAAGCCAATTTTCTTGTCTAGAATATGTTTTATAAACTTCTTTGTTCAATTTAAAAAAGGAGGATGCAGGGGGACCTGAATTTCCAGAAGTCTGATCTGATGCAAAGCAAATGAGTGCCTGCTATTGGGCTATGCACATGGGCACCACCAAGTCTGTACTAGCAAGTGCAATGAGGCATTTTCCATAGGCCTTGTCCTTCTGGGAATCTTCATATTTTGGCACACCTCCTTTCAGTCATGTGTAATGGGCTCCTCATATAGTGGTTCGCTCATTGTACTGAACAATTGTGTGAAGTAAATAATACCGGTAGTATTGCCTATTAGAAATATCAACCAGCATTGAAAGATGGTAACCAGAGATGTACCTGCCCACCATGTTTGTATCCATATCCAAATTTTCCTCAGATCTAGAGATGTTTCAAGTCTAAGATTCCAGCTAGAACTCTCTCTATGGGTAATGCAAGGTATATGTGTGACGTTGCATTCCATATGCTTTATGAAAATATGCTTATGAATGTGAATATGATGTAACTGGAATATGCTTTATGCAAAAGGTCTCTTGTAAGGTATCATTACAAAGCTTATAATCTACTGAGTGTTCATCCTTTTTGTATGCATGTATCATTCTTGTATCTGAAGCTAGAAATATGAAGTATAATTCTGAGGTCCTGTTGTAATTATGCAAAGTGTGGGCAATTAATGATGGTTTAGAATCTTGATGGCTCCCATAGACTAGGCCAATTGGTTGTAAATGGTTTATTTATCTGCAAACCTTCCTGTGTACTGAGTGGGCCAGCCCCTAGGTAATGAAGAATGAGGTCTCACAGGGATATGTGACCATGTCACCTGATAATGAAATCCATCTTAAATCTGGTACTCTTCCATTTAGAAGGAGGGGCGGGGACCCAGAGAAACAAGATTCCCACCTTGTGCCAAAGCTATAAAAGGGGGTGGAGCAGGACAGAGAAGGCTGCCAGTCATGAGAGAGCCCCTGCTTTCCACCTAAGATGTCTTGAACTAACAAGGACTGTACTGGGGAAAGGATTGGGTCCAGAGTAGGAAGGAGTGTAGTCTGTAAAAGAAGCTTATTGGAACATCTCTGAGGGTGAAAGATTACCTGTAATCAGTTTCTTAATGTATTAGGCTTAGACATGTATGTTTTTGTTTTATTTTGCTTGGTGACTTACTTTGTTCTCTCTGTGATTACTTGGAACCACTTAAATCCTACTTAATAAAATCACTTTTGGTTATTAGTAAACCCAGAGTAAGTGATTAATACCCGGGGAAGCAAACAGCTGTGCATATCTCGATCAGTGAGTGTTATAGAGGGCGGACAATTTATGAGTTTACCTGTATAAAGCTTATACAGAGTAAAATGGATTTATTTGGGGTTTGGATCCCATTGGGAGCTGGGTGTCTGGCTGCTGGAGTTGGGTAACCTGCAGAGCTATTTCCATTTAAAGCCTGCAGCTCTAGGGGCATAGCCTGGACCCTGGGTCTGTGCTGCAGCAGGTTAGTGTGTCTGGTTCAACAAGGCAGGGTTCTGGAAGTCCCAAGCTGGCAGGAAAGATGGGCTCAGTGATAATTTCAGCACGTCAGGTGACAGTCCCAAGGGGATCTCTGTCACCAAACCCGTCACAATATGTTTTGGGGAAAGCTCAAATATCTGGCATATATAAATGCTTGCTTTCAGTTTACTGGCTTTCAAATTGCTCCCAGGACAGAGAGTACACACCCTATGAATACATAGCGTGTTCACACTGGATCTGATGGATATTGTTTAGACACCCAAATTGTGACATTTGAATTCACATCTTCCTTGCATTCCTACAGGATAGAATGATGGCTAAATCCTGACATTTTGTCTCTATGGGATCACTCTATAGATCCTAGAATGCAGAGAAAATGATCTCTTTATGAAATGCATAGGGAGTTTACAATATAAACTGTATACCAAAAAGCCAATAGCTGAAATGTCTGGTTCTCTTAGAGAAGGCAATATGCATCTGTATGACTGAACACCTATAACTGGATGAAAAGAGATCTGAAAGACCCTTGCTTCATCTTTGTCTTCTTGACCTCAGGATCCTGACTTAGGAGTTTTGCTTGTGTGCTATGCCTGCGATTCAGAAGGAATTTCTTAGAGTTCTGTCTTATGGCCAGTCATATTTTTAGTAAATTAACATAGCTTCTGTAAAGGAACCTAGGGAATACACATTTGCTCTGGATAGGAGGAACAAATGCCACATCAGTATAGTTTTACATTGAATATAATCCTACTATTTGATTTGTCTGTTTATAATACACTGAAATCTCTGCATTCCAAATTGTGTTAAGTGCCTTCAAATGTATTCACTTTAACTTATGTTCTGTCCTCTAACATTATAAGCTTTTGTAATGTGCCCATTCTTGTAGCATCTAGGCACATTTTTTCTTTTACTAATATTTACATGATTTGTTGCTGAGTGTTTCCATGTGGTATTTTGGACGTCACTTTTCGTGAATTATATTTGCAAGGCAAAATTCAGTTCTGATAACCAAGTCTGACTCTTGGCTGTAGTCTGGATCTATTTATTGCTATGTGCTGGTTAAATACTGTAAAATACAACCAGTTATTTATAAAACAAATGTTTCTATTATTGACCCTTCCATAAAAGAACTAGTATTTTAGACTACTGACTTCTGGATCTTACCACTGCGTGAAGGGGCTAATGTGCTCCCTTGTGATGGTAGGAGTCTCTCTCGTTGTTTCATATGACTTTTCTCTGCTTCAATCCCCCTGTGTCTGGCAAAGATCCACCCTCATCGGAAGTACCACTGTTATCACTGAGCCCCCATTGTGATGTCACAAGATGGGACATGATTTTTCCCTATATTTTTTTCTTTAACATTCATGTGTTGTTGTTTGCTTTTAATATGAGAATTTAACAGTGAATTTTCATGCAATCTGGGAGCAAAAGCCTGTGTCTTTGTCTAACTGCTGTAGATGAGGTTAAACAGGTGAGGTGGGGGAGGAATGAAGTTTCTGTATGACTCATGGGCTCTTTGGACTCATGTTTGCAGAGCAAGGGTGGCCAACCTGAGCCTGAGAAGGAGCCAGAATTTAACAATGTACATTGCCAAAGAGCCACAGTAATACGTCAGCAGTCCCCCATCAGCTCCCCCACCCACTGGCAGCCCCACTGATCAGCACCTCCCCCTCCCGATCAGCTGTTTCATGGAATACAGGAGGCTGGGGGGGGGGTAGAGGGGAGGGCGGGGAGCGAGGGCATGGCAGGCTCAGGGGCAGGGCCGGCTCCAGGCACCAGCCTTCCAAGCAGGTGCTTGGGGAAGCAATCTGCAAGGGGCGGCAGTCTGTTTTTTTTTTTTTTTTTTTTTTTTTTTTTTTTTTTTTTTTCCCCCCCCCCCCCAAGCAGCGTGCTGAATTGCCACCGTGGATGGTGGGGGCAGTCCGTGCACCATTAGGGCAGCACACGCGTTTCCGCGGTGGCAGCAATTCGGCAGCAGCTTCTATGTTCAGCTTCTGAACGGAAACGCACGTGCCACCCTAATGGTGCACGGACTGCCCCCGCCGTCTGCGGCGGCAATTCAGCACGCTGCTTGGGGCAGCAAAAACAGTAGAGCCGGCCCTGCTCAGGGGAAGAGGCAGGAAGGGGTGGAGTGGGGCAGGGCCTGGGGCAGAGCCAGGGGTTGAGCAGTAAGCACTCCCTGGCACACTGGAAAGTTGGCACCTGTAGCTCCAGGCCCAGAGTCGCTGTTTATACAAGGAGCTGCATATTAACTTCTGAAGACCCGCACGTGGCTCCGGAGCCACAGGTTGGCCACCCCTGTTGTAGAGGATTTAGCAATCTGGCTGCTACAAAGGCCATGACCCAGGGAGGGAAGTGCGGGAGGCACATCCTCATCCTTGGCTATTTCCATGCTCTTCGCAGACGATGCTGCTACTGGCAATGCTTCCATGATACACATATTCAGATCACGGTGCATCTAATAGGAAATGGGGTTTATTTTGGTTTGTCTTTGGATTTTAGGGGTGAAAGCCTGACCTCACTGAAGTCATTGGGAGTTTACAATTGACTTCAGTAGAGCCAGGATTTGTCCCCTGGACTCTTGAAATTGACTGCCACTTATCAGTTAATGTCATGTTGGCCTCTAACAATTTTCTGATCTGGATCTATTCCCAGCCAATCTCTCAGCAGACTTGCACTTCCCTTCCTGGCTGACAAATTCACACCATTTTATCTTGGTATCCACTCTACTGCTGTCTAGTGTTAACTTACACCTCATATTTTCCCCTAATACCACATGAAATCCCCCCCAAGTCGTGTGGGTTGCGGGCAGCAGCCAAAGGATGAGCTTAGCGGAAAAGAGTTCCAGCAGGGGCTGCTGCAAAGAAATGTGTCCTGGATAATATGGTTCACAAAAGAAACTTATAAGTTACAAATCAGATCTGGCTACAACCAATACAAGATAGTATTTGTATTACTGCAGCACGTAAAGGTCCCAACTGAAATCAGGGCCCCATTGTACCTGGTACTGTAAACACCTAGTTATACAGCCTCTGCCCCAAAAATCTTGCATTCTAAATGGATATAGCCTGGGGTAGGGAAACTGGCACCAATAGGTGATGTGACTTTCCCGAGGTCACACAACAAGTCAGTGGTAGAGTTAGAATTAGAACCCAAGTCTCCTGAGTACTAGTCTAGTACCCTACCCACTAGGAACAAGTCACAGCTCAAATGGTAGAAGGCTGCTGAAATTTAGGCCCATGTCCTCAAACATATCTGAAATCAATGGAAATTAGGAGCCTAAACACCTTTGAGGATCTGGGCCTTAGCTTTCCTGATCTCAGCATACAAGATAATAGTAATTCAAATCATACTATATTGCTGCCAGAAAAGATGTCAGTCTTTCCTTTATATATCCGTATCTATACAAAATTATTCTGACTACCTAACTCCAAACAGTTTATATGCTGCTATCTTGTGCATCTACTGCCTCAACATCACTATTCTACAGTGAGCAATTGTGCATACTCCTCTACATCTTTGTTGCATCAGCTGTGTATATATAATAAACTGTATATACTAACACTGGATCCAAAGGGTGTATTTATTCATGTATTTTCCTGCATGTTTTCGTCTGTACATATTTGTATACTGGCTTCCATGCTCCATTGTAAATTCACCTGTGTAACTACCGCTAAATGCTTTTCAAAATACATATAGATAATTGTACATAAACTAAACAAGCCACTGTATCCTTCAGTTCCAGTTCTTTCCAGCTGTCTCAAAGAGTTTCCCCCTTGCCAGGAAGTAATTAGCAAATCTGTTCCAGTGGCTTACTGTTAGCGTCACTCACATTAAAGAAAAAAAACTTTGCAAAAAAGGGAAAGGGATGATGGTGCTTCAAGTTCAGCATGTACGAAGTGAGGATCATAAAGACAATATACCACTGGTGTATTGTAGAGACTCAATATTATCCTCTGCTCTTAGCTTTGCCTCTGAAGATTTTTGCCAACTACTGTACTGCTGACCTTCCCCTGCTTTCTCATTAGACTCCTGTGTAGTTAGCCAATCATCAAGAGCTTTGATAGTTTGGACAAAAGAAGAATGATCATTATTGGTTAAACTCATTTTGCTTTTCCCAGCAAGGCAGATATATTCAGACAAGTAAGCATTCTCTGTTCACTCATGTGTCATTAGCATTTTGTAAAGCTGATTTTTCAATTTAAATAACCTAAACTCACACTTGAACCTTGATGGACTGGATGTTATCAGGGAATGGAAACATAATGATGAGTTGTTGCCTTTTGCTTGCTGTTTGGTGTCTCTGCCATGTGAAATGAGTTGGAGAAGTAGTACCTACATCACAGAAACCACCTTGACAATCAGCACTAATTGATCTCCTTGTTTTCAGTCTCAAGAGAGTGGGCAAGAAATGGAACAGCCAAGGAAAATAAAGTACCTTCCCATTCCCAGAAATGGCTTGACCAAGTCAGAGCTGAACCACATTAGGTCTGATTCTCCAATGCCTTGCTATTTATACCTGTGCAAAGGGTCTAAAACACTACCAGCCTCTTTAAATTAAGCAATTCTTCAGTCCTTGCTGAAGAAACCATCTTTGGACATTGATAATCTTGCCAATTATTACCCGGCTTTTTGCCTTACCAAAGATGCTTTGGAAGTAAATCCGTCAATTCCTCAGAGTTCTTTGATCCCGGCCTTGAGCTGGGTATTGTATGGAAACAGCATTGGTTTTGCTGGTTAATGATCTCCTAATGGTGATGGATAAAAATTAGATACTGTATTCATACAGATTTTAGATCATAGAATCATAGGACTGGAAGGGACCTCGAGAGGTCATCTAGTCCAGTCCCCTGCCCTCATGGCAGGACTAAGTATTATCTAGACCAGTGGTCTCCAACCTTTTAAGCCCACGATCACCTTTTGAATTTAAGGGCACCCAAGATCTACTCTGTCTCTTCCCCAAAGCCCTGCCCCATCGCTCGCTCTCCTCCACCCTCACTCACTTTCACTAGGGAGTTGGGAGGGGGTGCGGGCTCTGGGCTGGGGATAAGGGGTTCACAGTGTGAGGGGGGCTGCAGGAGGGGGTGTGGGGTGCAAGCTCTGGGAGGGAGTTTGGGTGCAGGAGGGGGCTCTGGGTTGGAGCAGCGTGTTAGGGTGCAGGAGGGGGTATAGGGTACTGGCTCTGGGAGGGGGTCAGAGCTGGGGCAGGGGTTTGGGGTTCAGGAGAGGGTTTGGGGTGTAGGAGGGGGTATGGGGTGCTGGCTCCAGGAGGGGACTTAGGCTGGGGGTTGGGGTGCGGCCTCCTGCCAAGCAGCACTTACCTTGGACAGCTCTTGATCAGCGGCACAGAAAGGCTAAGACAGGCTCCCTGCCTGCCCCTGTCTCACACAGCTCCCAGGGGGGCCAACACAGACTGGTGTTTGTCTAATCTGCTTTTAAAAATCTCCAATGATGGAGATTCCACAACTTCCCTAGGTAATTTATTCTAGTGCTTAACCACCCTGATAGTTAGGAAGCTTTTCGTGATGTCAAACCTAAACCTCCCTTGCTGCAATTAGCCTATTGCTTCTTGTCCTATCCTCAGAAGTTAAGAAGAACAATTTTTCTCCCTCCTCCTTGTAACAACCTTTTTATGTCCTTGAAAACTGTTATGTCCCCTCTCAGTCTTCTCTTTTCCAGACTAAACAAACCCAATTTTTTCAATCTTCCCTCATAGGTCATGTTTTCTAGACTTTTAATCATTTTTGTTGGTCTTCTCTGGACTTTCTCCAATTTGTCCACATCTTTCCTGAAATATGACACCCAGAACTGGACATAATACTCCAAGTGAGGCCTAATCAGCTCGGTGTAGAGCGGAAGAATTACTTCTCGTATCTTGCTTACAACACTCCTGCTAATACATCCCAGAATGATGTTCATTTTTTTTGCAACAGTGTTACGGTTTCTATTGTTGGCATCCTTTCATCTGCAAGAGATGGTGGGAATTGCAGCCTATGCTGTAGACGGTTTACAATGTCTCATGTGACTGAATAGTCCAATCCGAGATTTGCATGATCTTTAGCAGTTATTGCAAATGTATGTATCTTTGTTGGGAGCAGGGCCGGTGCAACCCATTAGGCAACCTAGGCGGTCACCTACGGCGCTAGCATTTGGAGGGGCGGCATTTCGGGTCCTTCGGGTCCCCTGTTCCCCCCGCCCCAAAAGTAAACCAACCAAAAATCTGAAAATTCAGATTTTTATAATTTCAAAAATCTTTTTCGATTTCAACTTTTCTTTTTTTTAATTTTTAAATTTAAGTTAACTTTCATTTAGAAACACAATCATTTTGAACCAAAAAACTTCATTTTGAAAACATTAAAACAGGATATTTCAACAGTTTTGAAACTTTTTTCTAATCCGATAATTCATTGAAACTGACCCTTTCCTACAAACAGTTTTGGTTTTGATGAATTGGCATTTTCAAACAAATATTTCTTCAAAAAGCCCCTACCAGCTCTATCCTCCTCAGCACTGGCCTAGCTTTGCTCCCTTTGGAGCAAATGGGCAATGGGCAAAAGTGTTCAGCACTGGCTTAACTCTGTTCTCTCTGAAAATCCTGCCCTAAATGTCTATTCACATTCTATGCTCTTAGTAAAGAAGCTATGACATGATTTCTCCAAGAAAGGTTCATGGATTCTTAGTATTTGTGCATTTCCTTCTGCACACTCAATTGACTACCATTCCATAGCCTCGAGCTAAGCGAACGGGAATGATGTGACTGTTTCATTCTTGAATTCCAATTTCATTAGTATCTGAATAGTTGGTTTGTAGGGTTGACTATATCAATAATATCATGTTTAGGGTCCTGTTTACACTGCCAAAACTGCCATGTTTGACACCATTTCAACCGCAGCTCAGATCAGCAGCAAAGGGCGGGTTTCATGTTTGACACCTGGTGCCTATTACAGTCAATGGCAAAGCTCCCATTGGCCTTCACTGATTTTAGTGGTGCAGGACTAGGGCCCTGATGTCAGTAGTATTCAGTTTCTGTAATATAACCAACACCCACACTGTGCGGTAAATCATGAAAGTTTTAAAAAGAATCTAAAACCTGAATATACTTTCCTTAGGAAACAGCTGATGCAGTGAGTAGAAGGTGCTGTAAAAGTAGATTTGCGGTGAAGGTATGTTCAGGTCTAGTTGTTCTTAGGAATCCCCAATGAATGTGAAACTTAAACATGAATGTGAAAATATCGTGAATGCTGCAAATGAGACTCAAAATCCCTAATGTGAATGTGACAGTGACAGTTTGATTAAGAATGAAGAAAAGCTAAACTTGCTCATGGCATCTCAATACCTACCATGGGCACTGAATGACTTCAAAAAGTAGTCAGTGATGTTTCAACTTAAAATACACTGCTAATGGGACAAATTTCCTATTACTTTCACGAACAGACCATTTGCAGCGTTGTTGCAGCCCTGTTGGTCCCAGGATATTAGAGAGACAAGGTAGATGAGGTAAAATCTTTTCTTGGACCAACTTCTGTTGGTGAATAAGACAAGCTTGTGTGCTTACATAGAGCTCTTCCTTAGGGCTGGGAGTGGTACCTGAGAAAAGTACCTTTTCCAGACCTGAAGACTACAAGCTTGGTGTATGTAGCTCGAAAGCTTGTCTCTTTCACCAACAGAAGTTGGTCCAATAAAAGCTTTTACCGCACCCACCTTGTCTCAGGGGAAAAAACTGTCATTTGTGCAAACCTAGGGAGCCTTTCCTGTAAGGCAAAGGTTAGACTGGGCTACAGTAAGTCTGGGTTCAATTTACAGCTCTACTACAGGCTTCTTAGGTGACCTTGGGTGTGTCAATCAATCTCGCTCAATTCCATGTCTGGATCACCCTTGTCCACATGTTTGTTGACCACCTCAAAGAATTCTTATAGATGGTGTTGAGACATGGTTTCTCTTTACCAAAGCTGTGTCTGGTAATCCTGTTCATTACTATAGTTTCAACCAATTTGCCTCGTACTAAAGCTGGGCTTACCAGCCTGTAATTGTCAGGATTGCCTCTGGAGCCCTTTTTAAAAATCAGAGGCTTGTTTCAGCGATAAGTGTGCTATGTAACCTAAAAACAATGAGATAAATGTAGCGCAAGTAGACTAGGGGTGCTAGGGGATGCCATAATGTGCCAGCAGTGCCCCTCTGCCATGTACATTGGCCAAACTGTACAGTCTCTATGAAAAAGAATTAATGGACACAAATCAGACATCAAGAATTGTAACATTCAAAAACCAGTAGGAGAGCACTTCAATCTCTCTGGACACTAACAGACTTAAAAGTTGCCATTCTTCAACAAAAAAAACTTCAAAAACAGATTTCAATGAGAAACTGCAGAATTAATTTGCAAACTTGACACCATCAAATTAGGCCTGAATAAAAACTGTGAGTGCTGGGTTACTACAAAAAATAATTTCCCCTCTGTTGATATTCACCCCTTCTTGTCAACTGTTGGGAATTGGCCACTTCCACCCTAATTGAATTGGCCTTGTTAGCACTGACGCCTCACCTGGTAAGGCAACTCCTATCTTTTCAGTGCTGTATATTTATACCTGCTTACTGTATTTTCCACTCCATGCATCTGATGAAGTGGATTATATCCCACGAGGACTCCTCATTCTTTTTACTGACACAGATTAACATGGCTACCCCTCTGAAACCTGTCACCATACCACTCTTAGTAGTTCTGCAGTTTCATCTTTAAATTCCTTCAGAATTCTTGGGAGAACACCATCTGGGCCAGGTGAGTTGTTATAGTTTAATTTATCAACTTGTTTGAAAACCTTGTCTGTTGTCTCATCAGTGTGGGACAGTACTTCAGATTTGTCATCCACATCAGAGCTATCCATTTTGGCCATCTCCCTCACATTCTCTGCAGTGATGACTAATGCAAAGAATTCATTTAGCTTCTCTGCAATGGCCTTGTCTTCCTTGAGTGCTCCTTTAACTCCTTTGTCTAGTGGCCTCACTGACTGGCAGACTTCTTGCTTCTGATCTACATACAAAATTTTTTACTATTGGTTTTTTGTCTTTAGCAAGTTGCTCCTCAAAGTCATGTTTAGTCTGCCTTATTATACTTTTTACACTTAACCTGCCAGAGTTCTTACACCTTCTTATTATCCTCATTAGGATATGACTTCCAAATTTTAAAGGATGCCTTTTTGCCTCTAATGACCTCCATTACTCTGCTGTGTAGCCATGGTAGAGAGACAAGGTGGGTGTGGTAATATGTCTTATTATGTCTTATTGGATCAACATCTGGTGGTGAAAGAGAATAGCTTTCAAGCTACAGAGTTTTTCTTCAGGTCACAGTGGCATTTTTTTGGTCCTCTTCTTGTCTGTTCTGATTTGGGGGTATATATTTAGTCTGAGCCTCTAGTGTGCTGTTTTTGAATAGTCCCCATACTGCTTTCAGGCATTTAACCCTTGTGACAGCTCCTTTTAATTTCCATCTAACAAGTGACCTTATTCTTGTGTAGTTCTTTTAAAAATTAAATGTTAACGTAGTGCAGTTTTTTGGTATTATCCCCCCTACAAAGATGTTCAATATAATTATGTTATGGTCACTATTACCAAGTGGTTCAGCTATAGTTACATCTTGGACCAGATCCTGGGTTCCATTTAGGACTAAATCAAGAATTACCTCTCCCCTTATCTGACTCATTGTTTCTAATCCCATGTGACTGCAGTCTCTGTCATTTTGTGCCCTGTTCTTTCATCTTTCCTGTTTTCCTTTAATTTCCCTTCATACTTTGCATAATTCTTGTTGCTATGCAACGTTTCCAAGCTGAGCCATCTGTAACAATCCCCCATGATGGGTGTTTGCTGCTTGGCTGCATAGTGGACCCTTTGCTTAATTTACTTTCTCTTTTTGTATAAGGATTTTGAGGGCTTAGAAAGCAATTCAAAGCAAAATTACAACCCCCCCCCCCCCACACACACACACACACAGTCCAGTGAACCAAAATTAGCCTCAGTAAATTAAACCATTGATAAACTGTCTCTAATGTGGCCTGGAATAGTGTGCACATGGCAAAGCAACCCAAAAATTAAAACGTAGAGCCTGACTCATCTTTCACTCCTGTTATCACTGGTGTGAACTGTATGAGCAGGGCCGTCTTCAGGCACCAGCCGAGCAAGCTCATGCTTGGGGCAGCAGATTCTACGGGGCGGCACGGCCGCTTTTTTTGGGTTTTGTTTTGTTCGCCAATCCGGCCACCCTGTAGGGGGTGACGGTGCGGAGGAGGGCTGCACCCTGCTGGGAGTGGGCTGCACGCTCCGTCTGCCCCAGCGGGTGCCAGGTCTGTAGCAAGTCCAGCAGGGTAGCCTGCATCCTTCCTTCCCCAGCGACCGGAGTGGTGCGGAGCCCACCCGGCAGGCAGCGCAGCGGTCGGGGCTGCATGGCAAGTGCCCCACTGAAGCCCTGGCCGTCCCACCTTCTCTCTCTCCCCCCACTCCCTCCCCCTGCTAGCCGGGCACGTCTGCAGCGCAGGGAGTCCCCCTGCACCCTGGCTTTGGCCGCCCCGCAGGTTGTGTTTTTGTTTGTTTGTTTGTTTGTTTTTTGTTTTGTTTTTTTGCTTGGGGCAGCAAAAAAGCCAGAACCGGCCCTGTGTATGAGTCAATGCAGAGGGGGGAATGGGAAGAAACAAAGGGGAGAAACTGGATGTTGAAGAGACTGCACTTGAAGGTTTTAAACTTGAGCACAGTAGCCATTCATCCCACAGAGGGAGGGAGTGATGGAGAGGTATCTCTGAACCTGCCTTAAGCAGAGAGGAGCAGGAGAAGCTGCGTGGGGAGGGCAGAGGAGCCCCTAGCCCTCTCTCCCAGCCAGGAGGCTGATGTCTTATAGTGCAGGAGCTTCCCTATATTGCCAGCTATTTGGGTGCATGGCCTGGCAGCACAGGGAAACCTTACCATGGAAGGTAATGTCTCTAGGAAGTATGCGGGTGGCACTGGATGGGGTGTCTGGAGAAAGGGGTGTTTTGGTGCCAAGTGTAGCAGCGGGGGTGGATGTTGTAACAGTTCGGGGGATATGTCAGTGCCAGCTTCGGAATTCCATTTTGTTTTGGAAATGCTCTTGTCTACTGTAACTCTTACTGTGGATTAGAGCATCCATTTTGAAGCAGGAACCTGACACAGTTAAGGCTCATCAACAATGAATTGCTCTACCCTGGTGGGACAATGAGGTTTCTGCCAGTAGGGCCTTTGACTCTGAATGGTCTCTTGAAACAGAACCCTGTCTGTGGGGAGGGGGTTGGATCTCTTCCCCCATGCCCAGATCTAAACAGGCTGGGAGATCTGCTAGTCTCACCACCAGACTAAAGGGGGTCAGAGGCTGATTTAAAAGAGCTGTGCTCCCTAAGCAAAAAAAGTCATCTCATCACCAGAATCTGAAGACTCCGTTCAGGAGGCAGTTTAACCTCTGCTCAGGACGCTGACCAAACCCAAGTCTCCCGGGGTGGTGAGGACACCAATGGGGACAGAGTGTATGAGTGTGGTATTTTTCACAGATCTGTAACTCTCCTGAGCTCTCTAAGAGTAAAGTGTGTGTGTGTGTGTGTTTAGGAAATTCCTTTGCTAAGCCTGTGTTTCCTTGCTTTACTGCCACATTATCCCTGAAAGGGTTAATTGAGAAAAATAGAGCTTGCACAGCCAGATGGACACTGCGGGGAAAATATCTAAGCAACTGGGGTGCTCAGAAGGACTGAGACACCGGTTCCAGGGTGTCACATTAGCGTTCCTCCTGTCATCTGGTACAGAAGATGATTTAAATGATAGGTTATATGCCATAGTTAGTAGTTCTGCAACTTCATATCTGAGGTCCTTCAGAACTCTTGGGTGAATACCATCTGGTCCTGGTGACTTATTACTGTTTAATTTATCAATTGGTTCCAAAACCTCTCTTATTGACACTTCAATCTGGGACAGTTCCTCAGATTTGTCACCTAAAAAGAGAGGCTCAGGTGTGGGAATCTCCCTCAAATCCTCTGCAGTGAAGATTGATGCAAAATATTCATTTAGCTTCTTTCCAATGGCCATGTCTTGCTTGAGTGCTCCTTCAGCACCTTGCTCATCCAGTGGCCTCACTGATTGTTTGGCAGGCTTCCTGCTTCTGATGTATTTTAAAAAAAATTGCTGTTAGTTTTTGAGTCTATCTAGTTGCGCTTCAGATTCTTTTTTTGACCTGCCTAATTATATTGACTTGCCAGAGTTTATGCTCCCTTCTACTTTCCTCAGTAGGATTTAACTTCCAATTTTTAAAGAATGCCTTTTTGCCTCT
Organism: Malaclemys terrapin pileata; assembly: GCF_027887155.1. Taxonomy (NCBI): domain Eukaryota; kingdom Metazoa; phylum Chordata; order Testudines; family Emydidae; genus Malaclemys; species Malaclemys terrapin. The sequence continues at coordinate 47,310,005 of NC_071511.1, forward strand.
AACTACTTCTTTTACTTTCCTAATTGGTCTTTCCATGGGACCTTGCCTACTATTTCTCTGAGTTGGCTGAAATCTGTCTTTCTGAAGTTGTGTCCTTGTTTTGTTCTTATTCCTCCTTTCCTTAGGATCTTAAATTCTATCAGATCATGATCACTTCCTTCCAAGTTCCCAACCACCTTTGCATTTGCAAACTAATTCATCCCTGTTGGACAACACCTGATCCAAAACAGACGATCCCTTAGTTGTTTCCTCAACTTTCGGAATCAGAAAGTGATCCCCTACATATGCTAAAAAACTAACTAATAACTAACAAATCCTTCTCCACTTAGATCTAACCTGGGGAGCAGTGAACAGCGAGGGAGATGGGCTGCCTGTTCAACAAGTCTCTATAGACATAGCAGCCCAAGGCAGGAGGAAAAAATGCAAGTAATTGCCTGAACTTCCCTGCAGCCAAACCAGCAGTGTGACAGAATAGCACAACTGCAGGAAAGCATAGTGGGGGCTGCTGGCATGGGTGTCACATAAGATGCCTGATAGCCCAGCTAGGAGTGGGGGCTATACACACAGGTGCACACCAAAATCCTCCCCTCTGTTGTGCAGTATGTTGGCTTCAGTGTGGCAGCCAGCTGGTGCATGGGGGTGTCTGCATTTCAGTGATGCTGTGCGTATACTTAAAGGCTTTTGAGATGAAAGGACCTATGTAAGTAATTAATATCACCTGCACTGGTGGGCCCATCAATAATAGCACCTACATGGAGGGCTATTATAATTCAAAGTTAACACCCATCCCCCCCCATAATACTGTTGTTATGGCAGGAGTTAACAGTGCCATAATGATAGTCTTACAATTTTCTTTAGGGCATGAGCAAGTTTTTAGGCTTGGAAGAAAATGCTGTGGCGATAGTAGTTTTGTGATACAAGGTATTTTGGGGGGAACTTTGGCAAGCCTCAAAGGAGTTGCTCTCTCCCTCAATCTAACTAGTAAATTCTTGAATCAGAGATGCTTCTTGGGAACTGGATATCTGCTACTGCTTGGGAGAGGAGCGATACTATTCACCAGCTAGAAGTCCTAGAAACAGAGGAGGGGGACAGCTTTAATGCTGATGCCTTGAATACTAAAAATTGAATTAGAGAACTTTTATCCTGTAAAAGGTTTACCTACCTCAAGAAGTCTAAAGAAACTACATGTTCACTTACTTAGCAATAATAGAGAACAAAGAGAATAGATTTAGATTCTACATTGTGCTCAAAGAACTTGGACAAGAACATTAAAAGTGCTTTCCCATTTGATCACCAGAAGTGAAATGTTTGCTGAGATAGCAGGAGCTAAATTCTTCAGTCATTTAGATTAATGGGCAGGTTCCCATGGACACAGACAACTCCAATATTTGCTCTTTTAATGCAACAGTAGGAAGATACTGCTTCTTGTGACTGCCTTTCGGAGTATGCCGAGCCCCAGAAGTATTTAATCAAACAACAAACGTCTTGCAGGAGTGAAAATGTACCTTAAGAACATAATAGCCTACAGCAGCACCCTACTGAACATCAGGAATGATTATGGAGAACACTGGAAATTGCAGAAAAAACCAACCTTATACCAACCAAAACCAAATGTCAGTTTCAAACAACTGAAATTGCTTACTTTGGAGAGGAACTGAGCAAACATAGGAATAGAGTCAAGTTGTTCCAAAAGTCAAATGACAGTGACTATGGTGGGACTCAGAGATTTGCAAAAAACGTTGAATTATGGCAGTAAGTTCATACCTACTTTGAAAAACTTACCTGTGAAAACTCCTTTAGAAAGACAGTATCCCAGGATGCCAGAAGATGAGAGAGAGGTCAAGGATTTGAAGAGAATACTGACTTCTACATGAGAATTGAAGATCTTTGGTACTGCTGAAAGAAATCCATCTCTGCACAGATGATTCAGAAGGAGGGCTTGGAGTTGTTGTGCTACAGAGACGAGGGACTTTATTCATTACAAGTAGACATTATGGGAGTGAGAGCTTTGAGAGTGGCAGAGAAAATGTAAGTGCAAATCACAGAAGGGATGCTAGGTCACAGAATCATAGACTCTCAGTACCAATCCCCAACTAAATCATCCCAGCCAGGGCTTTGTCAAGCCTGACCTTAAAAACCTCTAAGGAAGGAGATTCCACCACCTCTCTAGGTAACCCATCCCAGTGCTTCACCACCCTCCTAGTGAAAAAGTTTTCCCTAATATCCAACCTAAACCTCCCCCACTACAACTTGAGACCATTACTCCTTGTTCTGTCATCTGGTACCACTGAACCGTCTAGATCCATCCTCTTTGGAACCCCCTTTCAGGTAGTTGAAAACAGCTATCAAATCCCCCCTCATTCTTCTCTTCTGCAGACTAAACAATCCCAGTTCCCTTAGCCTCTCCTCATAAGTTATGTGCTCCAGCCCCCTAATCATTTTTGTTGCCCTCCACTGGACTCTTTCCAAGTTTTCCACATCCTTCTTGTAGTGTGGGGCCCAAAACTGGACACAGTACTCCAGATGAGGCCTCACCAATGCTGAATAGAGGGGAATGATCATGTCCCTCGATCTGCTGGCAATGCTCCTGCTTATACAGCCCAAAATGCTGTTAGCCTTCTTGGCAACAAGGGCATACTATTGACTCATATCCATCTTCTCGTCCACTGTAACCCCTGCTGCCTAGCCACTCAGTCCCTAGTCTGTAGCAGTGCCTGGGATTCTTCCATCCTAAGTGCAGGACTCTGCACTTGTCCTTGTTGAACCTCATCAGATTTCTTTTGGCTCAATCCTCTAACTTGTCTAGGTCCCTTTGTATCCTATCCCTACCACTCCTCCCAGTTTAGTGTCATCTGCAAACTTGCTGAGGGTGCAATCCATGTCATCCTCCAGATTATTAATGAAGATATTGAACAAAACCGACCCAAGGGCCGACTCTTGGGGCACTCCGCTTGATACCGGCTGTCAACTAGACATGGAGCCATTTTGAGCCCGATGATCTAGCCAGCTTTCTATCCACCTTATAGTCCATTCTTCCAGCCCATACTTCTTTAACTTGCTGGCAAGAATGCTGTGGGAGACCGTATCAAAAGCTTTGCTAAAGTCAAGGAATAACGCTTCCACTGCTTTCCCCTCATCCACAGAGACAGTTATCTCATTAGAGAAGGCAATTAAGTTAGTCAGGCATGACTTGCCCTTGGTGAATCCATGCTAACTGTTCCTGATCACGTTCCTCTCCTCTAAGTGCTTCAGAATTGATTCCTTGAGGACCTGCTCCATGACTTTTCCAGGGACTGAGGTGAGGCTGTGGTTCCCCGGATCCTCCTCCTTCCCTTTTTTAAAGATATGCACTACATTAGCCTTTTTCCAGTCATCTAGGACCTCCCCCAATCGCCATGAGTTTTCAAAGATAATGGCCAATGGCTCTGCAATCACATCTGCCAACTCCTTTAGCACCCTCGGATGCAGAGCATCCGCCCCCATGGACTTGTGCTCGTCCAGCTTTTCTAAATAGTCCTGAACCACTTCTTTCACCACAGAGGGCTGGTCACCTCCTCCTCATACTGTGCTTCCCAGTGCAGTAGTCTGGGAGCTGACCTTGTTCGTGAAGACGGGCAAAAAAAGCATTGAGTACATTAGCTTTTTCCACATCCTCTGTCACTAGGTTGCCTCCTTGTTCAGTAAGGGGCCCCCACTTTCCTTGACCTTTTTCTTGTTGCTAACATACTTGAAGAAACCCTTCTTGTTACTCTTAACATCCCTTGCTAGCTGCAACTCCAAGTGTGATTTGGCCTTCCTGAGTTCAAGACCTTTTGGAAAGGTCTTGCATGTGGCTATACAGTCATAGCTTAAAAGCTGAAACAGATCATAAATCACTGATTGCAATATACAAAGAACTTAGAAATGCCACCGAGGGTACAGCATTTACTTCTGAAGGTTAAAAAAAATATGACAACTGCAGCATGCCAACCAGAATGTTACCTAAGTGATTACAGAGGTGCTGTCAATAAAGTATGGTATGATATGATACAGTGTTGTCCATTCCACAAAAATCTGCAAACATTTCACCGTTTTTTCATTTCACCGAGGGCTTGTTTCCTCATAATTACTTCCCTACCAATGTTGTTGCTCCCTACTTTAGCATTCATACCTTTAGGCATCCTCACTAGTATAATTTAGTATAGTCTAAATTAAAACTAAGGTACAGGTCTCAAATGAACAAAGTAATTCAGTGTCACAGTTCTGGCTGAGTTCCCAACGTGGATGGTCACCAGTCTGTTTATAATTGGATCCAACGTGTGTCTAAGCCCAAGGGGTCTAGGCAGAGTCCATCACTGTTTCCAACTGCAGGGCTCCAAAAGCATTATTATTACTTCTATTTTGTGTGACCCTCTTCCTAGGCTGCAGGACTCTGTAGTTGAACTGCTGTAGGCCCCAAAGCTCCCAAATCTTTCCAGTTCTGTGCACATTCTCCCAGAGTCCCATCTAGGTGTGGTCACCTAATCCATTGAGGACCATGTGGCAGTTAAAGCAAGGAATGCAAACTTTGCAAAGGAACTTCTTAAACACATATATTTAATTCTTAGACAGCACAGGAGAGTTACGGATCTAGGCAAAACAATAAATGCCATCCCCCTTTGGAGTTCTCACCACTGCCGAGAGTCTTCGGGTTTGGTCAGGTCTTTGGGAAAGGCAAAAGTCCTTTCTGCTCTCCCTCCTCCAGCTGTATCTTCTGTTTGTAGTGATGGAATAGCACCCTTTTGTTTAGACAGCTTGCTTGACTCTTCTGAACATAGTCTGACATTTTCTCTTTCTGTTCTTCCACTGGGGATTTTCCATGTTCACCACTGGAGGGAGGCAAGGAGGTAGACTTGTGTTGCTTTCTGTTTCCTTAACTTGAAGGTACAGGAAGAACCCAGCATGGGAGGAAAATGGCATGTTGCCAACACCACTGCTAGCTCTTCCTCTGCCTCCCCCTGTCAGACAGGCAAACTGCCCTTGGAGGCCAGCAAAAGCCAGGCAGGGGGAACCACTAGGTGTGAGAGGTGTCTGTTGGTGGAGTCTCTCGGGAAGCTGGTAAGAGAGCTGCAAGAGGTGGTGGCTTATTTGTGTAGCAAACAGAAGTGTGAGGACTTCGACAGGATGCACACAGAGACATCAGAAAGGGCCACAGTACTTGTAACGACAGAAGAGATAGCAACTGCCAAACAGAGCTTCTTTGCCTTGCTGGAGCTGCTGACCTCCACAATCCCCAACCTTGCATGACAGAACATTGTCTCCACTCAGAAGCAGCAGCAACTATGATCTCCCTTCTGCTTCCTGTAGTCACATGGATAAGGTAGCTAACTCATTATCCTATTCATCTCATGCTGCAACAGTGCCCTGGCCTAGAGATGACACTCCCAGAATGCTCTCTGGGATGGAGCGAGAGCTGCTTTAAGGGATATTGCTATTCCTAGAGAGGGAAGTTTTGCAAGTGCATTGTACAGTTTCAGTTCCCAACATATGGAACAATGTATCTCTGCATGGATCCACTGCACAACAGTGAGTAGTTGGAACATGAGACTGCCAGAGAAGAATCTACTGCTACACAAATCTTTTGGACCTCTCCTCTCATATGTGCATGGGCTGCGTGTGCTAGGGCCACAGAGTCTACTTCAGCACTTAGGCTGGAGTAGCAGCTGCATGGTAGTTCTACAGCCTTACAAAGGGGAATTTCTCCACACCTTTCCTCCTTGCAGTTCCCCAGTAGCCAGTTAAGTCATTGCCTACAATTTAGGTGACTGATTAGCTCAGTGCAAAGTGAAGCCAGCTGCACATGTATATGTAGTGCATCCTTCCCAAGGTGAAGGTGAAGCAAGCAAAAACAGGAGCTTAGAATGGAAAATGGTACACAACTTTATAGTAGTCACTGCCAGGTCCCTGCTATAATACAGGTCCAGGTTTTGTTCCTTAGATTTTTGCTTGTAAAGGCTGAATAACAACTAGCAAATAAGCAGTGATTCCTTCTCTTAAACCCACACTTTGTTTCTGGAAGATCTTTCCCAACTATTGCTGTCATCAGACTATGATGAAGCACTCTGTAAGATATTGCTTCGGCAACTGTGAGTAGGGAGAGAGCCTGATGGGGCAGTTGCTTTCCACCTTTTTGTATTTTGAGAGAGTAATGAATGATATAGCCTTGCACTGTTGCCTGTAGTCTCTAGGTGGCTTTACAGAAATCAGTGTCTGTATCTCTGTATGCTTTACAAGAATAGCCCCCTGAAAAAGCCAACCCTCCACTGGGCCATACTTCATAATACAGTAATCTGCCAATGTAGGAACAAATGTATAAAATGTGATATTGTTTTTCCACTGTGAATGTAATAGCTCCTCACCATCCTTTCTGTTTGGGGCTTTCCTATCTCATTTAACTTATTTGCTCCACTCTGCATCTCATTGTGCAGGGGGGGAGGGGCCATAATTCTTCTTTGTGTTGGGTTTATCTTATTTCTGTAAAATGGGAGATAAATCCTTTACAGGTCTGTTTCTGATTTGTGTGTGTTTAGCGGGGAAGAGAGTAAAGCCTCTTTGTAATGCTTCTCATTTATTCTCTTGAAGAACCTCCTGGGACACACCATTTACGTTATGAGGCACTCTTGTGTCTGCCCTTCTGTGGTCTGAGGCCCTTTGTTCTCAGGCTGCTTTTCCTCCTTCCTTGGCTCCTCCATCTCTGGAATGTATCTGACCTCTGTAAAGGAAGAAGAGGTTGAGCTACCTTGATATTGGAGAGGCTGCCAACTTGATTTCCAGAACAAGCAGTTCATTTTGTCATTTGTTTCCCTTTTAGTGGAAGCCTAGCTTAGTACTGTACAAGCTACAAACTAGACAGTCCCATGGCATAGTTTATACAATATGGCCCACAGTAAACCTAGTGGGCTTACTCTTGCTTACTTGGTCTTCCAGCTTGGGCCCAGTTCATATGTTACAGGGACAAGCACATAGGTGTTCATTAAATAATAGCAGTACCTAGCTGTTTGCTATAATCACACTCTAAAGCAGCATAATAAAGTCTTATCAATGGTTCAATGCAAAGGCAATACTTACTTCCTAGAGAACATCATTTGGATGACAATTCTGGGATGCAACATCAACTGGACTCTGTACTTCAGCGAAGTGAAGACACCTAAGCCACAGTAGTTCACGGGAGCCATGTAAGGCAACATTGGTAATGCTAGAAATAAGCAGTCTGCCATTACCAGATCCAGCCCCTAGGTGGAATTAAAGTGTTGTAATTCACAGTTTCCTGCTCTCAGTCCTGCACTTAATGGACATTGGTTCTGAATAGTGGCAGCGCGTTTCCTTTCTGTCTTGCCTCTCAGCAATTGTAGGGGTTGACTTGACCCCACCACTCAGCTATCATTAGGCATCAAGTGCATCTTTGAGGCTGTGGAGCCAGAGCTAATGTGATGGGGTGAATTGTTTTTACAGAGCAGGGATATTCAAAATGCAATGCTCCCAGGGCACATGAGGTCTGTTGAATTGTCACATGCAGCCAGTTGCTGTCTCAGAACCTGCAGTGTGAGGCCAGATCTGAGCAATAGGCACTTGCAGTCCACCATGAACTCAAGCAGCCAGCACTTCCTAATAAACAACCAGGAGAGATTTAAGTGTTTGGCCTGTGTGGGTCCAAGATGGGGGACGGATGTTTATCTGCATGGTAGGTGATGCCCTCTGGTTCCAGGCCTGATTGCCACCCAGCCCTTAGAATCATAGAATATCAGGGTTGGAAGGGACCTCAGGAGGTCATCTAGTCCAACCCCCTGCTCAAAGCAAGACCAATCCCCAGACAGATTTTTGCTCCAGATCCTTAAATGGCCCCCTCAAGGATTGAATTTATAACCCTGGGTTTAGCAGGCCAATGCTCAAACTACTGAGCTAAGTCTCCCCCCTTCTGTGGCAAAGTTTGGGTATGGCCATGTGAAGGGCTGTGGGGGTGGAGGGGGGCAGGAGTCTCAGCTGGCTCCCGCTGGGACACTAGGCCCAGCAGGAATTCTTCCCTCAGAACACCAGGCGCCTCCCTCCAGGGGGCTCCTGCGGCCCTGTTGCTCTCCCGCCCCCTGGGAGGTGGGAACCTTTCTCCTCCCCGCGGAACCTTTGCTGCGGAGGCGCCTGTTGCCGCCCGGGGATCCTCTCGCTGCGCTGGCCGGGGGGACGCTTACTGACGCGGACCCCGAGCAGAGCCTGAGCGCGGAGCCGAGGCAGGAGCGAGGAGGCGCGGGCGGAGCCGAGCCGCTCCGGGGGCCGGCACGCTACCTGCAGCGGGAGGAGTCGCCAAGCCCCGCGGCCCGGCCCGCAGCCCCGCCGGGGAGGTGAGCGCTGCGCTGCCACTGAAGGCACGGGGCGGGGGACGTGCCACAATGGAGGCGCCGGGGCTGGCGGCAGGGGAACAAGGCCCTCGGGGAGAGGCCCCCGGAGAGGCCTAGGCCGCGCCCACCCTGGGGAAGAGGGGGCCAAGCCTTATGCGGTACATCAGTAATGGGGCAGGCTGGGGACTAACAAGTACCTGGAGACACTGGATCCCGTTGTGTGTCACTGTCCGAGGAGGAGGGGGGCGGGGCACGGCACAAGTATGGGCAGTCTGGTCCCGGACAATCGCTTCCTGGCTCTTTGAGCTGTGGTCCAAGTGCCCCGTGGGATTATACTGGAGGAGGGGAGAAACCGGCTTCCCGGGGAGTGAAGAGCTGTGCGCCGGGCTGGAACCTCCGCAGGAAAAGGGTCTGGTAGCCCAGCAGTGGGTTGAAGCCCCGCTGAGTTAGGCAGAAGCTGCGGACGATCAGAATGAAGTGGAAGCAGAGGAAATAGAACTCTTAATGTGGACCTGTAGTCTGGACACGGGGCGAGGTGCGTACTGGAGGCAGGGAAAGTAACAGCTTGGAAATGAGGCTCCTGCTCCTAAATGAACAGGGACAGCCCCAAGGAGATTATATAAGGGTGAACAGATAGTAATGTAACAGACTACACTTTCTTACTCTTCAAACAGAAAACCGATCTGCATGTAAGAAATTAATTGTGCTTCCTTGTTCTCCTTGCCTCATAACACGGAACAAGGGGCATTCAATGAAATTAAAAGGTGGCAAATTCAAAACTGAAAAAAGGAAATACTCTTACACAGAACATGTAATTAGACTGTGGAACTCATTGCCACAAGGAGTTAAGACCAAAAACTCACTAAGATTAAAAAAGTGCTAGGATGGATAACAAGGCTATCCAGAGTTATAATTAATAATAATTATGGAAGGGATATTAAACCTCATGCTTCAAGGTTTATGCTAATCTCTAACTATTAGTGATCAAGATGAGATCGAAGGTATGTGTGTGGGGGGAGCAGTGTATCCCATATTTGCCTATTGTTTGGTTCTTACATTTTCCTTTGAAGCATCTGGTACTGATTGCTGTCAGAGTTTGGATACCTGTCTAGATGGATCTTGGGTCTGATCCAGTCTACAATTTCTATATGTAAAACATTTTTATAATTTAAATATTGTTGTTTTAGTCATATTCAGTAGTATTAGTAAACAGATATTTAAAACAACTACTTGGGTTTCCAGTATTTTGGAGTGATATTGTTGGATGGACTGTGAGGACCTTTTGTGATATTTGTGAATGGGTTTTGGAGGCTGTTCATTATTAAATATATGGAGGTATGCCTATCTCATAGAACTGGAAGGGACCCCAAAAGGTCATTGAGTCCAGCCCCCTGCCTTCACTAGCAGGACCAAGTACTGATTTTGCCCCAGATCCCTAAGTGGCCCCCTTAAGAATTGAACTCACAACCCTGGGTTTAGCAGGCCACTGCTCAAACCACTGAGCTATCTTCCCCCACCCCCCCCCTTCTGTGGTGCTGAAACTTTTTCATTTGATTTTTCCTCTTCACCAAGCCATAATTTCGTATTTATGTTGAGTAATGTACAGTTGATTTTCACTGATGCCTCTTATTTGTGACGTAAGACAATAGAAGCTCACATCGGTGAGACACTTACACATTTCATTAATATGTCTTCCCATAGATTTATAAAGCATTTATTAGAATAGAAGTTTTTGTTTTAAAAAAAGTTTACATCTCCCTTGGTGCTGTTGTATTTTAACAATCTTGACTGCAGACTCACCAAGCCAGCAGGGGTTTAGGTTGTCAAGACTCTTCAGTGAAGAGGGCCAGAATGTCACTCCCCCCCCCCCCTTCATCTTAAGTGGTTAATAGTTATTTCCCAGGTGTAGAGCTATAATTTTTGAAAACAGTAGAATCATAGAATATCAGGGTTGGAAGGGACCTCAGGAGGTCATCTAGTCCAACCCCCTGCTCAAAGCAGGACCAATTCCCAACTAAATCATCCCAGCCAGGGATTTGTCAAGCCTGACCTTAAAAACCTCTAAGGAAGGAGATTCTACCACCTCCCTAGGTAACCCATTCCAGTGCTTCACCACCCTCCTAGTGGAAAAAGTTTTTCCTAATATCCAACCTAAACCTCCCCAACTGCAACTTGAGACCATTACTCCTTATTCTTTCATCGGGTACCACTGAGAACAGTCTAGATCCATCCTCTTTGGAACCCCCTTTCAGGTAGTTGAAAGCAGCTATCAAATCCGCCCTCGTTCTTCTCTTCTGCAGACTAAACAATCCCAGTTCCCTCAGCCTCTCCTCAGAAGTCATGTGCTCCAGCCCCCTAATCATTTTTGTTGCTCTCTGCTGGACTCTTTCCAATTTTTCCACATCCTTTTTGTAGTGTGGGGCCCAAAACTGGACACAGTACTCCAGATGAGGCCTCACCAATGTCTAATAGAGGGGAATTATCACGTCCCTCGATCTGCTGGCAATGCCCCTACTTATACAGCCCAAAATGCTGTTAGCCTTCTTGGCAACAAGGGCACACTGTTGACTCATATCCAGCTTCTCGTCCACTGTAACTCCTAAGTCCTTTTCTGCAGGACTGCTTCCTAGCCATTCGGTCCCTAGTCTGTAACAGTTCGTGGGATTCTTCCGCCCTAAGTGCAGGACTCTGCACTTGTCCTTGTTGAACCTCATCAGGTTTCTTTTGGCCCGATCCTCTAATTTGTCTAGGTCCCTCTGAATCCTATCCCTACCCTCCAGCGTATCTACCACTCCTCCCAGTTTAGTGTCATCTGCAAACTTGCTGAGAGTGCAGTCCACGCCATCCTCCAGATCATTAATGAATATATTGAACAACAAGTAGGATGAAGAGCTACAGTACTAACCCTATTGGCCCCTGCGATTTGAATGGGAGGTCTCCAGGAAGAACCCGGGTGCTCCTATAAGAAGAGGTGTTGGTGATTCAGTATGTGGTGTGAGTCAGTACTGAACCAATATCCCAGTCCTGTTGGTTGGGGGGCCACCAGTAATCACTGAGCCACATTCCTGAGCCACTTATCTTTAAAGATCCAACAGCCTTTTTAATGAAGAATATGAGTATTTAGCTATTGTGTATTGGCCAGACTCCAGCCTGAGTTACTGTGTAACTTCTGCCTCCCTAAATTCCCCTTGAAATTTCACTTGGATGTAATATGCTACTACATTTTATACTGAACTATAGCATAATGTAGGTGGTATGCTTTTAAAAAAATGGCTCTGTTCCATCCCAGATGTGGCTGCATTTTTGTGGTGAGATTGAAAGCACTGTAGGGTCCTTTGGGATTCTATATACATATAAAATATATAATTTATTATGGTGAGTGGGTGAGTGTATTGTGTTTCATCAATATTTCCTACAAATGACTGTCTGCCCCTTCCCCATTGCTATGCCATAATTTCACCTTTATTCTCATTGCTTAGGTGCTGTATCCTGCAAGTCTGTCTGTCTTGCTCTATCTTGTTTTGAGTGCCCCAAAATACTCTTTGTTTCAAATACCTACTATTCTAAATATGGCCGGGTCATTAGGGTAAGGGGGGAGTGGTGTTGAAATAAGTATTCCTTCAGGATTTGAGCTGAAATTTAAAAACAGAAAGTTTGTTGACCACAGATGTTGTGTTGCCAGGAACCAAATTTAGCAAAACTTTATAAATCCAGAAGTTAAACATATAAATATTTTTAAATAACATTTATAGGTGGCAGATCAACGACATTATAATGCAGTTCTTTCTAATCATGCAGTTAAGTTATGCTGTAGTTTTAACTTTGCTACTTTCAGGAGTTTATAACTTTTTGGGAAATAATTCTGCAGGGAAACTTTCTATGCTCATTCTAAACGCGAATTCTGTGTAGAAAACTTAGTGAAATTACTTTTTTTTTTTTGAGTTAAGAAATGTTTCAGATTCTCTATTTTGTACTCAACAAAAAAGGGTTTAATTTTTAAAAACTTGAAGCTTGCCATGGATTTAATACTCAAAGAGGGGAAACACCTTCAATATCTTGAAACTTGGTTTAGAAATAAGTTTGCATATTTTGTGCATGTAACATATTTTCTAAAAAATACTTAATAAGGTACTGAGGTAGGGAGTATATTGAAATAATTCCATCTTTTTCTCATCCTAACTAGTGAGTACAAAAGCTGTTGATCAGTACTGTGTACAGGCAGTTAGCATTTACTGATTACTAAACATTGTTGAATGAATCTATTTGATTCAGTAAGTTGAAGGAAGTGTCAGGAAATACGCAGTTGAATGCACTGAAATAATGAAAACCGAGACATTTTCTAAAGTGAAATGTAAACATTTTCAAGGATTATTAGGCAGAAAATTAGAACGGATTTGTGCTCATCTCAAAAAGTGCAGAAATTGGTTTCTTTAAACTTTTCCAGATCAAATGTGCCATTGAATGCAATTTTGTCTATTGAAGTGGAAGAGCAGAACATTGAGTTTAAAACTGCAAGTGAGACATATTCAGTGCCTTTGGTGTCATTGCAATGTTGCTGTGATAATTCAAATCCTGTTTAGGATCTTCTAGCAACTACTGAGTATCAACTTCAGGATAGTCTTTGTGTGACTCTGATGCCTCAAAATGTCAAAGATTAGTTGGCAGTAATGCCATTAAAATAACTTGAACTTGACAAGAAAGTTGCATCTTTTTATATTAATAATGTCACCTTCTTTGTTTTCCAAAATGAGCAATACATAGAAGTGATTGAAGTATTTTGTCTTGGATATGTATTTTTGTCCTAGACTTAAACCTGCATATCCACCACTATGTGCTGCAAGTGAAGAAATAGAGAAAAAGGTAAAGGAAGAACCAGAAGAATCAGCATTGACATTAATGGAAGATGGTTGGTCAAACATGAGAGAGGACTCTCTAATGGTGGCAAGCATCCATGGATGAAATGTGTGTTCTACTTAAACTGCTGAATAATTGTATGCAAATGGTAGAAGATTCCCTCAAGAATGTAGAGAAAATTGTAACAAAAAGGTCTTTGCCAGTTGCTCAGATATGAAGCTAAGGGAGTTTTTCTTAGGAGTAGTCATTCAAAATTTTGTGTGTTCAGTACAGTATTTAAAATTTGAGGGGGGAAAAAAGGGAACATCTACTGCAGCCCTAAAACATGTGATAGAAGTTCAAAATTTCTTCGACAGTTAGCATCAATCTCTTGATTGGTTGAAAATAGGAGAAGATGCCCATAGTTCACAACAACGGTTAATGGAACTAACAGGAAGATTGTGGCCTGGTCTACATGTAAAAAGTTTTAATGGCATAACTGTCAGTAAGGGATGTGATTCTTTTTTTTGCTCACATGACTTTGCTGGTAAAAGCCCTAGTGTAGACACAATTATGGCTTATTTCATTTCCTAAATGGAAATAAGATACAATGACCAGTATAATTGCATCTACTCTGTGATTTTGTTGTTGTTGTTGCTTTAATTATACAGAGTTAAAGCAGCAAAGTGTAGAAAAACCCCAAATCTCTACAACTGCATCCAAATACCATAAGTATATTGAAACTTGCACTGAATATGAGGAGAACTTTGATCAGGACATAAGACACAAAACATAATACACGCTTTACATAACAAGGGAATCTAAAAGGAGGTACTAAACTTATAAAAAAAATTGAATGAGGTTTTGTAATAATTTGACAGATTACAGGCAAATATTGCTACAGTTGCAATCTCCGTGGAAATCTTGCTTGATCTAATAAAGAACTGGAACTACACAAGAAGAGAATAAATTCATATAATCTACAGAACCCTTCCATTTCTTAGTCAGTATGACTGATTCCAAATACATAGAAAGGTCAAGTTTAAGTCCAGTACAGAAAAGGTGAAACGTGGCTGATGTAACATTATCCTGAGTTTGTTCCTTTTTCTTCTGGTATTTAAAATCAAAGATCCAGGTTTCTACCCAAAATCTCAGTTTGTGAAGATTGGCACAGTCCATCAAAATAGTGAGAAATGGTGGAAGTGATGTGACAGAAGATAGGACAGTTAAATTCAAAATATCAATTTTTTTTTAAAAAGACCTGTAATCCAGACCAGCATTTTGGCCTCAAGTAAGCATGTTGCTAGTGCATTTGCACTGGTTTAGTATACACTGAAATAGACTACCTCTTGAAAATGTGATTAAGTTGGTAAAAATGGGTTGGTATATCAGGGTCTTATCCAGCTTTCCACAGCCATGAGTTGGAGCTGGATCAGCCCATATGGGCTATCTAACAAAGGCCAGGAGTGATGACTAGTGTCAGTCTGTTACAAATATATAGAAAGGTCATAGTTTTAAAAAAAAGTTTTAAAAAAATTATAGATTTTCTGACGCACAAGGTATTGCACCCAACATACAGTAACTCTATTTTGGACCGCTTTCTGATGAATAAAAATGAATTAATCACTGGACTGGATGTTGGTGGTTACCTAGGGACCAGTGATCATGACCTGATTACATTCAGTATGCGCAAACATAAGATAGTTCCAACAAGTAATGTGTATATACAGTATCCTCCTGATTATCTGAATAGCATGGGGGACACAGATTTTATTCTGATAACCAGGAGTTCATTTAATTGAGAGGCTCAGAGCTATTCACCAGCTGGGTGGGGACTCGTTCTCCTCCTCCTCCTCGGTCATGGCCAGGAGTCTTTTCTTTGCCCCACTCACAGCCATGACAGGGGCTGCAGAGGGGACCCTGTGCTGCTGCAGGGCCAGTGACACCCAGTCCCTGCAGGCGCAAGGTGCGGCAGGAGGAGGCTGCAGTCAGAGCAGACACACCTGGCCAGGATTCTGTTCTGCCCTGCCAGGACTGCAGCCTTCCATCCATCTTCCACCTGCAGGGATCGTGTGTCTGTGACCCTGTGGCAATGCAGGAGCCCTCTGTATCTCCCTCCCTGCCTCCTGTGACAACAGAGCTGCAGAGGACTCCCTGTGCTGCCACAGGAGACATTCAGCAGCAGGGTGGCCTCCCCCATGGCCAGGGGCTTGTCCTCCTCCTCACAGTCCTGGCTGGGAGGGTCTCTGCTCTACTTGCTGTACCTCCTTATTATCCAAATCCTTTCCTTGCCCTCTGCAACATGTATCTCATGTTGGGGGACAAGGAAGGAATTCAGATATTGTGTTGGCGTTTCGATAATAGGGTTTCAGATAAATGGGAGTATTCTATACTTGGTGCTTCAAAAGGCTAATTTACCAAAGCAGAGGAAAACTATGAGTGAAATGATTGGCGGGAGGGGAGGAAATTAGGCAGAAAAATTAGCTAGCCAAAAAGCCACAATTACACAATCAAGAAAGGATACTTTTGGCAAAAAACCCATTCTGGTTCAGAGGTGAAGTGAAGGCAGCAATTAGAAATAAAAAGCAGTGTCTATCAAGTGGGAAAAAATGAGGCAGTAGATAGCAATCAATATCAATTAGAAGTTATGAAGTGTAGAAAATTTATAAGGGAAGCTAAAGACATCAGGAAAAAATCCATGACAGGCAGGGCGAAGGGCAGTAAGGAGGAGTTTCAGTATATTAGAAACCAGAGCAGTCCTAGCATTGGTAATACTAGATGGAAATAATCTAATTGTTATAATGCTGCATAAAAATTGTGTTGAATACATATTTCTCTTCTGTATTTGGAAAGAAGCAGGATATGTCATCAGCCGCATGTGATATGGCACATTTTCCAGTCCATTAATAACTACGGAGGGTTTTAAACAACATCTACTAGACAAAAACATTTTAAAATCCGGAGGCCCAGATAACTTGCACCTAAGAGTCCTAAAATAGTTGGCTGAAGAGCTCTGTAGCCACTGATGTTAATTTTTAATATATCTTGGAATATTGTGGAAATTTCAGAAAACTGGGAGAGTAATATTGTGAAAATATTCCAAAAGGGTAAGCCAGGTGACCCAGCTATCTGAAGGCTGGTTAGCCTGACATCAGTCTCAGGCAAAATAATGGAATGGTTGATATGAGATTCAATTGTTAAAGAATTAAAGGATAGAAATATAATTAATGCCAGTCAACATGGTTTATGGAAAGTAAGTTTTGTCAAACTTGACTTCATTCAATGAGATTATAGATTTGGTTGCTAAAGGTAACTGTGTAAATCTAATAGACTTTGTACTGCACAACATTTTGATTAAAAAATTAGCACTACAGTATCAATAAAGCACTCATTAAATGGATTAAGAGCTGATTAACTGACAGGTCTCAAAAAGTAGTTGTCAATGAGGAATTGTCATTGAATGGGGATGTGTCTTATGGGGTTCCACAAGGATTGATACTAGGTCTGATGCTATTCAACATTTTGATCAATGATCTGGAAATAAATGTAAAATCACTGCTGATAAAATTTGTGGATGACACAAATGTTAGTGGAGTGATGAACAGTGAAGGTAGGGCAGTCATCTGGGTTGCTTGGTAAGTGAGGAACATTCAAACAAAATGTTTTAATACAGCCAAATGCAAAGTTATACATCTGGGAACAAGGAGTGCAGGCCATACCTACAGACTGGGGGACTGGATCCTGGAAAGCAGCATCTTTGAAAAGGATTTAGGAATCTTGGTGGACAAGCAACTGAACGTGAGCTCCTAGTGCTGATATTGTGGCAAAAAGAGCTAATGTAATCCTTGAATGTAGAAACGGGAGTGGTGAATAGAAATAGGGAAATGTAATTGGTGAGACAGTTCTGGTGCTGACATTTTTAAAAAGGTGTTGAAAAACTGGAAAGGGTATAGAAGAGAGACAGAAAAATGATTAAAGGGCTGAAGAAAAATGCCTTACAGTGAGAGACTAAAAGAGCTCAATTTGTTTAACTTATCAAAAAGAAAATTGAGAGGTTACTTGATTATAGTTTATAAGTACTTTCGTGGGGAGAATATACAGGGTACCTATGTGCTCTTTATTCTAACAGAGAAAGACATGACATAAGAACCAAAGACTGGAAGTTAAAGCCAGACAATTTCAAATTGGAAATTAGGCACAATTTTTAACAGTGAGGGTGATTAATCACTGGAACAAATTACTAAGTGAAGTAAGTGGTGGATTCTTCGTCTCTTAATGTCTTCAGATCAAGACTTAATGCATTTCTGGAACACATGATTTAGGCAAACCCTAGTTGTTGGGCTCAATACATGGGTAACTAAGTAAAATTTAGTGGCTGTGGTATACAAGAGTTCAGACTAAATAATCTAATGGTCTCTTCTGTCCTTAAACTCTAGTTAGTAGACTGGGGACTTGATTATTGTGGTGGTGTTTTACTTACAGTATTGGAAACTTTTCTTCAAATGCATGTACCTTTTTCTACCCGAGGAATACTTATGCTTATGAAGTGAACTGTTTAGTTTGGGTTTCATAAACCTTTGTGACTCCCCTTCTCCCCCCCCCCCGTGTGGTTTGTGGGGTTGGGCTTTTGGGAAGAAATGGGAGAAAATCACAACCACCTTGACTCACTTCTTTAACAAGCTGCAATGCCCACCCTCCCTCTCTTCCTCAGGAATCGTGTGTACGTTGACAAAGGCCATTCACCGGTAGTCGGTGGGAAGGCTTATGTTGAAAGTGTGGGGGCCTAAGCCAATTCATTTCTGCAGAATTTAATCTTTCACTGAAAAATTGTTGCAAGCCCCTATGCTGTTGAGTAGTCTTGTGAATGTGAATCAAATGTAGAACGAGGCAATGTTGTCTTTGTGTCAGCTCATAGCTTTATTAAGCAGCATCAGAGTGAAATTAACAGATTTCTGGGCAACTGCAAGAAATTAGCTGAGGTCTGTTGCCATTGTGTCCTGTCTACGACATTGAGGGCAAGGTTAAAAGCCTCTCCCTCTGTAAGGAACCAGCTAAAGGTTGCTTCCATCAATACTCTATCCACCTGAGGTCTGGAGCTACCCTTTTGCCCTTTGTCTCTTAGATATTCTTTCATGGGGGATAGGTCCATCAATAGCTATTAGCCCTAATGGGCAGGGATGGTGTCCCTAGCCTCTGGGAATGGGCAATGGGGATGGAACACTTGATGATTATCTGTTCTGTTCATTCCCTCTGGGGCACCTGAAGACAGGATACTGGGCTAGATGGACCTTTGGTCTGACCCTTTATGGCCGTTCTTATGTTCATAAAGTGGAGGAAAATATTTTATTTTCTCTATACCCAGGTATTTTCTACAGGTTTCCCCTGCCGACAGGCTCACCAAAGAGAGATTTGCAGGAAGATATTTATCATTTCACCTCCTAATTTTCTTTTTTAAAGGGACCCTCTCTTTTGTTTTTATCTCCCTCTCTACCATTTTGCCACCAAAGAAGAGGCCACAAGGGAAAGAAGGGAGGGAGGTATTGTAAACACATTTTTCACCGTGTCCTTACTGTCACTGCAAGTCGGGCAAATAATGGAGGAAGTAAATGTGTTCTTTCCCTCAGCCCCCTCTGTGATCACCTTTAGCTGAATCTGTTTTAGGAGTACTTAAATTAGAAGAACACAAATTTGGGGATGGATTCGCTCCTTCTCTGTGACCCTAGTATGCTGCATTGGCATCAGAAAAGGACTGGCAGAGCCCAGGATCAGGGTCTGGAGAGAATTCACCCTGGCACAATCTTTGTGAAAGGCAGCAAAAGGTCCTGCAGTAGGGGTTGGCTTAATTGTTGGAGGAGGTGGGTCTGCAAGGACAGATTGCCATAATTTAGGCAGCCCTTTAAGGCTGTCTGTTATGCCAGGGGCATCGCTGGCCTCTGCATTAGTCAAGAATTGGGAGGGCATGAGGTGACTTATAGCCAGATCAAGCCCTTTCCTCTTCCCTTGGGCTTTGAGTTTTTTGTTGTGCTTAACTGTGATGTAGAACACATGAAACTCTATTAAATCTGCAAATAATTCATATTTTCTGTATTCCTAAATCTGCTATTGTGGATTTTTCTGTTAGAGTTTAAATTTTTTAGTCTTATTGGCTGCAGTCCTCCTTTAAATATATTGAAAGTGCACCACATTCCATTAAATAAATCCTGCCTGGAATAACATAAGCAAAGTCAGGCACTAGAGTTATTTATGAATGGAAAGAACACAAAAAAAGAGGATGGGAGAGGGATAGAGTAGGCCTCTTCTCCCTTCCTTCATGGTGCTAAGCATAAGTCCCTAGTTTCAGGGGATGGTAACTAAAGCAAGTTCCTCTTGACCACGTTAAAAGGAAATGCCTTGCCATTCTGACCGTTGGCTTCATGTCAGTGTGGATTAAGGTTTTTCTTCACCACTGGAATCAGCCCAGTTTAAACTTATCTTCTCCTTTATAGATTCATAGATTATAGGACTGGAAGGGACCTCGAGAGGTCATCGAGTCCAGTCCCCTGCCCGCATGGCAGGACCAAATACTGTCTAGACCATCCCTGATAGACATTTATCTAACCTACTCTTAAATATCTCCAGAGACGGAGATTCCACAACCTCCCTAGGCAATTTGTTCCAGTGTTTAACCACCCTGACAGTTAGGAACTTTTTCCTAATGTCCAACCTAGACCTCCCTTGCTGCAGTTTAAACCCATTGTTTCTGGTTCTATCCTTAGAGGCTAAGGTGAACAAGTTCTCTCCCTCCTCCTTATGACACCCTTTTAGATACCTGAAAGGTATGTCTGCTGTTTAATGAGGTCCGATTGAAGAGCCCTCTCTCTAGACCTGGCACATATTGGTTTCTCCAGGGCTGGGCAGATTTTCTTCTCTCCTGCCTGAAGCAGATTTTTAAATCCCTTCTTTGCCCTTCCGAGTGTGAGGACCAGCATCACAAGGACTTTTCTCCAGCAGCTGTAATTAAAATATTAGAGAGGTCAAATGTTCTGTCTTCTGTTGTCAAGACCGTGTTTGGGGAAATCTCTCAGGTTTCTTTGCTACATTAAGCCCTGGGCAGTTTAAAAATATTACTTGTGCTCATGTAGGTGGTACTACTATATTGTCACCTACATTGTACACAGAGAGAATATTATGTAACAAAATATCAGTTTCAGGGTGGGAATTGAGTTGATCTTCAATAAAATACTGAAGGATTCTAGAATATCATTCTTCTTTCTAACAGAAGGAAAACACTAGCTACAGATTTAATTCATATTCCTTCCCCCTTAGCCTCAAGAACTGATCCTATTTATGCTTAATTTGTTTTTTCTTCATATAAGCTTTTGGCTATCTGGAAGTGCATAGAAATATACTAACATCAGGAGGGTGTTGGCTCTCCCCAAATCTGAAACCGCAAACTAAGATTCTCCAGGCAAGACTCACTAGGAGGCCATAAGATGATGTCTTATCTTTCTTTAAAGTAAAAATAGCTAGTTTAATTGTGAGATTTTCCTTGTCTTTCCTCAGTAACAAATAGAATCCGTATTGTGCTCCTGAAGAAGATATGTAACCTTTGGGTCAGGACAGCCATCTCATTTTCTTGAAAAATAAATAAAGGGTGACTCTCCAAATCTCTGAAAATGTAGCACTGTTCTCTTTCCTAAGATAGCTCAGGTCAATTTAATGAAAATGATCAACCTTTGAATCAAAGCCAAATGTCTGTTGCACTTTTGATATCTATACATCTGAAAGCTGTCTGTCTTTGTTAGTATCAAGCCATATTACTGTTTTTGTTTCTTTAATTGATGGAATTAGCATCACTTTATTGGTTGTGGTTTTCCGTTTAGTATTTCTTCTGTCCCATCAGTTTGAGAAATAGTCATCGTATCTTCTATTTAGATGACTGGCTGGTAAATGGAAAATGTCAAAGTAGAAGCATCTGTTCATCTACTAACGAAAACCGTCCACAGACATAGATTGCTTTTCAAACTCTCCACTCCATCACAACGTTATGTGTAATACCTAGAATGCTTCTTGGCCTCCTCAGGACCAACATGAAAGTGGTATGCTTCACACAAGTATACATTGGTACCTCTGTAAACAACACCTTCCAAGGAGCTGTCAACCATGTAGAGCAGGGGTGTCAAACATATGGCCTGCGGGCTGGATCTGGCCCACGGAACAGTTTCATCTGGATCATGGACTTCTCGGGAATCTTCTGGCTTGCCTACATGACCCCTGAGATTACACTATGAGGGCATGATTTGTAGAACTCCGCACTGTAGAGCCTTCTAATGTGCACTGATGTAGTCCTTTAGTGCATGCGGGGGAGTTAGAAGGCAACACAGTGGTGCGTTCTACAGATTACACCCTGGTAATCCAGACTCTGGGGCTGTGTAGACAAGCCCTTCATTTCTTTATTAGGATGACTGTGGTTGACTCATTATGGTCCCCTCCTGTCTGCATGAGGGTGGGTTTGAATCACAATGAAAATTAGTTTGTACTCAAAGACCAACCAGGACTGCTGAGGAGCAATCCAGAAAAACAGGTATAGAAACTCTTGGTCACAATTAAGTGCTTCCAGAGAAGCATAAGTCTGGTGGAAGCTGGTATGTGTCTGGGAGAGGGGAAATGACACTGAAGAGCACTTACCTGCTGACTGGAGAATAGATACCCCAACCTGGAAAGTCAAATAAAAGGAAACTGCAAACAACTCAAAGGGTAAATGCCTTTTGCAGCTGAAAGACCATCAGACTCCCTTTCTTTCTTCTCTTCCTTCCTTTCTTTCTTTAGCTTGTGACAAGTGGCGATCCTGTCTTTATTGAAGGGCTTGTCTACACTGGCACTTTACAACACTGCAACTTTCTCGCTCAGGAGTATGAAAAAACACCCTCCTGAGCACTGCAAGTTTCAGCGCTGTAATGTGCCAATGTAGATAGTGCCCCAGTGCTGGGAGCCACACCACTCATGGAGGTGGTTTTTTAAGAGCGCTGGGAAAGCTGTGCCACAACTACACAAGCCACATTGCCAGTGTAGACAAGCAATAAGAAGAGAAAGGTAGATCAAGAGTGTTGTGAATTTCAAGAGAAATGCAGAATTTTCTATTTATTGTGGACTTTTATGGAAAGCCCATGTACTGATTTGTAAACAACAGTTAGCTGTGGTAAAATAATACAACATTCAAAGATACTATCAAGCAAACCATGGCGAGAAATATGATAACACAGGAAAGTTACACAAAGATAAATACTCTGAATTAGCACAATTATTGAAAAGGCAGCAATCAATGTTTACTAATGTTAATCATATAAATTATGCTGCGGTTAAAGTGAGTGATTTCTATTTTAATAACTTTTGCTGAATGTGCCCCATGCCAAGTGGCAGGGTATCAGATCAGGCCTCTTATATGAAATGAGTTTGATGCCCCTGCTGTAGAGGATTGTGAGTGCTTATGTATTCTGTATTATGTGATGGAATACACCTCACCACAGGAGGCAAGCTTCCTGCAATACAAAACGTGGGTCCAAATATATCTTTCTCCTCCCATCCCATCCCCTCTGCAAAACCAGCTTCCTTGGTGCTGGGGAAAAGGAACAATGACGACCACATCTGTCTTCGACAGGAAGCCTATTATAACTTTTATATGGTCCTGCCAGATAAGCTTTAGGTTTCTTCCTTAGGGATATTGAGAATTCCAGGCAACAGGACTGAAAATGACACTATGGACTCATTCAGTTTGAAGGTTTTTAGACTTCAGTATGCTTCAGATACTATTAACAGAGGAAAATAATTTAAAGGAAGATCTGATGACAAGATGGCAGTAGCCTACAATAAAGATTGATTGGGCCCCCTTACACCATGTATTCAGAGGGAAATTCAACATACCAGAGGAGAATCTGGTCTGTATTGTGAAATTCCAAATACCTCATGTGGGCCTGTTATGCTTGCAGAAGAATTCCCCGGAGAAATTGACCTTCAGTTTGGAAGTCTTCAGTTACATTCCGGCGCTCATGGGACAATAGTCAATACAATTTTCCTTTGCCAGCAACTGTAAGCTTCCGTGTTACTGAAACAGTACATTCTGTTCTTCAAGGAAAGCAGTGGCAATTGAGGCCCTTTATATATTGTGGTTTGTTTTATGCATTTCACTACCATAATCTAGATAGTAAAATTGTCTGTCTGTTTCCCCTATTAACTCTTCTAACACCACAACAGGAAGAAGCTCTCTTTGGCATTGCCCCTTTTTGTCATGCTTAGTGATTTGCCTGGAGCAACATCACGTATGACTCATTTTGATTAGTGAGGTCAAGTCACTATTAATCAAATTTCTTCCCCCACTAATTGTACTACTTGGGCATATAGACTTAGCACTGATAACATCTCCCAAAGGTTTCCCATCAGAGTTATTTAGTGAGCCACAGGCTGTGAACTAGTATCTGAGTTCTTGGTCCCAGTAAATGTTCATTTTATTTTCAAATGTCTGAGAAGTGATTTGACTTAACTATTTTTTGGATAGAAGAGGCAAACTGGCACTGTATATTAACAAAATAAAATAAAAATTATTTACCAAAACAAAAAAAGCCACTGGCAGCTTTTCATACCTTGTAATACTAACTCAGGCCTTCCACTCTGTTGGACCATGATGTGTAACCCAAAGGGTTCTAGCAAAGTAAATATCTACTTTAGAAGAAATGGGACCTAGATAACTGTTGCATCAAATTGTTCACATTCTTAGCCCTGGTCTATGCTACTAGTTTAGATCGAATTTAGCTGTGTTAGATCGATTTAACCCTGGACCTGTCCACACGACGAAGCCATTTTTGTCGACTTAAAGGGCTCTTAAAATCGATTTCTGTACTCCTCCCCGAGGGGATTAGCGCTGAAATCGATATCGCTGGGTCGAATTTGGGGTAGTGTGGACGCAATTCGACAGTATTGGCCTCCGGGAGCTATCCCAGAGTGCTCCATTGTGACCGCTCTGGACAGCACTCTCAACTCGGATGCACTGGCCAGGCAGACAGGAAAAAGCCTTGGGAACTTTTGAATTTCATTTCCTGTTTGACCAACATGGCGAGCTGATCAGCACGGATGACCATGCAGTCCCTGAATTGCAAAAGAGCTCCAGCGTGGACAGAACAGAAGGTACTGGATCTGATCGCTGTTTGGGGAAGACGAATCCATGCTATCAGAACTCTGTTCCAAAAGATGAAATGCCAAAATATTTGAAAAAATCTCTAAGGGCATAATGGACAGAAGCTACAACAGGGACCTGCAGGAGTGCCGCATGAAAATTAAGGAGCTCAGGCAAGCCTGCCAAAGAGGCAAACGGCCGCTCCGGGTCAGAGCCCCGACATCCTGCTTCTACGATGAGCTACATGCAGTTCTGGGGGGGGCCCACCACTGTCCGAGGACACCTGCAAGGGGGAGTCTCACGCAACAGGTATGAGGATTTAGGGGATGAGGAAGATGAGGAGATGGAGGAGGATAGCACACAGCACGCAAGCGGAGAAACCATACTCTGTGACAGCCAGAGACTGTTTATCACCCTGGAGCCAATACCCTCCCAATCCGGGCTCACGGACCATGAAGCCAGAGAAGGCACCTCTGGTGAATGTACCTTTGTAAATATAATGCATGGTTTAAAAGCAAGCGTGTTTAATGATTAATTTGCCCTGAAGACTTGGGATGCATTCGCAGCCAGTACAGCCCCTCCTTTTAAATGGCCAACCCAACGGGTGCTTAGTATGGGAAAGGAGGGCGCTGCTGTTTGAAACCATTCCCACATTGTATGAAAGTTGAAGAAGCCGAAAGACTGTGGCTTACCATCGCTGCCTGCAAGCCGAACTTTGTTGCCCGGCCCTGTGTGTGTGATCTCTCACACCGAACCGGCAGGCTCTCAATATAAGAGGCAAAATGCGATCTTGTACCGAAAGCATATGTGCTCTATAATGTTAACAGCTTGGTTCGCTATGGAAGAGTCTACCCATTGTTCTCTAAAATGTGTCTTTTTAAATACTACTCTTTTTTTCCTCCCGCAGCTGCAAATGTTTCAACGCTCCCCCATCATCTCTGTCCCAGAAGCTAGTGCAGATAAGAAGGCAAAAAAAATGCACTTGCGATGAAATGTTCTCTGAGCTCATGAAGTCCTCCCACACTGAAAGAGCTCAGCAGAATGCGTGGAGGCAAACAATGTCAGAGTCCAGGAAAGCAGAAAATGAACGTGAGGACAGGAGGGACGAGCGAGCTGAGAGGTGGTGTCAGCGTGATGAGAGGAGACAGGATGCAATGCTGAGGCTGGGGGATCAAACCAATATGCTCCGGGGTCTGGTGGAGCTGCAGGAAATGCAGCAGGAGCACAGACCGCCGCTGCAGCCCCTGTGTAACTGCCTGCCCTCCTCACCCAGATGCCCAAGAACGTTGGGGAGGGGGGTGAGGGCTCTGGGCACCCAATCACTCCACCCCAGAGGACTGCCCAAGCAACAGAAGGCTGGCATTCAATAAGTTTTGAAGTGCAGTGTGGCCTTGTCCTTTCCTCCTCACCTCCTCCACCACCTCACCCGGTGCTTCCCTCCTCCCCCACCCCTCCCAGGCTACCTTGGCAATTATCCCCTATTTTGTGTGATGAATTAATAAAGAATGCATGATTTTGAAACAATAATGACTTTATTGCTTTTGCAAGAGGTGATTGAAGGGGGGAGGGCAGTTGGCTTACAGGGAAGTAGAGTGAACCAAGGGGGCGGGTTTTCATCAAGGAGAAACAAACAGAACTGTCACAACCTAGCCTGGCCAGTCATGAAACTGGTTTTCAAAGCTTCTCTGATGCTCAGCGCGCCCCTGCTGCACTCTTCTAATCGCCCTGGTGTCTCGCTGCGCGTAATCAGCGGCCAGGCGATTTGCCTCAACCTCCCACCCCACCATCAAACGTCTCCCCCTTACTCTCACAGATATTGTGGAGCACACAGCAAGCGTCAATAACAGTTGGAATATTGCTTTCGCTGAGGTCTAACCAAGTCAGTAAACTGTGCCAGCATGCTTTTAAACGTCCAAATGCACATTCTACCACCATTCGGCACTTCCTAAGCCTATAGTTGAACAGCTCCTGACTACTGTTCAGGGTGCCTGTGTATGGCTTCTTGAGCCATGGCATTAAGGGGTAGGCTGGGTCCCCAAGGATAACTATAGGCATTTCAATGTCCCCAACAGTTATTTTGTGGTCTGGGAAGTAAGTCCTTTCCTGCAGCTGTTCAAACAGACCAGAGTTCCTGAAGATGCAAGTGTCATGTACCTTTTTCGGCCATCCCATGTTGATGTCGGTGAAACGTCCCTTGTGATCCACCACTGCTTGCAGCACCATTGAAAAATACCCCTTGCAGGTTATGTACTGACTGCCAAGGTGGTCCGATCCCAAGATAGGGATATGCATTCAGTCTATCGCCCCACTACAGTTAGGAAATCCCATTGCAGCAAAGCCATCCACTATGAGCTGCACATTTCCCAGAGTCACTACCTTTGATAGCAGCAGCTCAGTGACTGCATTGGCTACTTGGATCACAGCAGCCCCCACAGTAGATTTACCCACTCCAAATTGATTAGTGACTGGTAGCTGTCTGCCGTTGCAAATTTCCGGAGGGCTATCACCACTCGCTTCTCAATTGTGAGGGTTGCTCTCATCTTGGTATTCTTGCGCTTCAGGGCAGGGGAAAGCAAGTCACAAAGTTCTATGAAAGTGCCCTTATGCATGCAAAAGTTTCACAGCCACTGGGAATCATCCCAGACCCGCAACACTATGCGGTCCCATAGTCTGTGCTTGTTTCCCGGGCCCAGAATTGGCGTTCCACGGCATGAACCTGCCCCATTACCACCATGATGTCCAAATTGCCAGGGCCCATGCTTTGAGAGAAGTCTGTGTCCATGTCCTCATCACTATCATGATCGCGCTGTCATCACCTCCTTGCCTGCTTTTGCAGGTTCTGGTCCTGCACATACTGCAGGATAACGCACGAGGTGTTTACAATGCTCACAACAGCAGCAGTGAGCTGAGCGGGCTCCATGTTCGCCGCTGAATGGTGTCTGAAGGAGAGCAGGAAAGCAGAGTTGCAGCGGAATTGGTGGATGACGACGGATGTCACGAGACTAGATATTTACACCGAACGAGAGTACCTGTGAGGTGGATTTATGGCACCAGGAGAGCAGAGTTGCAGTGGAAGTGGTGGAGGATGATGGTTAGCACCGTGCACATTTCCCGAGGACCTGGGAGCCCATGATAGACAACATGGAGAAATTCGCTGTCGAGGCAATATCAGCAGAAGCGGTGTATGACGATGGTTTGCAGTCCTACTGCACCATCTGCTGCAAACAGCACCCAGGACACAACAGCGGTGGTGTCGGTGAGCTGAGCGGGCTGCACGCTTGCTGTGGTATGGCGTCTGAAGGAGAGCAGGAAAGCAGAGTTGCAGCGGAAGCGATGTATGACGATGACGATAGTTTGCTGTCCTATTGCACCGTCTGCTGCCAGCAGCACCCAGGAAGCACCCAGGACACAACAGCAGCGGTGTCGGTGAGCTGAGCTGTACGCTTGCCGTGGTATGGCGTCTGCGCGGGGAAAAAAGGCGCAAAACGATTGTCTGCCGTTGCTTTCATAGAGGGAGGGGCGACTGACGACATGTACCCAAAACCACCTGCAACAATGTTTTTGCCCCATCAGGCACTGGGAGCTTAACCCAGAATTGCAGTGGGCGGTGGAGACTGCGGAAACTGTGGGATAGCTACCCACAGTGTACCGCTCCGTAAGTCGATGCTAGCCCTGGTAGTGAGGACGCACTCCGCCAACTTATTGCGCTTAGTGTGGACATACGCAGTCAGCTGTATAAAATAGATTTCTAAAGATCGACTTCTATAAAATCAACCTAATTTCGTAGTGTAGACATACCCATAGACTATATAGAATAGTGCTGTGGTTTTTTTTTTTTTTTTTCTTTAAATATTTGGCCCTTCTCCTTATCCCAGAACTAACCCCTCCTCTTCCTTTCAGTAGCCACAGTGACCATCTTTTCAAGTTTGGATAAGGACTTTCTTTGTAAGCCATCAGTTTCACTCCTTAACTATCCAAGGAAGCACTTGTAGAACAGCATGAGAAACCCCCTCTTCTCCCAACGCCCGAGCAAGCTACCTTTGCTGGCGAAGGTAAGGAGAGACCAGAACTAGAGTTCCAAACTGGGTTCCCTGCATGGCAAGGCACAATACTATTGTGACTGGTTGGATCACAGAAACCCCCTTGGGAGCTGCCACCCGATGTGCAATGACTACCCCCGCTTCTGTTTTCCCTGCCAGCTCAGGACTCCAGCACCCTGTCTTGCTGAGCCAGACACTCCCGTCTGCTCCAGCACAGACCCATGGTCTGAATCACTTGCCCCAAAGCTGCAAGTTTACCTGAAAACAGCTCACAGAAGTGTGCTTGTCTTTAGCACTCAGATGCCCAACTCCCAATGGGGTCTAAACCCAAATAAATCCGTTTTACCCTGCATAAAGCTTAAAGCTTATGCAGGGCAAACTCATAAATTGTTCACCCTCTATAACACTGATAGAGAGATATGCACAGTTGTTTGCTCCCCCAGGTATTAATACATATTCTGAGTAAATTACTAAATAAAAAGTGATTTTTATTAAATACAGAAAATAGGATTTAAGTGGTAACAGACAGACCAAAGTAAGTCACCAAGCAAAATAAAATAAAATGTGCAAATCTATGTCTAATCAAACTAAATACAGATAAGTTCCTCACTAGTTCCAGAATGGTCCCTTTTACAGGCTAATCTCCTTTTAGCCTGGGTCCAGCAATCACTCACACCCCCTGTAGTTACTGTCCTTTTTTCCAGTTTCTTTCAAGTATCCTGGGGGGAGGGAGGAGAGGCTCCTTCTTTAGCCAGCTGAAGACAAAATTGAGGGGTCTCCCACGGGTTTAAATAGACTTTCTCTTGGAGACCCCCCTCCTCACTCCTATGCAAAGTCCAGCTCCAAGATGGAGTTCTGGAGTCACCTGGGCAAGTCACATGTCCCTGCATGATTCAGTCTTTACAGTCGAAGCCATTGTCCACATGGTATCTTGTATGTCTCCAGGAAGACTTCTTATGTGGATTGGAGCATTCCAAGATGCATTGTTCCCCAAGTGCTTCCTGATCAGGTACTTAACCTTGCAAATTCCTTCCTAAAGAAACTGATCAAATGCCTCCCAAAGCTTACTTAGAAACCAAGCAAGTATACAGCCCCTATTCTTAACCTCAAGTCGAAAATGATGTATGTGTACAGATAGGATGAATAGATATAGTAGACCATAACCTTTATGGAGATGTATTACATGGCACAGGCAGCACAAAACATATTCCAGTTATGCCGTACATACATTTATAAGCACCCCCCCATAAAGCCTTATGGGGTACATTGTCACAACTATAACTTGGCAAGTGGCTGCTGTAGAACCATTCTGGCTCATTGTTAGAATAATTTTATTACTACTAAAATATTAGCGGACTATTTAGGTAGGAAACTCTTTGTGGTAGAGGCTATCTCTTATTCCTGTGTGTGGACAACATCAAGCACAATAGAAACTCCCTCTCAGTTGGGGTTTTTAGGTGTGACTGTAAATAATAGCATAAATCCTAATCGTATCTATTTTGTGAAACTGATACAGGATATATTCTCTGCCTTTTAGATTTCTATTTCCTGTTGATATTTTAGCCCTACTTGTTGTGCTGTTTTGTTTATTACTTACTTAGATTATTTCTTCTTAAAAGCAATACAGGTGGTATGAGTTTTATTTCTGTATAGTAACCAGATTTAATAAGTCTGTGAAGAATGCTTAGTTTGAAAATTATGCCCAAGAAAGGGTGGGCAGGGAACTGCTCATTTTAGTAGAATGAGATATGGAGACATTTGTCTCTGCTATTTGTATGAAATATTATTTTTAAATCTGCTTTTATGATGTGAGAAAGACACAGAAAATATCGATTAGGAAATCTTGATATATTTTTTTCTTCAGAAAACTGTGGATGAAATAGAATGTGGTGTTACTTATAGAGAAGAGTGCTGTTAAGCATACCTGAGCTCCCATGAAAAGAAAAGCTATGGTTATTATTAAAATCTCTGAATTCAGTCCAGGTGAACAATGACCAAAAATTCTTAGATAGATGAATGTTAGGTGGACTGGGTGAATAACGTGGCAACTTCAATCCAGTTATTAATAATTCATGGAAGAGGAAAGAAGAGGGGGATAGGCCCAGGAAATTCCGCCCCGACCTTTGTTTTAGCAGATGTCAGAGGCTGAGTGTTGGGATACTACTCTTGCTATTTGTGATCTCTCTAATTTAGGATTATGGCACATAGATGAGGTATTGTGGGAACGTTTGCATAGCTACTGCTCATTTTATACTTTGTGGATAAAGAGAACTCTCTAAGGCTGTCAGCACCTTTCAAAAATACTAAATGGACTTAAAAAAAAGTTGTCCCTTGAAAGCTGTTGAATGAAGATCACTTATAACCTACTCTTCCACACTACTGCATAGTTCTTCTTCCATCTGTCCTTCCTGTACCCAGGGTAGTGGCTTGGGAAGAGCATAGTCCGGTGGTCTTCTAAGGCCTTGGCTACACTTGCGAGTTGCAGCGCTGTAACTCACTCCCCGTCCACACTGGCAAGGCATTTGCAGCGCTGTATCTCCTTGGTTGCAGCGCTGCATGTACTCCACCTCTCCGAGAGGAATAGTAAGTGCAGCGCTGCGGCACCAGTGTGGCCGCCCAATGCGCTGTGAATGGCCTCCAGAATTATTCGGCAGTATCCCACAATGCCTGTTCTAGCCACTCTGGTCATCAGTTCAAACTCTACTGCCCTGGCCTCAGGTAACCAACCATGTGACCGACCCTTTACATTCCCTGGGAATTTTAAAAATCCCCTTCCTGTTTGCTCAGCCGGGCGTGGTGTGGGGTGCTATCAGCGAATCTTTCCAGGTGACCATGCCTCCACGTGCCAAGCGAGCCCCAGCATGGAGCAATGGCGAGTTGCTGGACCTCATCAGTATTTGCGGGGGAGGAAGCTGTCCAGTCCCAGCTGCGCTCCAGCCATAGGAATTACGATACCTTCGGGAAGGTATCAAAGGACATGATGGAAAGGGGCCATGACCGGGATGCCCTGCAGTGCAGGATTAAAGTCAAGGAGCTGCGGAGTGCCTACCGCAAAGCCCGCGACGCCAACGGCCGCTCGGGTGCTCCCCCCGCGACCTGCAGATTCTACAAGGAGCTGGATGCGATACTTTGGGTTAACCCCACTTCCACTCCAAGCTCCACCACGGACACTTCAGAGCCGGTGTGGGGGAGGGAGGAGGAGGAAAACGGGAGTGATGGTGGTGGGCCGGATGGAGACACCCCAGAATCCCTGGAGCCATGCAGCCAGGAGCTCTTCTCGAGCCAGGAGGAAGGTAGCCAGACGCAGCGGCCGGTACTTGGTGGAGGACAAACAGAAGAGCAGGTTCCCGGTAAGTGGTTTTTTTTTCCGGAAGGAATTTTTTCGGTGCTGGCTCTTTGGGAGAGTAGGGTTAGGCATGCATGCCTAGATGCGGAATAGTGCATTGATGTGGTTTATCACATCATGGTAATCGGCCTCGGTAAACTCCTTGAATGTCTCATCCAGAACGTGTGCAGTGCGCTTGCGCAGGTTTATAGGAAGAGCCACCGTGGTCCTTGTCCCAGCCAGGCTAACGTGTCCACGCTACTGTGCCGCAAGGGGCGGGGGGACCATTGCTGCACACAGGCAAGCTGCATATGGGCCAGGGCGGAAGCCGCATTGCAGTAGAAGACCCTCCCTTGCTTCCCAGGTCACCCTCAGTAGCGAGATATCGTCCAGGACGAACTCCTGTGGAAAGTGTTGGGACAGTGTTCAGTGTAGGTGCCCCCTGAAGCTGTTGGCTCTCCTCAAAGCACAGAAACCCAGAGGACAGTGCAGCCCTGAAACAATCAGCCCCCATTACTCACCATTTTGAGGCTCCCCTGGGATATGTGTGCTCCATTTCGGACGGGAAAATTATGCTATTGTGTAGACCCTGTGTGTTTTCTACTCCTTAAGTGCGGGGGGAATCATTACTCTGGTATAAACAATGCTGCCTCTGTTAAATGTTGAATTTTGCCTATACAGCTGCATCAACCTTGAGACCTCAGCCGTCCCTCTTATCGTCTGCTCAGAGACTGCAAAGACTCAGGAAGAGACCGCGAAAAAGCAAAGAAGACATGCTGCAAGAAGTGATGCGGCAATCTATTAAAGAGAACGAGAAGGCACAGGACTGGAGGGAGAGAGAAAGCAGGATCCGCCAGGAAAACGCAGCACACCGGCGGCAAAGCACCGCGCAGCGGCAGCAAAGCACCGATAGGCTCATCAGCATCCTGGAGTGCCAAGCAGATGCTATCCAGGAGCTGGTAGCCATGCAGAAAGAGGAGCAGTAACGCAAACGCCACCCCTCCCCACAGCCCTTGTCCCAAAACTCTTTCTGTTGTGTCCCACTGTCACTTCCAACCCACTTTCCCCAACTTCCATGTTCTTCACGCCACCTGCTGCCTCCAACACCAGTATCTTCACCACCCAACCCTGAAAACCACGACCCTTACCCTCCACACTCAACCCCCATCACCATGCAGTATAGCTGCCCTGAAGTGCAGCACTCACTGGACAGCACACCAGACAGGACATACACAAATCTGTGATTGTACTGTTCCCCACTCCATCCCCTTGTTTCTTTTCAATAAATAATTTTTTTTTCTTTTCAATAAATGGATTATTTGACTTTGAAAACATTATTATTGCATAAAGTAAAAGACTCCTTAGCCCAGGAAATAAACAGGCACTGCAAGTCTGCTTGTCTGCTAAGCAGACACTGATTCCTAAAGATTGGAACTACTGCACTTCACTCCCGTGCAGGGCACCAGATATCACTGCTGGTTTTCAGCCTCAAATTGCTCCCTCAAGGCATCCCTAATCCTTGCAGTCCCACGCTGGGCCCCTGTAATAGCCCTGCTCTCTCGCTGTGCAAATTCAGCCTCCAGGTGTTGAACCTTGGAGGTCCATGCCTGAGTGAAGCTTTCACCCCTCCCTTCACAAATATTATGGAGGGCACAGCATGCGGATATAACCGCAGGGATGCTGCTTTCGGCCAAGTCCAGCTTCCCATACAGAGATCGCCCGCGGGCCTTTAAATGGCCAAAGGCACACTCCACAGTCATTCGGCACCGGCTCAGCCTGTAGTTGAACCACTCCTTGCTGCTGTCAAGGCTCCCTGTGTAGGGTTTCATGAGCCACGGCATTAACGGGTAAGCGGGATCTCCAAGGATCACAGTGGGCATTTCAACTTCCCCTACCGTGATCTTCCGCTCTGGGGAAAATGTCCCGGCCTGCATCTTCCTGAACAGCCAGGTGTTCCGAAAGATGCGTGCGTCATGCACCTTTCTGGGCCAGCCTGTGTTAATGTAAATGAAATGCCCACGGTGATCCACAAGCGCCTGGAGAACCATAGAGAAATAACCCTTCCGATTAACGTACTCGGATCCTAGGTGAGGTGGTGCCAGAATAGGAATGTGCGTCCCATCTATCGCCACTCCACAGTTAGGGAACCCCATTTGTGCAAAGCCATCCACTATTTCCTGCACGTTACCCAGAGTCACGGTTCTTCTGAGTAGGATGCGATTAGTGGCCTTGCAAACTTGCATGAACACGAATCCAACGGTCGACTTTCCCACTCCAAACTGGTTTGCGACCGACCAGTAGCAGTCTGGAGTTGCCAGCTTCCAGATTGCAATAGCCACCCGCTTCTCCACTGGCAGGGTAGGGGCGAGCTCCTCACACAGTCCCACGAAAGTGGCTTTTCTCATCCGAAAGTTTTGCAGCCACTGCTCGTCATCCCAGACTTCCATGACGATGTGATCCCACCACTCGGTGCTTGTTTCCCAAGCCCAAAAGCGGCGTTCCACAGTGCTGAGCATGTTCGTGAATGCCACAAGCAATTTCGTGTCGTACGCGTTATGCGGCTCGATAGCATCGTCGGACTCCACACCCTCACTCTCACTTTGGATCTTAAGGAATAGTTCGACAGCCAAACGTGACGTGCTGGCGAGACTCATCAGCATACGCCTCAGCAGTTCGGACTCCATTTCCCGCAGACAGATCGCGCTGCACAGAAACCGTTGAAAGATGGCGCCAAAGGTGGACGGAAACAAAGGGATTTCTGGGATGCGAAGCGATGCTTCACGGGGCATTGGGACAGCACCCAGAATCCCCCGAACCCACGCCCCCTTCCCACAACCCACGGTGCCAGAATGGGAAAAGGTGCTCTGTTGGATAGCTGCCCATAATGCACCGCTCCCAATAGCGCTGCAATTGCCGCAAATGTGGCCACGACAGTGCGCTGGGAAGCTGTCAGTGTGGACAGACTGCAGTGCTTTCCCTACTCAGCTGCACGAAGTCAGGTTTAACTCACAGCGCTGTACATCTGCAAGTGTAGCCAAGGCCTCTGATGAGATTTTCTGCTTCTGAATTTTAGGAGTTAAAATTTTGATTGTCTTATATTAACTCATTATGATCTGGTGCAGTAACATATAAAATCCCTAAAGCAGGGTGGATAAAAAATCAATGATTTAAAAAAAAATAATTAAAAATTGGATTTTTTTATTTAAATCGGATTTTTTTGATAAAATGCTTTTTGAGGAAAAAACCTATCTAAAGACCGTTTTAATTAAGATACATTATAGATCAAACATCTCTCATCATGGAATAGGGATTATACATTCTAATTCTATAGTATGAGACAATATGTAATGTTTAAGAAAGTTTTGTAAATGAGTTCCAATAGTTCATGGATTAGGGATCCAATTTTATGGGGTTACACAGGCTTCTGTATAGATTATTTGGGTTAATCTTTCTATCTACCCCATGGGATTCAGTGCTCAGTCTAGAAGATACCATCAGAGATGCTTAGTTTTGCAGTTTTCAAACTGTAGACTTGTGTCTCCAGAGGTAACATGCTTGTTAACAGCAAAAATGTTTTTAAATAAATAATATATAGAGGTGAGAAATAGCAGACATCAGCTCTATTGTCCCTCTGCAAATTTGTGTACACAGAGTCCCATTGGGTAGATAGAAAGTCCATAGTTTCAAAAAGTTCAATGAATAGAAGATTGTTGGGGGTGGAATAGATCTGGACAAGTAGAAGTCTGGAGATAAATGTGAGAAGCGAGGGACATATGCTTGTTTTGTTAAAATATTATGTTTGCTGTTGAAGAATAAAATCCAGAATGCTTAACGTTGTTGTTTTCGTTAAATAAAACGATTTAAATGTCTGTCTGGTGATGGTCTCCTCCTAATACAGCATGGCAAGAAATTCCTCCAAATATTAATAATTAACCTGTTGAATTGGAGATGGTTCACCTCCCAATGACTTCATAAATATCTGCTTCAGTTACCTTTGGTAAATGAAATAGCCAAACAATCATTCATTTTCTGATATAGCTGTAAAACTAATCTGAAAAGTTTTCAAAATAAATATCTGTTTAAAAATTTATAGTGTGTACCTTCTAAAAATGAAACCTACATCTGTCTCTGAATTGTTAAGAATATTTATTAAGGTTATAACAACCAACAAGAATGCACTTTTATGTCGAAAACCATGATTAAATTGAGTCTTCCTAACTAGCGATTTAAATAATGATTTAAATCATCAAATCCACCCTGCCCTAAAGTGTATGGAAGTCAGCATATACTGATATTTTCTCTGTTAAAGATTTTAACCAGCTATCTGCAGATGGACCTGATGCTCCTATAGATAATGGCCCCAGATATGCTCTAGGAATTATTTTTGGGGAAGTTCTATGGCCTTTATTATATAGGAATTGAGACTAATTGACCATAGTGGTCCCTTTTGGCCATGGAATCTATGAAAATTCTGTGGTGCCCCCTAAAATAGTTTCATTATATTAATATATGTCAGTGTACTGATCAACTCGCATTGTACTGTTTTTAAAATTCTGCCTGAAAGTAGAACTCAAGTGTGCAGAGCCAATATTGACATTTTTAGAGGGACATTGTGAAAGGTACTATAACTTAGTTTCTGTTATGTATTTTCTCTGATTAGAGCACTTCTGTGGTATGCATGTGATTCTCTAAATAAATGTTTTTGATCTGGTACATAGTGTAGGATAAACAGAAGTGAGCTGGATCTTTCATTTGTAAGCTTGACAAAAAAAATGTAAGTGTGTTTCTTGAGTCAGGAAGATTTGGCGGTTGGGAAAAGGAAGCCTCACCTTGGTATATGGCACTTCCATTTTTAAGGATCGAAAAATGTTGTAAGCTACGTCAGTCCCATCGCTTTACATGTGAGCAAAGGTTCAGCAAAGACATGGATGTTAACAGAACAGATGTGTGTTTAGTCTTTGTGTGTATGCTTGGTTGTGGAGAATCCATATTTTCTCTTACTTCATCTTTTAAAGGTGGGGAAAAAAGTCAGGGACCGGCCATCAGGCTTTAACTACATGTGTTGGGAGCCAGCTGAACTAACCTGCCTGAGAGGCATGTGCTATCATGGAAAGGTCACAGGAAGCAGAATTCCTTAGGGAGTGAATGATTCTGCATGAAGTCCATGTTTCTAAAGGTTTTAAATCCTTAAATGGCTTTTTAACTTAGTGTGAAACTTAGTCAAAATAATTTTTAATCATTGGGGAATTCTTGTGTGTCTGATCATTGGGCACAACTGAACCAGTTTGGAGGTGCCATACAGTAAATGAAAGCTCATAATATGAAGATGACAGATTTTTTTTTCTTTCAAAACTGGTCAGATGGTGACCAGCTACCCAAGGTTGTGTGTTTCTTATCAAGAAGTCTATTTCTTGCCTGTGCAGAAGTTTCTTTTGCCAAGTCATAGGTAGTGGCAGGGG
Source organism: Malaclemys terrapin pileata (assembly GCF_027887155.1). NCBI lineage: Eukaryota > Metazoa > Chordata > Testudines > Emydidae > Malaclemys > Malaclemys terrapin. The sequence goes on from NC_071511.1 coordinate 47,347,156, forward strand.
GAGTTTTTTGTTAATTCCCTCATTTCATTATTTCCTTTAGCCAGAAACTGATGGAATTTTGATTTTTTTTCAAAATTTCAGAGCCAAGAAGAACTAGTTTTCAGTCAATGCTGAGGAGGTGGAACAGTGCAGTATCAAAAACAAAACCCCCCTTAACATTCTGGATAGTGAAATGCATAAATATGACCCAAAGGACAGAATAACCACAACTTGGTCATGATTTATCGATAACTCTGTGCCATATGCCTGGCCCTTGTTAGGCACAAAAATGGGTGAAAGGAAGTGACAGTCAGTCACCACTAATCAGGTCTGTCTAGCTGAGTGGTAAAAAGAGAGGGGTGTGTGAATGGTGAATGCTCTGGACGAATTAACCAGGTATTCCAAGGTTAAGAAAAAATGCATTTTCCCCATTACAAATGGGGAAAATGTTGGCTATGGGCAGCACTTGTCTCTTTGTGAGACACTTGTGCCGAAGAGATGAGCAACAGTGCCAGCAAATCCCAACTGTTGGTGCCACAGGTTAATTTTGTAGTTCTTTACTGATCAACGGTGACTTTCTCCTGAGACTACCTCATGCCTTTAGGGCTCATGGGGAGTGTGCTTCTACCACTGGCTCTCATAGACTCATAGACATTAAGGTCAGAAGGGACCATTATGATCATCTGGTCTGACCCCCTGCATGCTGCAGGCCGCAAGACCCTTCCCTGGACTCTACCGTTGAAGTCCCCAATCCTGTGTTTTAGTGACTTCAATCGGCTGAGACCCTCCTGCTAGTGATCCCTGCCCCATGCTGCGGAGGAAGGCGAAAAACCTCCAGAGGCCCAGCCAATCTACCCTGGAGGAAAATTCCTTCCCGACCCCAAATATGGCGATCAGTAATACCCCGAGCATATAGGCAAGAGTCTCTAGCCTGACCCTTGTTGGCCATTATGCTGTTCATGTACCATTGCTTGGTTTTCATTGGCTACTATGTTTTATCATTAAACCATTCCCTCCATAAACTTATCCAACTTAATCTTAAAACCAGACAGGTCCGTCGCCCCCACCGTTTCCCTCGGAAGGCCGTTCCAATATTTCACCCCTCTGATGGTCAGAAACCTTCGTCTAATTTCAAGCCTAAACTTCCCCCCGGCCAGTTTGTATCCATTCGTTCTCGTGTCCACATTAGTACTAAACTGGAATAATTCCTCTCCCTCCCTTGTATTAACCCCTCTGATATATTTAAAGATAGCAATCATATCCCCCCTCAGCCTTCGCTTTGTCAGACTAAACAACCCAAGCTCCTCTAATCTCTTTTCATACGACAGGTTTTCCATTCCTCTGATCATCTTAGTCGCCCTTCTCTGCACCCGTTCCAGTTTGAGTTCATCCTTTTTAAACATAGGAGACCAGAACTGCACACAGTACTCCAAATCTCTGTTTTACATAGTTTGCAATTAATCAATTCCAAGCCATCCTTCCATGCATACAACCTAAACTCCCAGGAGAATCTTTTTAAATTCTGTAGTCCTCCACTATTGGTTAGAATTAGGCCACCTACTGCCAGTGGTGGGTGAGGTTGGTACTCACAAAGAAAAGGGTTAACACATGTTTCCTATGAACTGTATTTAAAAAGACAAAATTTCAAGAGCCAAAAATATACATGGCAATTCTAAAAAGTAAATAAGGCAAGGGATCAGATTTTGTTGAGTTGCAGTGATGTCAGTGCAGAAAAACGTCAGTGGAATTACTCTGGATTGATAGTGTGGCCCCATGGTTTCTGGTCCAAAGAGTTCAGTCTGATGCACTACAAAATGAGACACTAGCCACAGTTTAGGTTCGGGAGCATGTAGAGATGGCCCTGGTGAGAATAGCAGGGTAGGAAAGACTTTCAGAAGAATTTCATACAAATAAGTTCATACATTGTAAATGATCCTAGTGTCCAATTTAACATGCCTAAAAATCAAATCATATTTAAAAATACACAATGTTGTTTAGAGCAAAAATATATCAGCACCTTTCGGTTGGTTCCACTCACAAATAAACATCATTTCAGTACTTATAATACTGTATGAAGAAGAGGATTTTCTCTTTAAATGTTATAAAATATCAACATTGCTTGTAGTAGTGTGCCTCTGTCCCTTATGAAATGGGGGGCCATAGGGGGAAAGTACACACCCTGCCACCAGAAGTTTCTGTGTGGCATGCAGCAGTTGATTGATTAGCAGGCTGTGCTGCTGCCTCTGTTGTGTAATGATCTGCAGATGCTGCCGTTGACTTGCCTTAGCTCTTTTTGTTCAGAATCACAGTGGGAACTGGGCCTTATGTAATGCTGGTTATCAAACTCTCCGTTCCAGCACTGTCACATTAGCATGGAAGGATTAGCTGTCCTTTTCTTTCCCCCACCCCCTCTTACACATTCTTATTGTTTTCACCAGTCCAGGCAAGAGCCTGTTTTAGGCTGCTTTGATGTCATGCTGTCTTTTTGAATGGTCCATGTACCTAAAGATAATAAGGGCTGGGTCCTGAATTTCTTCAAAAAATGGCATGTGGAAGTGGGTTTCTGAAGCACCCCTTTGTTGTTTTTTTCTCTAGCCTTTGATCCCTACAAATCATGTTGGCCAACAGCAGTGAGAACCTTTGCAATTTATAACTGATTGGGGATGAGACCAGATTCTTTTCAACAGTGTCTGGTGGGAGTTTGCCTTCCTTCCTCAGAATAGTGGGTGAGTGTGAGCACAGGTTCCATTCCCAATCTCAAATGCAGTTTACTATATAAAGTCTCAAATCATTACATCCCTGTGGCTTCCTTTTCTATAGTCAGAACTTTACAATAAAGCCAACATAAGGTTCAATTCAAAACTTCTCCCTGGGCTTAGCTGCTCCAATGGCACCTATCTCAGGACTGCTCAACAACACCCTGGATTCTTGTAGCAAGCCATTCCCACTTTGCATGGGATAGTGAGCCACCTGCCTTTGTGAGTAACATAAACCACGTAACCATTTCCCAGAAGAATAAACACCTGCTTCCGGAGTGGGGTGTTCCACATACACACAGTCAGCCTATTACAGTCAGTTTCTTCAACCAGCAATGTACCATTTTGGTGTGGACTGTACAGATGCCCTTTTAACATAGAGCTTGTTTCCGATTGTGAATGTGGTGGCAGATGGGTCTCACCTAAGGACTGTCAATGCCAATGCTAAAGATAGGGGCTGTCCAACTTCTTCATAGTATGGACCACATTTTCAGAGAGACTGTTGTGGAAACCTCCCCTCCCATTTGTAATTATGCAGACCACTTCTTTTCTCATTCTGCTGTATTAGTAAGTATATCAGTTACTTCCAGAGAAAGTTAATAGTGATTAATATGATGGGTTAGGTTTTAATGTATACTTAGCTGCTTCTGATGTGATTAAACAGGTGGAAATAAGAAGAGCCAGCATCATATGAGCAGCCATCTCTTCACAGATCACCAGCATGTGCTCTGTGCACTACCAGTTATCCATAAGGCACAGGTGAAGAAGTGCTGCTTTAGGTTCATAGTAGTCTGCTACAGCAAATTGAGTCAATCCCATTTGTGAGTACAGCAGAAGGATCTGATTTAAATCAGGATTTTTGTATATAATATTACAACTTTAATTTTCCTAAAGAAAAGTTTCATCTCATTGATTTGTGAAAGAGCCAAAGCATTTTGACTCATGTATTTGCTTTATTTAGAAATACAGACTACCTGTTAGGTGAATGCTGTTTGAAAACATTCTTGTGCCTTTTTTGAACAAATTATTTTACACAACAGCATATAATGACTGACTAAATATAATTTGTGGCGATGTTAATATATTGTGTAAGGTAAAATGTTAGAATTAAATTAAACAAAACCATTAGTCCTGACATTTTGTACTTTCTTTCATATTGCATTTTTAAATTCAACAGCAAAATATTCATTCATTGCATTGTCGCTTTGAAATTACACAAACATTACCAATATATTTTTTTCCCCATGAGCAACTTTAATGAATGATTTCTTCTCTCATAATGATCTATTTGTATGTTTTGCACTTGCGCATGCCACTGGATGTTATTTATTCATATAGTGCCAAATGTAAGTCTTTTTACCGCCTGAAGGCCAAAAGTGGAATATTCGTTCCCCAAATAATCCCCTCACACCCCACCTCAACCGATTACAATAACTGACTAGTGATATAGTAAAGATGAAACTTAACAATTTCTGCAGAATAGGCATGGAATTAGAGCTGAGTGAAATTTTTTTGCTCACCCAAAAATTCAGTTTCAGGATGCCTGAAACTATTCATGAATTTGGATTGAATTTGGAAAATAGTTTTAAATGAATAAAAAAGAAGAGAATTTTTTTTTTTAGGTCAAAATGGTTCATTTTGACTTTTCTTTTAAATGAACTGTTTCATTTAGAAAACATAAACTCAGATTGACCTGAATTCAAAAAAAATTTTTTTTGAACAAGAAATTGAAAAAAAAAATCAGTTTGGGTTAAAAATGAAACACTTTTTTCAGATTTTTTGGTTCAGCCATTGAACCAAAAAAAATTGTTCAGTTTTAATTGGAATTACCTGTTTCACCCTAATTTCTGTTTACACAAATGTCTTTGCTCCAAAATTGCATCATACCAGTCTATAATTTGCTCTCCCAGTATGCACTGGTAGTCTGGAATATTTTGGGTTCTAGGATTCCCTAGGGTTCTTGACACTTTATTTATAGCCAGACATTACAACAACCAAGGTAAAATCTCTTACGAAAGAGACATTAAGGGACAAGTCTTCCATAAATTCAAATAATGGGCTTGGCTCAAGCGAGATCAGGGAATGGAATCTTCTTCCCCCATTGTACATCGCAACTGCTAGTGCTGCCTCAGGGCTGCAGGGTTGAACCTACATCCTCTGCAAGTATTTAGATGGTAGATGTACGCAGTTGTGGATCCACAGGCTCCACACTCAAATCCCGCCTGCATGATGGGGTAGGGAGAGTCCCGGTGAAGCACAGATGCTTAAGTATTCTGGCTATCCCTTGTGGCGTAAAGTTCTTCCCACCTCTGAATGGGTGCATGGGATTTGATCCTGCCCTAAAAAGAGTGAGTTTTAGAGAAAACCAGGGTTCCTTCTACAATCCAGGCTGTAACCTTTCTTTATCCATGTTTCATTAAATAAGTTGTTTGGACATGGACCACATGTGGGTGGGTCCTGTGATGGAAATTGCAGAGATGGTGTGTACAGCATACAGTTTCAGCGACTGTCACAGTATTTGTTGCTTCACTTAAAGGCCCAGCTCCTGAGGACAAGTGATGAGTTAAGAATCCCTACTCTCATTTAAAAAAAGAAAAAAGTGAGTTTCTCACTCTCAGGAGTGTGGAGGAAAGCTTGGAAAAGACAGTGAATTATGGATCTTAACTCTTTGTACACTGAAATTTAAAAAAAAAAAAAATCTAATCTTTAAACCCGTATTCATGCTATGGAAGCACCTAAATCCCTAATCCAGGATTGGGCCTCTCTTGTGCTAACACACAGTAAGAGACACTCATTACCTTAAGAAGATTACATTTTAAAAGATTCTACTTTAAAAAACAACAGCAACCCCACAACAGATCACCTCTACCACAAAACTACTTTTATCTTCCTTGAAGGGCGGGTATAGTGCCTGATAGAGGCAGTCTTGGATATTATTTTGATGTTCAGCTGATGCAGGCTTTGACTCCCTGAACAGTGGTAAACACGAAAGCATCTCTCTCTTTATTGTGTAAGCAAATGGAATGCTTTAGGGTTTCCTCACTTAATAGCTCCTCCTGCCCCCTTTACTCGGCAGCCTCCCAATTTCTTGAAATTTGTCAAGGATCACAGGCTTTTTATATAATCCTGTGATGTGGAGGACTTTGTTTATATATCTTGGTGCTGTCTGCCTTCTTCCGGTTCTCCCTGCATATAGCCCAGGATGCCGTCTCTCCTTGTTTTTTCTTTCCATTCTAGGGCTAGGAGGTTCACAGATTGATTGATTTAATGTGGGAGAGCTGGAAAGTCCAGATGAATAGTAACTTTGGTCAGTTGAAGATAATCTGTTTATCTCTTGCAAAGTGCCCTGCCAGCAGTGATTAAATGTGTGTGAGAGGTTGGAATAACCCTGCTGTAAAACAATAGAGGCAGATGCAATCTGGATGTGTTATGTAATTCCCCTTCGAGAAGGCTCTGAACTGGGTCATATCTGTGTGAGAAATAAGGGCAGGCTGGTGTCTGTGTAGTTCGTACCTGCCTGTTCAATGTTCAGGTTGTGTATCCCAGTTTTATCAGGCAAGCTGGGAGCTCTCCAGGGAAGCAGAGCTTATGCAATTGAAAATTGTTAGGGGAGCTGCCAGGATCTTGGGTGGAGGTGGGGCAAGAGGGATATCTACATGACAACATGAACAGAAGAGTTTATCATCTTTATTACACTGGAATCCTTTAGAAAGCTTCTGTTTTACCCCTGCATATCACGCAGACTGCGGAATAGTTTAGATTGTTAAGATGCACTTGCTACTGATTTCCAAGTACCTTAATAAGTTGTGCATCAAAAAAAAGCTTGGAATCTACTCTTTTTAAAAGGTACTTTTTGTGATTAACTGATGGCTTCTGAGCTTTGTATTTTATTCATAGAAATACAGACACTATGAAGACCCATTCCCTATCTCTTAACCACTTCCAAATATATTTTTTTGTAAATTGTTACAAACATTGAGATGTGAAAGATGAATCAGGAAAATACCAGTGTTGAGACTAGATGATTTACTCTCTTGTATTTTGAAAGTCTTGTAGGTCTCAGTTAGTATAATCAGAACACTTCAGATTCCTCCCCCCCCCCCCCTTGTTTATGTAAGAATAAGATCATAATTAGCACACTAGGAACACTCAGCAATTATCACATTCTCCCTCTTTTTGGTCAGTGTGCTGTCTTTTTAGATAGCAGGGTGGGGTGGGGCCGGGGGGGTTTGCTTTTGTGTTTCTGGCAGAAGTCTGTGCTTTGACTGTAAAGTGCCTAGCACTTTTGGTAATATATAAATGAAATACACCCTTGGATTTCAGTAGGTTTATCTACTCATGGAGGGTTGGTAAATTCCCAAAGGACTGTTGAAAGGCAAATATGATACCTCTCTTTAAAAAGGGGAGCAACAAGAACCCAGGGAATTATAGTCCAGTCAGCCTAATTTTGATACCTGGAATGATACTGGAACAAATTGATTAATAATTCGTAAACACCAAAGAAAAATAAAGTTTTTAGTAACAGCCAACATGGATTACTCAAGAACAAAACCTGTCAAACCAATTTAATTTCCTTATTTGACCTGGTTACTGGCCTAGTGGATACAGGGGAAACAGTAGATGTGCTATATCTTTATTTTAGTAAGGCTTTGGACACCGGCCCACATGACATTCTGATAAGCGAACTAGGGAATATGGTCTAAATGAAATTACTATAAGGTAGGTGCCCATTTTTTGAAAGATTCTATTCAGAGTGGTTATCAATGGTTTGCTGTCAAACTGGGAGGCTATATCCAGTGGGAGTCACAGGAATCTGTCCAGGGTCAGATACTATTCAATATTTTTATTAATATCTTGAATAACAGAGTGGAGCGTATGCTTATAAAATTTGCAGGACACCAAACTTGGTGGGGTTGAAAGCACTTGAGAGGACAGGATTACAATTCAAAATGACCATGACAAATTGGAGAATTGGGCTGAAATCAACAAGATGAAATTCAATCAAGAAAGTGCAAAGCCCTACACTTAAGGAAAAATCAAATGCACAATTTCAAAATAGTGACTAACTGCTAGCCTCTAGGGAGTAGTACTGCAGAAAAGGATGTGGGGGCTATAGTGGATCACAAATTGAATGTGAGTCAACAATGTGATGCAGTTGTGAAAAAGACTAATATTTTGGGGTGTATTAACAGGAGTCTTTATGTAAGATGAAGGAGGTAATTGTCCTGCTCAGTTCGGGGATGGTGAGGTCTCAGCTGGAGTACTGTATCCAATTCCGGGCACCACACTTTAGGGAAGATGTGGACAAATTCGAGCAAGTCCAGAGGAGAGCAACAAAAATGATAAAAGGTTTGGTAAACCTGACTTATGAGAAAAGGTTTAAAAAAAATGGGCATATTTAATCTTGACAAAAGAAGACGGGGTGGGAACCTGATAAGTCTTTACATATGTAAAGCGCCTTTATAAAGAGGATGTGATCAATTGTTCTGCATGTTTACTAAAGGTAGGACAGAGATCTAATAGGCTTAATCTGCAGGAAGGGAAATCTAGGTTATATATTAGGAAAATCTTTCTAGCTATAAGGGTGGTTAAGCTCTGGAATAGGCTTCCAAGGGAGATTGTGGAATCTGCAGCATTAGAGGTTTTTAAGAACAGGTTGGACAAAGATGTCAGGGATGGTCTAGGTTTACTTGATCCTGCCTCAGCACACGTGGATGGACTAGGTGACCTCTTGAGATCCCTTTCTTCCCAGCATTTCTATGATGCACTGCAGATGAAGGTGTGACCATAGCATGGGTAGGCATACCCATGCTAGTTATAATCTAGCTAGCATGAGTAACAATAGCAGTGTAGATGTGGTGGCACGCACTTTAACATAGGCTAGCAAAGTACAAGTCCAGTACGCAAACTCTGGTTGATAGCCTGTTCTGAAATCCATGCCATCATGTCTACACTGCTGCTGTGACCCAGGCAAGCTAGATTAAAGTTATTACAGGTATGCGTATCCATGATACAATTACATCTTCGCTTGCAATGTAGACATACACTAAGTGACCAAAAAAAAAAAAAAAAATCCAGTGAGGCTGCAGCACTAATCTTTCTCGGAATTATACAGGAATCACCAGCAGCTTCACAATTACAGGTCTGAAAGCAACCTGACTATTTAAGCTAAAACAAAATAGAAACATTTTTAGATCTGTGCATCAGTTGGAAGGTATGTTTTTTGCTGCTTACGGGTGCACATAAATTGCTGCTTTGAAATAAACATCAGAATTTAGCACAGCACTTATTGTCAAGAAAAACTTTTTATAGTAGAGTGGCTTATGCTTCCTCCCTTGCTCCCTCCTTTTTTCTCAGTAGCTGCTGTGGTCATTTATGGGTGATCTAGGGCAATGGTTTCTCAACGTTTTTGATACCAGGGACTGGCTAGATGCCTTCCTAGACTGTGCCAGGGAGATTTCAAGGACCAGCGTCGGTCTACGGACTGGTCGTAGAGAAGCATGGAGCAAATGGCAGTGAGTCTGGGGATCTGTGGACAGATCCTTAGCTGGAGTGAATTACCCTGGGTCCATTTAAGTCAGTTGAGATTTGTGTTGTATCTGCCTTCTGCTGGACTCCAACAACCAACCTATCCTGTTTAGTCCACTAAGCAGCTGTTGAACTGTAAGAACTTTTGGTTGCTTCCATCAAAGACTAGAATTGAACCTAGTGGTGAAAGGCTCTGTATCACAAGAGCTGAGCCATCCTCTTACCTTGATTTCATTTTCTTTTGTTCTCTTGCTTTCCCTTCATGTCTTGCCGACACATTCTCACTGTTACTCTTGCCTCTGTCAGCTTCCCAGTGTCTGGTTACTGTAACTGGAGTAATTTTAACAGACTTAGCTGTTAGATTTGTAATTTTTCAGGCCTTATTTTACAGGGTTGTGTGGTGTTTCTTAACTTCTAGGATGTCCAGCCTATAGTGCTTAGCAAGTCCATGACTAGGGCACTGTGTTAATACAAATAATTAATAATATATCAGAAAATGAAAGTTCTGCATATTTTATGAAAAGTTTACGTAGATGTTGAAAGCTTGCATACAGGCTTATTTTAACTGCTTGGAAAAGAGTTTGAGACTCATGTCTTTTTAAAATGTATATTTCAATTCCCAAATACATTGCTGTTTAAATCTTAAGTGGCATCGGTGCTAGGGGCAAAAGCAGATGATTGACAATCCATGAAGAACACGGAAAATGTTTGATAAGGCACATGTAGGGCCATGCTGGTTATGTTGAATAGTGACCTTTCAGAGGGTCAAGTTTGAACACCTCTTTAGCTTTTTTCCAAGGATGGATTGGTTATCTGCCATTATCTTCATTTTCTCTCCTTTGACACTTTGCTTTCCACCCACCCTATCCAATACTAAGATTCCCTAACCCTATACAGCTGTCATATGACACTGTTCTCCCTGAAACACACCTGAGGCACTTCCAAACAGAAAGATCAGTAATGAAATCCACGCTGGGGCAATAGGTGGTCTCAGCTGACAAACCTGTGCCTTCGTAATCACCTTGGCCTTTTCTTCCAGTTTACTTTGTCATTCTATACAGAGACTCCGACTGTGACAAACTGAGATGGGACTAGGTGAGAGTTTCTCCACAGCCTAGCATTCCTGTCCCATTCCCTACAGGAAGTAGCTGTAACCTGTCTTTTTTGGGTTAATGTATTGTTATCCTCTCCCAAGGTTTTATTCTTCTCTTTTCCTTCCTTTAAAAGGGATGGTGCAACCAATGGATCCTGGACCCTTGTCACAGTGTTTCTTCATGTTGTACTAAGGGAAGGTTGTCTTTGCTTATAAGATACACAGACCACTGTGAAAAGTAAAGGTACTCAGATACTAGAGTAATAGACTGCAGTATAAAATCCTGAGGTACATAAAGTCTGTATGTGAAACTGAATTGCTGGACCACGAAGAGGTGTCAAATGATCTACTCAATCCGCTTTCTGTTCTCTGGAAGTAGGGTGACCAGACAGCAAGTAGGAAAAATTGGGATGAGGGTGGTGGGTAATAGTCACCTATATAACACACAGTCCCAAATATCGGGACTGTCCTTATAAAATTGAGACATCTGGTCACCCTACCTGGAAGTGAATTTTCAGCTAGCATTTTGACCCTATGCTTTAGAGAGACAGCAACATCTGAAATCAAATTGAAAGGTCACCTTTGTCTCTAATAGTTGTATATTTGGATAGTAATATCTTGGAATTTTTTTAGGTGTTTGCATCATTTTTTATATAAAATATGAATATTTTAGCAGCACTTTGTTATGCTAGTATTCACAAGAGGCTTCTCCTGGCCTGCGTGTACTAAGAATAACAATCAAGATGTTCTGGCTTGAGTGATTAGTTGTTGCGTGTCACTTGAGCCTCTGATACTGTTCCAGAGCTCTGAGCCTCAATCATCTTGGTACATTGCTGTTGAGCATAGTGACTCTGCTATCTACAGATGACTTTGCCTGTGTTGTGAGGACTTTCCTTTTAGAAGTTGAGAGCTAATTTTGTTTCATATTTATTCACTTTGGGTCATGGGAGCAAGCACATGTGAAAAGTTCATTGGGGGTAGATCAGGGGCACAGTGTGGAGGTAGCCCATCTTTCATATCATACTTTGGCTAATACGTTTAATTCCCTGGGCATTTAGTTAGGTTTCCAAACCTTATGTGTAAGTGGATGGGTATGATTTGGGTGTGTGGCAGGGAGAGGGTGAAATTGATTATATAAATTAGAAAAGAGACGTATGGTATAGAGGAGGTAGCAAACATTGTAGGAAGAGAAAAAAGGATGGGGAAAAGGAAACCTACTCAGAAGAGGAATCTACAGAGAAAGTGACAGCATTACCACTGCTGTAGGAAAGAATAGGTGGAGTGAAGCCAGCAAGGGGAAGAAAGCTTACAAAAGTAAGAGAGATTATTATTACACAATAAACAGTGTACGCATGTTTTCTTTGCATTCTGCAGGTTTTAGCCTTGGTGCGTGGGTTCTGTCATGGAAGCACAGACATCTTTCATCATGGCTTCTTTGCTTAATTTTTGAGTATTGGCTAAATTTTTCAAGCCCTGGCAATAACTCAAGCAAGATCTGTGAATAGATTGGGTGTGGGTTACTGCCTTCCTCTTTAACGATTGTGTCCATGATTCTCTCTTCTGTGAGGATTCTGATGTCCAGGATAAATATTAACTGCAGTTATGGAACCACACAAACTTGTCATGAGCTGCACTTGGGTGGCTTTTGTATCTGAAATTCTGCATCACTGAGTTTTTCTTGAATGGATTTTTTCTTCCTACTCCTGCAGGGCTGCCTTGCAATAGGCCATGAGCAGGTAATGCACAAGGAGCACCACTGGGAATCATGTCAGACGAGTCAATCTCAGGGAGTGATCCAGACCTGGACCCGGACTTGGAGCAGGAGGATATGGAAGAGGAGGAGGAGGAAGATGATGAGGCAATGGAGGAGGACAATGACGGGGATGACGAGGAAGACTTACTTGATGAGAATGGTGAGTGATTGTGGTTGTGAACACGCACACACACGCACACACACACACTTTACCATGCATAATCACTGGAACTGCTAATTCTCAATGTATGGCTTGGGGGAGCCCCATGGAAATAAAATCTAAATAGAGAGGGAAGAAAACAAACCTCTGTTATGGGTTTTGCTGAGCATTTCAAGTGTAGAGATTGCTCATGCATCAAACGTTTCCCGAGGAAAAATGTTGGCTGTTTGAACTATTGCATGAATCCCTCTGTGGTGTTCTGTCTTCACTCTTTCTGGATGTCTGGGATTATTTCTGATTGCAGTGGCTGGAATTCAGCTTCATTTGTTTGTGGGTGGTACTGTCCTATTATTAATATTGACAGAGAATCACTTGTTTTCTGCCTCTGAGAAATGATATGGATTAATCACATTTCAAAAATTTGCTGTTCAGGGTGAATGACTGATACACTACTCCAGATTTCATTTCTTAACAGATGCAATTGTGAGTATTGGCATTCAGATGCCATTCTCCAAGGCTTCTGGTTATGTTTGTATTTAAACCTGGATTTGGAAAACCTTCATTTAGTACTGGTGGAATGAGATAATGGAACAGCCATGCTGTCCATCTAGTGGTTCTGGCTGTGATCTAATTTAGTTCTGTATTTTTAAGTCTCTAACAGAAACTGTCATAGGACTCCTGCTTTAGATTCGAAGAAGTCTAACTTACAGCAGTGGGGCCTGTGGTTAGAGCAGGGGACTGAAAATAACAACTTCAGAAGTATATTCCTGGATGTGTCACTATGGCTGATTCTGTATGATCTTGAGCCTGTCTTTAATCTTTCCAGGTCTCAGTTTTCTAATCTGTAAAATTATGATACTTTGCTGCACAGATTTGTAGACTTAATTCAGGTTTGTAAAGAACTTTGATATTCTTGAATCCTTATTAAAGAAATGCCTAACACTATTAAAAGGACACAGTTAGGTCAACTTTGCCCCATAACTTAAGTTTTTTAAAAATAAACCTCAGACCAATATATTTTAAATTTTATTTATTAAAATTCCAATGGAAAGTGTTTTTTTCTTTAAATAAAAATTCCTCTGCATCTATTTTGCAACCCATAAATTGCAGCATTGTGAAGATGGTGCATGAAATTAAAAGTGAAATTGACTTGAAACTGACTAGCCTATTTTCATTGTCTAGTTTGATGGAAATGGAAGAAGTACATAACATAAATAGTGAAAAACTAAGTAGACTTCCAAAATAATTTGTTTTGCCAACCTCATGTACTATCTGTAAAGCAAATAAGGAGACCAAAAATGTGAACTTGTGTTCCTCTCTGCTTCTGTGATCGTAGGGGTGCTTGTGCCAAAACCCACAGAACCCAGCTTTTGGCAAGTGGGGAGGGGGCAGCGCAGTATTATCTTGAGAGAGTTCCCTCTCTTTGTTGTGAATGCACTGTGTTCTTACTTGAAGCAGGCTCCATCAACAGTGGCCTGCTAGGGGACAGCTCCTTCAGTGGGGATCAGTGGGTTCTGTAAGCTGAACACCCTGTTACATATGTAGGGTTGGGAGATGAAGATGAGTGAAAATTTGCTGAGTCTAGTTCTCTATGTGACAGTTACTCAGGTTGGTGGGCATGGGGCCCTGACTTAATCTGATAGCATTCTATAAATTGGGCCTGTTACTGTCTGTGTACAATCCTAAATGAAGGATAGAGAAGGAATGCAATAGCCTCTGTGATTGTTATATGAAGTGTAGGTGTAGCCATGTCAATCCCAGGATATTAGAGAGACCCGGTAGGTGAGTTAATATCTTTATTGGACCAACTTCTGCTGGTGAGAGAGACAAGCTTTCAATCTTACACAGAAGAGCTCTGTGTAAGATCAAAAGCTTGTCTCTGTCACCAACAAAAATTCGTCCAATAAAAGATATTACCTCACCCACCTTGTGTCTGTAATTGTTAGCCCATCAAATGTTATCCCATTTAATCAGGGAGTATTTGTGTCTAAGGCAAGGAAGGGCCTTATTGTGGGGAAAAAAGGTGCTGTAGGTGAGGGGAAAAATATAATTTTACTTACACTTTTTCTGCAATGTTGGAAGATAGATGTTAGTCTGTTGCCTTCTACTTTTGACCCATGCTGAACTCCTTTCAGTTCTGGAAGGACTGTCTTTAAAATGCCACTATGATTCCAAGGAGGGAAGATGGGTGACTTCCAATCTCTTCAACTGCTGATAGAGAACCCCTGTTCTAGTGGGGATGGTTGTTTCAAGAGGAAAGGGGGTAAACGTTGTATCATTTTTGCTGCTTCCCAGGAGATTTAAGAATAATGATTTAACAGCATTTCATGTGTGTGGGTGAATGTTGAGGGGAAAAGAGATCCCAAAGTCAATGAATTTTTTTCTTCTTCCTCTTTCTGGGCAGCATAAGACACTGCAGCTGCTCCTTGGGGAACACTATATTTTTATTAGATGATTCCATCTGCTATGGTACAGGAGCATAACAAACTTTATTGCGCTTTGCATTCTGCCTCAGATCTGTGATACAAGCAGTCTGAACAGTTCGGCACTTCTTGGTGTGTGACTGGAAACTGGGGGAGGAGGCAGGGAAAAAGTGGAGACTGCCATAATAAAACTGGCATGGAAAGGAGGCTCTTCTGTTTTTGGAGGTGGGGATGAAACAAAAGGAAGGACTTGCCTCTAGCCCAGGAGGGTTTTGAAATTAATCAGGAGGATTTGTATTTTTAAGTCCTGCTCTGTCTCTGTGCAAATGTCATAATGATCCATGCTAGTAAATAATAAAGTTATAAATAAATATAAAAGCATTATCAATAGCCTATAACTCACCCAGCAAAATACTATTTGTAGAGCAGGAGGATTTATTTTGGTGGGAGGCTAGGTATGTAATCTCCCCCTTTTCTCCTTATTTTCTCTGCTAAAGGACTCTGCATTGCTCCTTTTTATTTTGGCTGATTAGATCTGGATGCAGCTCCCTTTGGAGCCGATCAGCATTACTTCTAAGTCAGCTGGTGGGGAACTCTGAGTGAGGCAAGGTGTATATCCAGCTTGGGCATATAGGTAATCTCCTCTCCATGCCAGATGATTTACTTGCTAGTTAACATCCTGTGTATTGGCATGTATTTAAAAAAGAGATAACGGACAAGGTAGCCCGGGTGGGGTGGGGGAGGAGGGAAGGACAAGGCCACATTGCTTATTGTAGCCACGCTAAAAATCAAACTGTTTGAATGACAGCCTTCTGTTGCTTGGGCCATCCTCTGCAGTGGAGTGACAGGGTGCCCGGAGGGCGCCCCCCCCCCCCCCCGTCCCCCCGCGTTCTTGGGCGTCTGGGTGAGAAGGCTATGGAACATGGGGAGAAGGGTAGGCGGTTATACAGTGGATGTAGCGGGGGTCTGTGCTCTTGTTGGCTTTCCTGCAGCTCCAACAGATGCTTCTTCATGTCCGTTTGTTCCCCCATTAACCTCAGCATCGTGTCCTGCCTCCACTCTTCGCGCTCACTTAATTCTTTCCTGGCCTCTGCCACTGAATGCCTCAATGCATAAGCTGTGCCCTATCAGTGTGGGAGGACTGCATGAGCTCGGAAAACGTGTCATCGCGAGTGCGTTTTTTTCGCCTTCTAATCTGCAATAACCTCAGGGACAGAGATGATAGGGGGAGCATAGAAACATTCTGTGCTCTACGATTCTAGGGGGAATGCCTGGTCACCTGTGCTGCTGAGTTCGCCATGCTGACCAAATAGGAAATGAAATTCAAAAGTTCCCGGGGCTTTTCCTGTGTACCTGGCTAGTGCATCAGAGTTCAAAGTGCTGTCCAGAGCAGTCACAATGGAGCACTCTGGTCTAGCTCCCGGAGGCCAATACCATTGATTTGCGTCCGCACTACCCCAAATTCAACCCAGCAAAGTTGATTTTAGCGCTACTCCCCTTGGATTACAGAAGTCGATTTTAAGAGCCCTTTAGGTCGACGGAACGGGGTTGGTTGTGTGAACGCATTCATTTTTAAATCGACCTAACACGGCTAATTTCAACCTAACCCTGTAGTGTAGACTTGGCCTCAGCAAAATGTCTGTGTACAGGACATGTCCTGTAGAACCTTACCAGCTCCTGTAAGAATAAGTCCTGTATATAGACATTTTGCTAAGTCTGCAGTGGTGCCACTGAAAATCCCTTCTGTGTTTTGAGAAGAACACTCTGTACTTCATTTTGATTTCTGTTTTTCTTTTCTAGTAAATCTGGCATGGGCCAGTTGACTATATTACTAGTTTTCTCTGTGAACTTGTGTCTTGTGTTCTATTTGTGTAGAGCATATTCTGCCAGGGGTGTAAAGGAGGGAGGGAGGTGGCATTTTAGTATATACAGGATATACCTTAGTAAGGCTTGGAGGAACATGAGAAGATACTATGGGTTTAAGTAAAGACAAGGGGGTGCCTTTCTGGCTGACTCCAGTATTTTAACTAACCCCATGAACTGGGTTATCTAGTATTACCTAAAAGATTTCCACTGGAGTGGGCGTGGCCTGAATGGTGATGTGGGAAGGAAGGACAAGGCCCTCCCTAACCCCCCCCCCATCCCCTTTTCAGGGTATTACAGACTAACAATGCTTCAGGCCAGTCTGTCCGTCTCTCTCACTGTGTTAAGCCTTTCGAAATGCACAAATTCTGGTTCCTAGTCTTCAGTGACTTTTATAAAGGAAAGTTCCAAACAAAAGTGATGTTCTTGCCTCCCACACTGCATCTCTCCCCCTATCTGCCCCAGCTTTCTGACAACAGCTTACTTTCTGAGAGAGTGGCACAAAGTCTGGTGTAGTCAAAATGTTATGAATCTGGAGTAATGACTTGCTTTACTTCTTTAAAAGGAGGTGATGTCACCAGAGTTCTCCTTCCCTTGAACCCACTGATTGGGGTGTTGGGTCTTGCTGATCTAGTAAAACAAGGTGGAATTATTACTACTACTTGGCCAAGGTCACCTAGTCAGTCAGTGGTGGAGCCGGGAACAGAATCCATGAATCTTAACTCTCAGTCCTCTGCTCTGTCTTTTAGACAACACCCCCAACAGTGTTACCTGAAGCGTATAATGAACATAGTTAAACGCTTCCTTTTGGGGGGTGGGCTTAAACTAAATATCAGCTCCTGGTTTAATTTTTCTTTAATTTCAGCAGGCATTTTACTAGCATATGCTGGTTTCACCAAAACATGGTAGCTCAGGATAAATCAAAGATGTACTTATTTTACTATATATTACATGTTGCAGGGGTGCAAGAGCAGGTTTGGAGGAAGATATTTTTAGTTAAATGCCAAGGTATCCTTCATTATTCTAAAAATAAGTTGTTTTTCTCAATATAGTTTAAAAATCCTCCTTCAGAAGCATGAGGCTGAAATCTGAAACTGTATGTAGTTTGTAGTTGTGATAGTGCTTTCTGGCTTGCAAAAGGCATTGTAGGTATGGATAAATGTGTTCCATTACTGCATTTTTGCTTCCTATTATGTACTCTCTGGTTTATAATTGTTGGATTGCTCATGGATACTGTAATTGAGTGTCTAAGTGAATTAATGTGGGAAAGAAAACACACCAAAATTACATGAACAAAGATATAAAGGGAAAAAAGTTGATCAAATTTGTACCTATGGCCTGATCCAAAGACCATTAAAGTCGGTAGAAAGACTCCCAGAGGGCTTTGGATGAAATTCTGTTTAAAAACAAAACCAAAAAAAAAAAAAACCCCAAACCAAAGTACATATAATTGCTGCTGAAGCATATTTTGTAGGTAGAATTTGATGTAGTTCAGTGGTTATAGATTGATTAGCAGCATCTAAACCATCCCTCCCCCCCATCTTGTCCATGTGGGAGCATGGGACACTCCCATGTTCTCGTGGTTTTTTTTCCATGATGGTGATGAAGTTACGGAGAGGGTGTGATGTTGTGCGGACCACCCAGACCAGTAAGGGGTTCTGTCACTAACTGCTCTGTGACCTTGGGGCCCTTCATGGTGGTTCAGATTCCTGACACCAGTAGCCAGCCCACAAGCATAAGGTCTCACCCTGGCTTTTATCAGGCCAGTTACTCCTTGCAAAGCGACACCAGGAAACCGCCCCCCCCTCGCCCAGTCCTGAATCTGTCCAAATTCATCCTCCCTGAGTTCTAATTACCAGTACTTTTGACTGTTCCCCACTGGTTTGTCACCCCCAAAGACATGAAACCAATCCCCCAGTTACCAACTTTCTTTGGGATACACACTCCACACACACACACACCAGAGACCTGCTTG
This sequence comes from Malaclemys terrapin pileata, assembly GCF_027887155.1. Taxonomy (NCBI): domain Eukaryota; kingdom Metazoa; phylum Chordata; order Testudines; family Emydidae; genus Malaclemys; species Malaclemys terrapin. Next base: position 47,365,686 of record NC_071511.1, read on the forward strand.
GGGTAAAAATAAACCAAAAGGTTCTTTAATTGAAAAACCACCGATTCAAAGATGAAATAGAAAGAGAAAGGAAACATATACAAGTAACACGAAAATAGACATAAAAGTGCAACTTCAGGCTTTGTACTTCCATATTAGATAAAATCCCTTTTTTAATACAAGTTACTTAGTGCCTTTGAATAGGGGAATGCAAGGAGGACATACCAATTATCATATAGTACTAGCACATAGAATATTGTTTGTGCTAGTACTAGATGCTAATAGGTATGTCCTCCTTCCATTCTTTTCAGTAACTTACAAGCAGTCCAGATTTGTAGACCGCCTCAACTTGTTGATAAGCAATGGGGTGTGTAGAGAGCTGCTGTTAGAAATTTAGCACATGCGAGACAGCTGTAGTACAGATGGCACGGAGTAGTTAAGATGGGAAAGAGAAGGAATGGTCTGGCTTGTAGAGAGTAGCTGTTGTTCTTCTGTAGCTCTTGTGGTCTGTCAGAAGACAGGATACTTGGCTAGATGGATCATTAGCCTTACCCAGTATGACCGTTTGTATGTTCTTATTGGAAGGTGAACAGCATGTAAGAAGTGGTAGGAAAGAAAAGGAGGGAACCATCACAGTTGGCAGAGACTATGTAACATGGCCATTGTCCAGCTGTGGAGATCTTTCTTACTGTGTGTCTGCGTAATACAGTTGGGATATAACAAAAACATTGGATCCAAAGAAATTAGTGGAGGAGCAATTTCCTAGTTACTCTGACAAGACTGGCCTCATAAAAGGATATTCCGTAAATGGGCTTATCTATAATAAATTACCTCCCACGAAGAGATCATTTTACGAACTGACAGTTTCTGGCACAAGAACTCTACTTGAGTGTGGTGCATATTTGTCATGGTAAATGGTGATGACAACACTGGTTCTTTGCCTTGTATGGAAAAGTTCACTTCCACTCTCCATTGTAAGACACAGAAGGGAATGTGCTGTTTATTCAACCATGGAAAAGGAAAGACCTAGGTCATCCTATTTCTTTGATGCATTAGTCTTTCATTTTCCTGATGTTGCATCCTTATAACAAACGTGTTGTGGAAACCGCCCTCTTGTCATTCAGATGTCTGCCTTTAAATCTTACTTCCTAGTTTCATAAATGTGTTTGCTCAGACTTTCTGCTCATGCTTGGATCACTTGTACCAATCCCATTCATGTATTGTAAGGCCTGCTGCAGAGGCCTCGGCCTCATGTTTAAATTTTCCTAATATATTTGTCCCTGTTGGCCATTGCAAGCTTTTCCTGGAGGAAGTACAAGACTGGGCTGGATTTGAATCAGTTACATGGAGATGAAAGGCTCTGCATCCCATTCCCTAGCCTTTGAACCATCCAATTCCTTCTTTTACCGAGTTGATAACTTCTTCTCAATAAGATGTATACAGGCAAGCCCTAATTACTGTGCAGTCCTAATATGTTTCAAAGTCGTGCTCTACTCCAGAGGTAAAAATATTTTGATGCTTCTAAGTCTTCACTGAATTCGAATGCCATTGAAAATAAGATGCCTAATACCAATGGCTGTAATTGCACATAGTGCCAGTAGGTACTGCCCACGTTTCTGAAACAGACCTCTGAGTGAGCTTCAGTCCTTAAATAAATGGATCGTATTATACTATTCCACTCCTGGAGCCCCCCACATATCTATGCTGGTATTTCTCAGTCACAGTCTGCTCTTGCTGATCCTCTCCTAGTATTGTCTACCAGTTGTTTCATGTTGCGGACTGTTGTTGTTCACGAAGAGATAGTTGACGTTTTGTCAAACTGATTTCACATGCCATCTTTCTAGAGGTCGTATTGTTGCATTATACTGCTGTAGTGTTTGGTTTCTTGTGCTCCCCACTCTCAGTTGACAGAGTGAAAGACTTAAAATTATGTCCCCACAGTATTTTTCTTCACTGTAGCTAGGGCCCTTCATTTTCAGTTTTTAATTTTTTATTTTTCCCGGGAATTTCAGTGTTTATTACTACGACAACAAAAACAGGTGATAATTGGTGGAAAAAACCCTTTTTTTTTTTTTTTTTCTGGATAAATATCAGGGTTTATTTTGGTTGACGGAAGGACAGGAGGAAAAAGTATTCAGTAGAGTAATGCTTTGATGAATGGAATTCAGTGTGGTTTGCTGCAGAACTAAAACATGAAGCCACACTATTTGCACTGCTTACATGCAACTTCATCCTTTTCTCCAGTGTTTGTTTTTTGAAAACTTTCAAAAGTTCTGAAAAGTTCCTTGTTCTGAAATGTATTCTGATTCAGATTTTCCTTTTCTTCCCATTTTAGTGTGTCACATCTTTAAACTGTTATTTACTAACAACTTGAAATGTGTATGTGATGGGCATGAGATTCAGATGCACACACGTGCGTGCCTGTTTGTTTATTGTGTGTATCTTCTAGACCAGGGATCGGCAACCTTTCAGAAGTGCTGTGCTGAGTCTTCATTTATTCACTCTAATTTAAGATTTCGCGTGCTGGTAATACATTTTAAAGTTTTTAGAAGGTCTCTTTCTAGAAGTCTATTATTATATAACTAAACTATTGTATGTAAAGTAAACAAGGTTTTCAAAATGTTTAAGAAGTGTCATTTAAAATTAAACTAAAATGCTGATCTTACGCCACCAGCTTGCTCAGCTCGCTGCCAACCTGGAGTTCTGTTCACCTAGACCGGCAGCGGGCTGAGTAGGGCCTGCGGCCAGGACCCCAGACTTGGGGGTGGGTATTTCAGGGGTCAGGGCAGAGGGCTGGGGGAGGGGGTGCAGGCCAGAAGGCTAGGGTGTGTGTTGTGGTGTGGGGGGTTCAGGGCAGAGGGCTGGGTGTGTGTGTGGGTGCTCCCAGCCCCCTGCCCTGAAGCGGCTCATGGCAGGGGGCTGGAAGGGATATGCCCTGTTCCACCCCCTTCCCCCAGGCTCCGTCCCTACCTCTCTCTGCCTCCTCTACGGAGCAGTGTGCATGCTTCCGCTCTTCCCCCTCCCCCTCGCTAGGGCCATCAGCTGATTGGCCAGGGACGGAGAGGAGGCGGGGCAGGAAAGCACCACGCTGGGGGAAGAAGCAGGGGAGGGGGGAAGCTTGGCTGCCGCAGAACCAAGCTTCTGCCTCCTGCCCCCACGGGGGGGCTGAATGGGGCTGGGGGCCGGGACCGTGTATGGGGAGCTGCGTGCCATGTTTGGCACGCGTGCCGTAGGTTGCCGACCCCTGTTCTAGACTAATACATATCCTTACTTCAACAGACAGCTTTGCATATACACAGAGACTAATGTATTATCGTAATACACCTCTACCCCGATATAACGCGACCCGATATAACACAAATTCTGATATAACGCGGTAAAGAAGTGCTCGGGGGGGCGCGGGGGGGGGGGCGGGCTGCGCACTTCGGTGGATCAAAGCAAGTTCAATATAACACGGTTTCACCTATTACGCAGTAAGATTTTTTGGCACCTGAGGACAGCGTTATATCGAGGTAGAGGTGTACATATATATCATGCAATGTATTGTATTTTCCTAATAAAACAATTTTTTAAAATATATTTGAATGATACAAAAGTAGGGTAAAAATCAGCAAAAACTGAATAATACTTTTTTGTAAAACCTGGGATTTTTTTCGGTAAAAATCTGTTCAAACTGAAAACCAAGGGGCTTAACTGTAGCTGAGTAACAAGAGAAGAAATACATATGCTTTCTACTCCCACCTTTTTTGAGAAAAGGGCTTTTCCGTCTCCTGTGATAACATCACGTCTGAGATGATCAGATGTTCAGTGAATGAGGTTTTTGTTTGTATTATGGTAATTGAAGAGTTCCCTAGTCAGTGGATGCTTCATTCCAGTCTATCACCCACAGGCACATTGCTTTCTACAATGATTGAGTTTTTCTGTGAATGGAATCTGACATGGAGAAGGTCTCTGTAGCAAGGTTAGTCATGCATGATCATTAGCTGCGTAGGGTGTCAAACATAGCCGTGAAAGCACTTGTTCCCTCCTGTTACCAGTGTTGTGGTGTGACAGCCCTGCTAGTACCGAGGAGTGACTTTCCTGTGTGAGAAAAGAAGAGGTGAGTGGGATTTCCCCAGGCCCCCCCAGAGGGGATGTACACCCCCCTGAATTTCCCCAGCACCCCCCCAGTTACATGCAGTGTTGCCAGTTAGTCTTTGGTTGGACATTTGAATTGAAATTGAAACATTAATACACACTTTAAAAGCATGTACAGTATATGAGAAAATACTTGTGCCTGAGAAAGCATAATGGGTTTGAAAAGTTTGAACAAAGACTAGCTTCCTCATACAGCTGTTATTTATGACAATGTCGGTGCATTTGTGTCAGCTATATTGGCCTACCTTATAATTTCAAATTATGATTTCTATGCACGGTCTGAATGAGCTTACATGAACACACCTACTCTGCCTAAGTATCCATCAGACAGAGCTGTGCTGCCCAAGTGATCAATTCTGGCTGGTGTTGGGTTACAATGGGCCTCCACTTCAACCCCAAAAAGTGTGCCTCACTCCACGTTGACGGTGGCACCAGGGCGCTGGTCCGGCCGTCACGGTTCCTGATCCAGGGCGAGTCCATGACTTCCCTCGAAGAGGGAGAGGTGTACCAACACCTCGGCACACCCATAGGAGTCTGCGTCCAACAGACCCCCAAAGACACCATCGCGGAGATCCTGTGAGACACGGCCCAAATCGACTCCTCCCTGCTCGTCCCCTGGCAAAAGATCAACGTCCTCAATACCTTCCTGATCCCCTGCATCTCCTTTGTCCTCAGGGGATCGGCCGTAGCCAAGGTACCCCTGAACAAGGCTGACAGCACTATCAGACAGCTGGTGAAGAAGTGGCTCCACCTTCCCCAGAGGGCCAGCACGGACATCATCTACATTTCCCACAGGCAGGGCGGCGCCAACGTACCTCGGATGGGTGACCTGTGCGACATGGCGGTGATGACCCACACCTTCCACCTCCTGACATGCCCGGACCCGACGGTGAGGAGCATTGCGCAGGAGGCCGTACAGGGCGTGGTCAGGAAACGCATCGCCAGGGCCCCCTCCGAGCAGGACGTTGCCACTTACCTCAGCAGCTCCCTGGAGGCTGAGTTCGGGAAGGGGGGGGGAGACCTGTCCTCTCTCTGGTCCCGCACCTGCAACGCCTCGAGACGCCTGGGTAAGAAGATCAGCTGCTGCTGGAAGTGGTGCGAGGCGCGCCGGGAGCTGGGAATACTGGTGCCACGCGTAAAGAACCCGGACCACACCATCGTCACCCCGACCGCTAGAGCTATGTTGGAAAGGTCCCTGAAAGACGCCATCCGCTGCCACTATGCCGAGAACCTCAAGTGGAAGCTGGACCAGGGCAAGGTGTTCGAGGTGTCCAGCAAGTGGGACACCAGCAACCACTTCTTTCCCGGGGGCAGCTTCACCAGGTTCGCCGACTGGCGGTTCGTCCACAGGGCCCGACTCAACTGCGTTCCCCTCAACGGAGCCATCCGCCACGGCAACCGGGACAAGTTTGCAGCTATGCAAACGAGACCCTGCCCCACGTCCTGTGTGGATGCAAACAGCACTCCCCTGGTGGCACCGCCACAACGCCATCCAAAACCAGCTGGTGAAAGCCATCCTGTCGTCCCTGGGGAAGATCACCCTCGACTCCGCCATCCCCAGGACAGACAACAGACTGCGACCCGACATTGTGACTGACGCAGAAAAGAAGAAGGTCTTAATTGTAGACGTCACGGTGCCTTTTGAAAACCGGTCACCGGCCCTCCACGAAGCCCGAGCACAGAAGGCGTCAAAGTACACCCCGCTGGCCGAGACCCTGAGAGCCCAGGGCTACAAGGTCCAGATACACGCCCTGATTGTGGGAGCCCTGGTCTCGTGGGACCCCCACAACGAGCCGGTTCTGAGAGCATGCGGAGTCGGTGGACGCTACGCCCAGCTCATGAGACAGCTCATGGTGTCCGTCACCATCAGGTGGTCCAGAGACATTTATACGGAACACATCACAGGACACCGCCAATACCACACTGAGTAACTGAGACCGCCGACCAGGGAAATAACCCACTTCCTTCTCTGACGGACCAAGGGACGCACCCCACCCATGTACTTGTCTGCTACACCAATACTGACATGGACTCCTTATTCATTCTATGGGTGGCGTACCTGAGCCCACTTATCCACTGACACTTTAAAAACTCTTGCACCCCAATCTGGGTCTATGCCAGTTATGTGATATGTATGTATCTCTTCACCCTTGCAGCCGATACCTGTAATCCCTCACAACCCAAGCCTGACCCCAGATGTACAGAACCTTCCCTCTTAACTTGTGTATATTTAATTTTAAACATTCACTTTAAATGTGGGGGTCATGAAATGTTGTTATCCTTATTGTATGAGTAAAAGGCAGCAGAACTGTACTTAGCCTGAATGAGGGAGTCTTCCTCAGTGCTTAATTTGTGTGAGGGCTTGCCAGGGCTGAGCCCAGCACCTCTAGGCTAGCAGTTCATAGCCCAGGGATCTTTGGGTTTGCCACATCAGTTATGAAAGTAACAAACTTGCTTAAGCCCCGGCACCTCTTTCATTACAAATTAAGCACTGGTCACCCACAACTGAACTGCACTCCCTAAGCAGGAGGTTTGGATGCTGTATCCTAGTTAAGAGAGAGAGAGAGAGAGGGTGGGGCACAGGTGTTTTGCTTGGTGGTGTGGGCTTTACCTAAGAGTCACAGGCACTATTTGACTGCCCCACTCTCCTGTTTAGAGAGAGAGATGGTGTTGCATCCCTGTCCATCCTTGTTAATAACCACTGATGGACTTAACCTCAATGAACTTATCTAGTTCTTTTTTTAAACCCTGTTATAATTTTGGCCTTCACAACATCCCTGGCAAAAAGTTCCATGGGTGACTGTGTGTTGTGCGAAGAAATACTTAGTTTTGTTTGTTTTAAACTTGCTGCCTATTAATTTCATTGGGTTGAACCCTGGTTCTTGTGTTAAGTGAAGGGGTAAATAATACTTCCTTATTCATTTTCTCCACACCAGTCAAGATTTTATAAGCCTTTGTCATATCTCCCTTAGTTGTCTCTTTCCCAAGCTGAACAGTTCCAGTCTTTTTAATCTCTCCTCATATGGAAGCTGTTCCATGCCCCTACTCATTTTTATTGCTCTTCTCTGCACCTTTTCCAATTTCAATATATCTTTTTTGAGAAGGGTGACCAGAACTGCACATTCAAGATGTGGGCATATCATGGATTTATATAGTAAAATTGGAGGAGCTTGGTTTGCCAGACTGATCAGCTAAGCCAATACTGACAACCTATATGAAAAGGCTGGAAAACACCATGCATCTGGACTGCATCAACATGCAGAAAGCCTTATAAGCCAGTCACTGCCAAAGCTAATTTTAGAAGAACTTAATGAGACTGTTAAGAATGCTGGAGACACAACTCAGTTTATGTGAACCAACATGGCTGTTGCATCATACTTTCTTTTTAAGCAAGAGATACCACACACTGCAAACTGGAGGTCAGTGTTAAGTGCATTGTCACTTGTTAATCCTGAAGTTGGACACTGGTTTCAAACAAGACTGGCAAATGCTCACTACCTTTCTGGAAAAAACAACTCAGCTGACTCTCTAGAAGCATGCGGTACAACAATGAAAGTCTCAGCAACTGAAAAAGTGAAGAACTCCCTCACCATATTCAAAAAATGTGCATACATGGCTGATGAATGCACCAATGCAAATACGCATCAAGTATTACGTCATTGTGTATGTTATCTTGATGTCCGTGATAGGCTAGTAGATACAGTTTAGATGTTCACGTTATAGAAGACACCATCAGCTGCATCTGTGACATCTTAGAAGAGTTAAATGCTTATAAATTGAACCCCAAACAGATGGCTGCTTATGCATTTGATGGAGCTGCAAACTTCTCTGGAAGACATGGTGGATCACAAGCTTTGCTGAGAGAAAAGTTTAACCCTAATCTCTCTATACACACTGCAGAGGCCATCTACTCCAGCTAGCGCTAGTACAAGCTGCAGAATCTTCATTAAAAGATATAAATGTAATGGCTTTTTTTATACTCTTTTTTTTTTTTTTTCCCCCCCCCAGCAAGATTCCAAAAGGACTGACCGTCTTGGAAACAAATAGAAGATTCACTGGGACTGAAGTTCTAATTAGACAAACCTGGGAAAACCTGCTGGCTTTCTCATGAACGATTTTTGGCTGTTGTCTTAAAATTACTGCAACTGTTATTACTGGCTTTGGAAAGTATCCAACAAGATAGGACAGATCTAAGTAGTGAGGTTGGTGGGCTACTTTTGTTACTAAGTTCAGAGAAGACTATTGCCATTTTCTCTCTTGTAAGTCTACTGTTGAAACCACTTGGGTCATTAAACAATGCCATCCAGGCATCTGCTACAACAGTAATAGATCTCTGTCCATCAGTAGAAGCTACCCTTGGATCAATCAGAAATATCCATTGAAAATGTACTGGAAAAAACAAAGACTTCAGTCCAGAAGTTGACTAATAAAGGTACTTATATTGACTCCATAAGTGACGATGACAAGAAGTGTTTGTTAAGCCAGCTGAAAAAGTACAGACTTGATTCTTACAAATCTACAATAGCGATTTCTGGATTCTACTCCGCCTCCATGTAGCTTTTATAGATACCTGTCTTATAAAACACCTACAATTGAGTGGAGTGAGGCACTACCAGAATGGGGCTGCCATATGATCATGACAGAATAGAAAATTTTGAACACAGAGGAATATCATACAACGAACTAATGAAGATTTAACTTCAACTTCTTCTTTATCATCACTAGTGGTTCGACCCAATCTTTGTGCAATGTTTCCTGGGATGAAAGAAGTAGGAATTCATCTCTTGCTACTCCCAGTCACAACAGCTACAATTGAGCATTCTTTTTCCTCATTGAATAGAATTTTGTGTTCTGAAAGAAGTCGCCTTCTGCCTGATCATGAGCATATCATGAAGAACTGGAAGTAACGGACACGCAAGAAGACACCAAAGAGTTGTAAAAAAAATTACAACAAGAAACAAAGAAGGATGTAGATGTTGTGCTTCATAGTAGGCTTGAGTAGCCAACTTTAATTTCTGGGATGATTTTAAAACATGAGTTAAATCTAATAAAATGGTTGTGAAACATTTTTCAGTTTTTATTATGATGCCATACAGCCCACCTTCACCCTTGCAGTCTCAACCCTCATTGGTCCTCACTCTCCCTCCCCCCTCCCCCATATATTCGAACACCCTCTGTAATTTCAATTCCTGGGGAAAACACTAAAGGTCTGTCTCTTACAATCCCCCAAATCTTATTAGTGGCATTTTCATTGTGTTCAGATCCTTTGGGGGTATGGTATAAAACATGTTAATGTAAGGAAAAAATAAACAGGTTACTCTGTTGTCTGTTATTGTGTAAGAAGGTTACAGGTTCCTGAGTGATTTTTTTTCCAGTCTTCCAGTTTCACTTGCGTGGTCTGTTTTAGGTTAGCAAACATCATGTGAGCAGTTAGCAAAATCACAGATAACAAAACTCTTCCCAAAGCCAAAGACTACTTATTTTCTAATTTCCCCTTTTCATCTCTGGTGTATAGTTGAGATTCTGTGCATCTCTGGCTGTAGATTTCCTGTTGCCTGTTGGAATTCCCCCTCTGTGGGGCCCCAGTTGAGTTTGAATGGTTATGTAAGGAGTTTTGTTTTATTCTGGTCTGCGCCTCTGCTGCTGTTAGTTGAAATGGATTTCAGGCAGAGTGAATGGGATCAGATCTGAGCAACGTGCAACTTTGCTGCTCAAGCCACCAGAGAGAGAAGAGACGCCTGCCCGCATACACACACACACCTCACTTACATGCTCTTCTTCTGCCTTTTAAAACCTTCCCCTTTCTCAAGAGTGGCTGGAGTTACTGCCTCTGATTTAGCACATGTGCTGATCCCAAGCTAACAGGACAGAACAGTTCTGGTGATTGGTTCCTAGCTATCCAGTGCCTACCTTACGCTGGGCTGTGCAGTTTGAGTATCTGAGCAAGGGAGGGAGATAGTGACACTTCTACTGAGGCTAGAAACCAGTCATATTTAACTAGTATTAGAACAGTGACCCCACTCAGCCACAGCTGAGTTCTGGAGGATATATGCTCACAGATTCCCACACACCGGGCTTGTGGAACAGAGCACTAAGTGCTATTTACCAAAGTTATTTTTAGGAATATGAAGCACCAGGATTTTACTTAGCCTGTGTTCCGCCCTGGACTACTTTGTCACAGGGCATTTTCCCAGTTACACATTCACAAAGCTAGCAGAGCTTCTTTAGTGCTTACTGTGCTCCTGGCAGAGATAACAAACTGTTGGGAGTGACTAAAAACTTTTGGCCTGAGGACCCTGAGACTAGAATAGCTGAGGAGGCTGATAACTTCTTGCCATATTGACCTGCCTCTGAAACGCTGAACCAGCTACTCGGTCACTGACAGAGATCTTGCCTCAGTCAGCAGAGTACAGTGTGAGCAGCATGTTACTCTTGGATGAGTCTCAGCAGTTTCCAGGTAAGATGCAGGGGTTTTTGTTTTTTTGTCTTTCTTTTACTGCTTTATGGTGACACTATTCATTTTAATACCTCCATGCTGGGATATGGCATTTGATACTTGGAGAGCGCCCCCTAGAATCGCTCACTTGGGATCCAAGGGAGTTTTGCGAGGCACGGTTTTTGATTTGGCATTTGTCTGACAGTGATGAATTTGGCTCAGTTTTCAGGGCCTTTCAATGTACATATAATTCTGACTGAGCAAATTTAAGAAAAATGTTCCTTGCATAGTATTATTTGTTTATTTATTTGCATTACTGGTTTTGTTTGTAAAATTGATGTTTTTAATAAAGGAAGTAATAAAACCTCCTGTATCTGTCTGACGGGATCACAGCTCTAGTTTCTGCGGCTCTTTGAGTTGTAGGAGTAGTTATTTAGTGAACAAGGATGTCGTATTTTCAGTATCCTCTGTCCTTTTCACTTTTTTGATGCATTTCTTGCTTTTTCCTCTGTTCCTGATGGAGTTCTAAGAACACATGTTAGTGAAATACTTGCTGAGAGTAGATGGTGATAACATATTGAAGCCACTTGCTACTTGTTAAACCCTTGCTGACAACTGCAATACCTCAGGGCACTGGTCAAGTGAACTGGATATGATCTCTCTAGCACCATTCCCTATTTCCTAGCAGTCTCTAATTTGTGTCTGGTTGCCGAGAACTGCTCAGCGCTTTTTTTTCTTTGTTTTCCCACTCTCATTAAGGGGGATGTGCTAGGGAATATCGACGTATAGTTTGCCTCATTGAGATGGAGCCTCTAAAACTGGTCTCTAATGTGAAGAAGTAACGTTTGAGAGAAACTTCTCTTTTAGCCGTTCACACTTACTAAAACCAAAATGTAGTACAGTATCAGGTGGGCCCTGTATCAAAGATAGAGCTCTTTTCTTCTTACCCCACCGGAAGGATATAGGTTATGGGATCTATTGCTCTATCTCATGAACCTCATTTAAAGGAGACAATGGACTCTTCAGGGTCCACCTTTAAGTTCCCTATCATTCATAGGGCCCCATGTGTGTGGTCCTCGTTTGGAGTAAAAGCAAGCAGTTCAGTATGTGTCTGACCAGTAAACAGCCTCATGAAGTCTTATTAGAATCCATTTTGTTCACTTTATATGCGTTTTATCTGGAACAGTGACTGTGCAGGCAGGATGAGTTAACCAAATCTGGAAGGGAGGGCATGGATAGAAAAGGGAAGGGGATTAAGTTCAGAATGACTTGGATATGCCAGGAATATGGAACATATAAATGATTTATGCAACCCAATGTAGGGTAACAGAGCTTAAGATCGGGGAAAAAATAAGAAGGGAAGGTGGTTTCAATGGTGATACACTTGAGGTTACAGACTAGAGATGAGGAGAGCTCCGGGTTAGAGTAAAACCAAGAATTATAAATGGAAAGATCTAGTTGGTGAAAGTTATGAAAGATGGGGCAAGACCACAGATTAGTCCTGCACAGCATCGTATAACACAGGGATTGGAGTTTGAGGCTTGAGCTCTGTCCTAGATTCCAGGCTGTCAGAGCACAGACAGCTCTGAGGGTTGAGGGAGCATTTTGCTTGTGTTCTGCAGCAGTCCCTATCTGGCTGGTGTGTTCTGGAGCAGTCCCTCTCCAATGGCAAGGATGTTTGCAATGGTACAAGTTTTTGGGAAGGATTCATTTAGAGGATCTTCAGGACTTGGGTTTCCTGCGTCGTGTGTGTGTGTGGGGGGGGTGGATGGGGGGGAATAAAATTCTAGGATGCTTCACGAAGTTAAGTTAGAATAGTTTCCCATTCTTATTTATTTGTATTGGCATAAAGCCCTGATCAGAGATCGAACACTGTGTGTGTACTAAATTTTAATAATCCTCATCAGTGATACTTTACGTTTTGTAGCCACTTTCCATCTCAGGATCTCAAAGTGCCTTGAAAACAATTCAGCCTTACAGTTACCCCTGTGAGGTAGGGAATCACCCTTACCCCCATTTAATAGTGGGGAAAAGCTCAGGCACAGAGAGGTTAGGTAATTTGCACAAGATCACACAATGTGTCAGTGGCAGAGCTAGGAATAGAACTCGGATATCCAAACTCCTATCTGGTTCTACACAAATTGGTGCGTCCTCTCCTCCCTCTCTCTCTCTCTCACATGGCTCTTGATTGGTCTAATTCAATATACTGCTCTTTAGGGGTAGATCAACCAGTATGTGCTGGACACACAGCATTTGTGTTTCCAGTTGTCAGCGCTGCATTTTGTAATATGTTTTTGGATCTGGAAATTTTACAGATTTGTGTGGTACCACCATGTGGTGAAATGTTGTGGTGTTACTGTACACTGTCTGCACCCTATTTCAGCTGAGTATATCATGTAGGGTAAATGACTGACTGCTAACGAAAAAACCAAACCACAAGACCCCTTCTCTGTGATGGCAGCGCTGATTGTAATATCTCCCTTCAGTGAGCCCAGTGCTTGTCATGGGAACACCGTTTTCCTTCTGGAACCTATTGAGCCAATTGTTCCTATCTTAAATGTTATGGGTCTGGGGTAGATAGTGGTGCCTCCTCTTGATATCATGGCTGCTTCTTCAGGCTTTGACTGATGTGATTCTTCTGATCACTAAACACTTTTGCAGCCCTTTTGTGTTCTGTGTCAGCTTGGTTCAATGCTCCTGTCTCAGAGTATGCTGAACAGCACCAATATTTTAGGAATGAACCCAGAAATAAATAGTTCTCCAAGCTCTGATGTTTCATCCCAATCTTATTCAGCTTTTCAAGGTGCTTTCTGTTGTTCTTCTGGCCGCGGAGAACAGGAGAAATGCTAAGGCACCGCAATGACACAGTGACTCAGACTCTTGAATTTGCATCTTTCTTCAAGTGAAGTCTTTCTAATTAAACAAAGTCCATAAGAATTCGCCTGAAATTATTTTATGGACTGAAGCAGAAAGTGGCAATTGAGTTGGAGGTCTGTGTTTTTTTTTTTTTATTCTAAATACCATATCCATTTTTCCAGTAAAAATTATGTTTAAGGAAGGAAGCCTGGTCTAGTGGTCTGAGTGTAGGACCAGGGCTAGGAATTCAGGAGTTCTCATCTCAGCTCTGATACTGACTCTGGCTTCAGGGAAGCTACCTAATTTCATTGCCTCATTTTCCCTGTCTGTAAAATAGGCATGATATTTACCTGCTTCACATAGCTATCCTGAGGATCGATTAATGCTTGTTAAAGCCCTTTGACATAAAATGCTATGTAAGTGCCAGGTATTGTTGTTTCACCACTCTTCCATTGCACCATTGCCACCATAAACAATACCGGTGATGGCAAAGGGGCACTCAGACACTGAAGGATACTTTGTGAAGGGATTGTCTTTCATGCAGCTCTTTAAACACTGATCAAGATTAAATATCCTTTTTTCTAAACAAGCCCTGAATGAGGCTGTGGTGAGGGCTGGGAGCAAAGATTAGCATAAAGTTCTATTTGCTGTAGTTGCTTTTTTTGCTGTTTTGGTGGCCTTGGAAGCGTGTGGCAGCAATAATCCCCTCTTTATTATCTCTCATTACCCTGAGGCTATCCTAGTATAAAACTAATACCATGACTCCCAACCTCCTACAGTAAACTAATCCTTATGTAATCATTGCATAAGGCAAAATGCCTGCTCCCTCACCTTCTCTGCTCATCCTGTTTTCCAAGCCCCTGAATATTACATGGATCTATAAAAATAATGGTAGTTTCAAGACTGACCCACCTTTCAGGATACATGATAAGCCGAGGAATTATTTTACTGGGGCTGAAATTTTCAACTTGGGTGCCTAAATCCATATTTAAGCATTTAAATGAAAATGGCCTTATTTTTAGAGGTTCTGCACTTCCATTGAAGTCAGTAGGTGCTCTGAGATATCTAATTTTTGGCAGCCTAGTTTAAAAAAATATATCCTGAGTTACTAGGATGCTGGTTAACTGGGCTAACAAGAAGGTGAGGTTTCAGTGCCTTCCTACATACAGTTACTGAAGTAGCAGCTTGCTGAAAACTTCTCGGCTCTGGAGACTGAAACATTTCCTGGCTTTATAGCATTGGAGTCATGCAGACGTTAGTTTTGTCTAACTAAATTGGGTGTGGAGGAGGATGATTGGAAGGACAAATGTGAGTGAATCACAGATGGATTAATACTAGATGATGGAGGACAGTTCCAGGATTTTGGGGTGTATTGGCTAGTGCCTGAATTGTGTGTGTCTGAGAGGGTGGTTGCATTTAATATTTTGAGGCTGGTGGTTATAAAAGTCGATACATTCCAGATTTTATAATAGGGATGCTGGATAATAATACCCTGCATTTCTCTGGGTCCTTCCATCTGAGAATCACAAAGCACTATGTGAATATTTAATTGAGCTTTACAACATCCCTGTTGGGGTGACAGTACATCTGTGTCAAAGCTAGAAATAGAAAGCAGGTTCCCTAGCTCTCAGTCCTGGGCTCTAGCCATTAGACCATGGTTCTTGGCATAGATTAGGAAGAGGATGTTATTTGAACAGCGGCATGCATTTCAAATTTTGTGTGTTGGGAGTACTGTTGTCTAGCACCTAGACTAAGAAGGGAGCTGTTATGGGTTGGATGTAGTTATACATAGCTTGGTCTTGGCCGAAACAGCTACCTGCTTTCTTCCTTCAGCTCAGGGTGTTGATGTTTGTAAGTGTGTTTCCTACAAAAGCTTATATAAGTGCTCTTTAGTGTTTATGTAACTCGGGTCTCTTTAGTGTATGCAGCAGTTCAGGCCCGGCCTGAACAAGAGCTTTTGGATATCTGGGATCTGGTTCTGCTTGCATAATCCCAGGGTTAGAAGATGCATTGTCTGTCACCAAAGTTGGCCTTTTGATGTTCCAGTTTGCCTCTAAGCACTCTTGGCCCTTTTCATTCCTTCTCCATTTTTGTGTTGCTTCTTTGTCTCCTTTTTTTCTCTGTTTGATTGGTTCTTCTTACTTGTGAATGATTCTTTTGGGCCAGGAAATAAGTTTTCTTGTGTAGCATACATCATCTGCAACTGATGCACTATGAAAAACTCAGAAAAAGAGAGGGAATTTTTTTTAAAAAAATTTAAACTTCCAGTGTTGTGGGTTCCTTCACACCCAGAAGGAATTTGGAGATCACTCTCCTCCTCTCCCTTTAAGATTTCCCCTTTGCTTACTTCCACCCCTATAACTGTGTCCTGAAGAGTCTTCAGAGCCTGTTAACATATTATCCCTCCATCCCTAAGCCAGATGGGAGTCCTATTATACAAAGCGCTCTACCTTGTTCCCTCTCTCTGCAGGCCCCAAAGATGCTGCATTTATACTACAGTGAGTGATCACTTTATAAATATCTAGATAAATGAAAAATGTGTTACTAGAACTGCAAGTGAAGTTGTTTGTTATACTCATCCGACCTACTTTGCCTCTAGTTTTTGAGTCCGGTACAAAAGAGAGACCTAACTCCTAGATAAGTCAGCAGTGCTAATGAGGACAGCAGAGTTGATACGTGTGCTGTGTGACAGGCCAGAAGAAGCATCAGTCATCAGAAGGAAAGCTCCAGGGCTTGAGCATGTGCAGACTGGAAGATTCACTTTTGTGCCTCGGAGTATAGCCATGATCGTGACTCATAGCAAGGTACAAGCTATAGCAGCCTACACTGTGTGCAAATCTGAGGAGTGAGAGTGAGTGGGAATTAAGTTATGTACCCTCTAATAATTGCTTTTCATACAATCTTAATTTCTTTCGTCAATGAGGGCAAGGTGTAGGCTATGCTAAGAGAGGCTGCTGTGCTGCCTGCTTTGCAAGGGATCAGAGTTTAGGGTCCCTAAGCAGTGGTGACCGACTTCTTTGCCCAGCTGAGGCCAAGATGAAGCATTGCCTGCTGGGAGCAGTAGCCTCTGCGAGTTGCATCTCTGCAACAAAGACTTTGCTATGCACTGCAGACTTCTGAGCTACATTGGGCTACTCCTGCAGGGTGAGGAGATGCCTCACTTGGCTCTTTAGCAAACTTCTCCAGTGGAGTGACATTGAAAGTTGTTTTCTGCAGTCCTCTGTTCAGTCCCCACAAGGCAGGGGTGCCAGAACAGGGAGGGCTAGGGGGCCAGGGCCCTCCAACTTTCTGAAAGTGGAGAGGCCTGGCCTCCCCCCAGACCCCGACCAGCTGGGGAGCTTGAGCAGCTGTGGGGAGCTGCAGACCAGGGTCGGCTTTAGGAAGTGTGGGGCCCAATTCGAACATTTTCGGCGGGGCCCCGGCAGGGATGACTAAAAAAAAAAAATGTAAAAAAAAGCCTTTCATTTCTTAGCAACCGGTTCCCTATAAAAAGTTCTGATTTAAGGGATGTGCCACAGTATATATTTTTTGTACCAATAGAGTTACCATACGTCCATATTTTCCCGGGAGGAATTTTTAAATTTTAAATTTTAAAAATTCCTCCCGGGCGGTGATTTAAGAACCAAAAAGCCTGACATGTCTGGGAAAATACGGATGTATGTGAACCCTACCTAAAGTCCTTTTTTAAAAAGATGGGCCTGAACTAGAAATGAGCTCTGTTTCACATGTGTGGGTCCCCACCACTCCCTGAGGGTGTGCTAGGGTGACCAGATGTCCTGATTTTATAGGGACAGTCCCGATTTTGGGGTCTTTTTCTTATATAGGCTCCTATTACCCTTACCCCCTGTCCCAATTTTTCACACTTGCTGTCTGGTCACCCTAAGATGTGCACATGTGTGGGTCCCAGCTGCTCCCTGCCCCCCTCATTGAAGCAGGTGTGCAGGGTTACTGCCCTGGGAACTGTAGGGCACCAGTGGACATGGGGTTGGCTGGAGGCAGGGCAGGGGCTGACTGGAGGTAGGGTCTGGCTGCAGGCAGGGTAAGGGATGCGGGGCTGGCTGGAGACAGGAGTGTGTGGGGTGGGCTGGCTGGCTTCAGGCAGGGCCACAGGGGGGTGCGGCATGAGTTGGCAGGACTGGAGACAGAGGAGTGTGGGACTGGCTGGCTTCAGGCAGGGGGGTGCGGCAGGGAGACAGGGCAGGGGGTGTGGGGCTGGTGTGGGCAGGGGGTGCAGGGCTGATGCGGGAAGGGGTGTGTGTGGGGCTGGCTTTGGGCAGGGCCACAGGGGAGTGCAGCAGGGGTTGGCTGGAGACAGGGCTGGAGGTGCAGCAGGGGCTGGCTGTGGGCAGGGGGTGCGGGGCTGGCTGCCAGCAGCGGCAGGGCAGGGAGTGCGGGGCTGATGCGGGCAGGACGGGGGTGTAGGGCTGGTGCAGGCAGGGCAGGGGGTGTGTCAGGGGCTGGCTGCAGGCAGGGGGTGCAGGGCTGCCTGGACACGGGCTGGCTGTGGGCAAGGCAGGGGGTGCGGGGCTGGCTGGGGATGGGCTGGCAGACGGACAGGGCAGGGGGTGCATGGCTGGAGACAGGGCAGGGGGTGCGGGGCTGACTGGAGACAGGGGCTGGCTGCGGGCAGGGCAGGGAGTGAGGGGCTGGTGCGGGCAGAGGGTGCGGGTACAGCCCACCCTGTACAGTAAGTGCCCCCTCTTCCTCCCTCCCCCATCAGATAGCAGCAGCAGCCCGGGGCTCGGGGGCTATTTAAAGGGCCTGGGGCTCCCCTGCTTCCACCGCACAGGCCCTTTCAATAGCTGCAGGAGCCCTGGGGAAGTGTCGGGGCTCCAGCGGCTATTTAAAGGGCCGGGGCGGTAGAAGCAACTGGAGCCCTGGACTTTTTAAATAGCCCCCAGAGCCCTGCAGCCCTACCCCAGGGCTCCAGCAGTGGGGCTCTGGTGGCAATTTAAAGGGCCTGGGGCTCCAGCCCCTGCTGGGAGCCCCAGGCCCTTTAAATTGCCCCTGGGGAAGCCGGGCCACCCAGGTACAGCGCACCGGCTCTTGCCAGTACGCCGTACCGGGGCTTGGGCGTGGGGCCCTCTTAGGGGCGGGGACCGATTCAGGGGAATTGGTTGAATTGGCCTAAAGCTGGCCCTGCTGCAGACCCTCCATTTGCCCGGGGGAGGGGGGGCAGAACAGCCCCGTGTCCTGGCCTCCTGGACCTCCCACCCAGGGCAGGTGAGGGTTCATGGCTCCTCACAGCTGCCCAGGTGGCTCTTACCATGGCTTCGAGGCCTGGACCCCAAGCCAGAGCTGGGTCGGGGTAAGAGTAGCATGGGCAGCTGTGGAGAGCGAGGGTCCCTCCACCTGCCCTGGGCGGGAGATCCGGGGGGTGGGGACACGGGCTGGGGAGGGCAGGCTCCCGGGCTTCTGGCTTGGCCAGGGGTGGGGCCTTGGGGGGAAGAAGGGGATGGGGCGCCCCCCCCTCACACTTTTGGGAAGGTGCCGCCGCCCCTGCCAGAAGGTAGGCTTGAGTGGGGAAAATAAGAAAAGGGAAGTAGAGTGACTAGAAAAGAGCTGAGTACCTGGAGAAGCAAAAAATGCAGGACAGAGAAGAGAATGTGAGTGAGAGAAAAGAGGAAGATAGCAAAAGCTAAGATTGAAATGTAGCGGATCACAGACAAAGGTGAAAGGGCTAACTGATGGATACTGGTTGTAGAGCTGGCTGTCTATACAGCATGATGATCTATTCAAGGGGAGGGGCGGGGGAGATTTCTTGTGTATTCCCCTTGGCCCTGCTAGCTTTCGGGGGACCAGGAAAGAGTGGTTGTATATGTGTGCTGGGGTGGGTGGGTGTGTCAGTTTATGTAATGGTTACATAATTAGTTCTTTGTTAGGCTGCTCTGGGTGGGAGGGGCCTAAAGCTGCTTTGTTGCTTGAAGGGCTGAGCCTGATTATTTTAAAACGAGAACAAAGTCTTTTTGCTCTCTAATTAGCTGGCCTGATAGAAACTGCAGAGGTTTTCAAAGACTCTGGACCCTGTGAGCTGGTGAGGACTGTTTTCTTTTCCTTCCCTAAGAGAGGTGGATTAATTTGTTTGGGCACATATTGCCAGGGATTATCATAGAATAATGGAAATGCAAGGCTGGAAGGGACTTCTAGAAGTCATCAAGTCCAGCCCCTTGTGCTGAGTGAGGCAAGACCAAGTAAACCTAGACCATCGCTCTCTGGTGTTTGTTCAATCTATTCTCAAAAACCTCCAGTGATGGGGATTCCGCAGCCTCCCTTGGAAGCCCATTCCCGTGCTTTATATCTTTATAGTTATATAGTTTTTCCTAGTATCTAACCAAAATCTTTCCTCCTGCAGATTAACCCCATTACTACCTGTCCTTCCTTCAGTGGACATGGAGAACAATTGATCACCGTCCCCTTTATAATGCTGCTTAATGTATTTGAAGACTGTTATCAGGTTCTCCTCAGTCTTCTTTTGTCAAAACTAAGCATGCCCAGGAAAAGAATAAAATGGAGTTCCTGACCACATTGAGCACCAACACCTAAAGTGGCCTCGAGGTCTACCTGCAGTCTGGCAGTGGTTGCAGCATGGGCGGTGGGTGAACCACGGGCTTGGGGAGGCTAGCACCCGGTCTGGCCCCCCTTCTGCCTCAGGCTCCCCCCTTCTGCCCCTCCTAAGCCCAGCACCCCCCAGCCCTGGGTCCCCTGAGTCCCTCCAGCCGAAGAGCACCTGGCAGGCGGCACAGAACCCCCCACCCCCCCCAACCTCAAAGCGCCAGGCAGGCGGCACACGCACCCCCAGCCCTGGAGCACTGGGTGGGGCAGCAGCATGTGGCCTCCCTCGCCCCCCCAGCCCTGGAGCACCTGGCGGGTGGCGTGCAGACCCTCCTTCCCCCCCAGCTGGAGATGCAGCACAGGGGGCTCCCCCAGTGCTGGGTGGCCCCATCCCAGCCGCCCTTGCCCCAACCCCAACAGGCTTCACTTCCCAGAAGAGAAGCAGCCTGCCTGGGCTGGGGCCAACTAGCAGCAGGAGGGGGCCTTGGGGCGGAGTGTGAGCGGGGACACATGGGGCTGTTTGGGGAGGCACAGTCTTCCTCAGCCTATTATACACGCCGCCCATGGATTGGAGGAAGCAGTTGACTCTCCACCATGGAGTCTGCAAATATAAAGTGTAGTCCATGCTCCTCTGTGCACTTATAGCTGCTGTGCAGGACACAACTGTGTGAAATGTATACTGTACACCACAGATAGGCTTGGAAAAATTAGATTTTTATTGGTAAATATCGGTAAACGCTGGTGTCACTGTACACACACAAACCCATGAAAAATATATCCAGCAATAATGATAGAAATTTACTGATTGGGAAAGTAAGAAAAATGCTGCTTGAGAACTTATTAGAGTTTGATTTAAGGATATTTACTTTGTATATTTTGACGTGATGTTGACAGTTTGTGTTTTAACAGTTACAAAGCTTTAACTTTTTGAATATCAACATCTACTCACATTAAATAATTGTCTGATCCCCCCCCCCCCCTTAGTTTTCCACAACTGTGAACATTTAAATACATGAAAATAAAAAATGCTTAAAACCTATAATTTTGCACAACTGCCTAACCACAGAGAATATGAACCTGCTCCTGGTAGTTGTGCTGCGCATTGTGGGATATTTGCAACAATCCCCGGGGCTTTCAATAGTGGCTCCAGGGGCTGTGTATGGTTGTGGTACACTTTGTGCACCTATCAGAAGATGCCTGCTGTGCATGCTGTACACCACTGCAGCTTCCACCTGTTCATTTGCAGCAGGAAAACTTGCATCAGTGCAATTTTATAGTGCAGACAGAGCATATATGGGCAGGTTACACATCTGAGTTAGGAGACCTAATTACAATGCAGCTGTCTGATTTGTTAGAAATTGTTAGAAAACCATTCTAATCTCTCGTGCAGATGGGGTGTGTCCAAGGTCCAGGTACAGAACACTGTCATGATCCTGTCTGCCTTACAAACTAGAGCCATGTTGTAACCAGGTCTCTTGACTTAATTGTTAGTGTAGAAGGGCCGTTGTGCCTCCATCTAAGCTAGCCTTCAGCTGAATGAGTAAACAATTGGTGACATAACTATTATTTATTTGTGTTAATACAAGTGATAGCACTTAGGATCCCCAGTCACGGACTGGGACCTGGTTGTGCCAGGATGCTGTACAAATACGCAACAAAAAGATGGTCCTTGTCCGAAAGTTTACTGTCTAGTTGGTTCTAAATGTGGTTTGTGTTGACACGCAGCACATTGGATACATGGTTAGTAACCACAGAAGCTAAACCAGATTCATCCTTGCCAGCTGCCTGAGCTGGCACATGACTATTGTCGTGTATCCAGGTTGTAACTCTGTTGTTTAGCTAAGACCCCCAAACTATGCCAGTGCAGCCAGTTTGGCTGGTGGGCCTTCCTCCAGAACCCTGCGTGGGTAGGATTATCCAGTGTGCAGTGCTGCACATATTGCTGGTGGCACTCCCTTGGTTGAGGCAGTATGGAATAACTGCCCAGACTTTCCCAGAGGGTACTGATGGTGTAAACGTGGTTAGGCAGCTGGGGATGTGCAAACATGGTTGACAAATTGTTACATTGTGAAAAAAGCTGCTTATTGAAGCTGTGTCAGGTTAGCAGTTCAATTGAATGTCTAGTGGGAGCAGTCCTGCTGTAACATTCCTTCACTCCCTCTGTCACAAAGAGAAAAAGTGTTACTAGTGCAAGACTGATGGGAGATCAGTGTTTAGCACAAGATTTAAACTGTGTCTACAGTAGGGAATGTAAAAAAAATAAACCCTACTGGTTCTAATGTCAGCTCAGCTGCACAGGTGTTAGAGCCACTGGGAGTTGTAGCCTAGACAAGATTCCAGTATCTTCTGGTGGTTTAAGTGTGTGTTAAGCCTACTGAAAAGGAGCTTTATTTAACATAGTGGTAAAAATGCACCCAGCTATGGGAACCTTGCTACACGATGGCTCCCACTGGTTCTAATACCACTTCAGCTGAACCAATGAGATTTTTTTGATCAGTCCCTAAGTGGACAAGATGGACAAGATGGGTATATACGATATGTGTTGTCAGACTGCAGTCCTCATCTTAGGAATTGTATATACAGGGCAAACAATTGTGTTTAACTATTAAATGAAATATGGTTATGGTTGAACAAGGTTCTAGCTTGACAAGTTATGTTTTGTTTGAACAGGGACAAACCATTTTATCAGAGTTGAATTTCATATTCTTGCTCAGGTAAGAATGGTTTTGTTTTTTTTTAATTCTGGGCACAACTGTATGTCACCTAATGTGTTAAATATGGTTTGTCGCAAATATAGAAGAGAGGAAGGAAAATACATGCAGAAAAGTAAGTATGCAGAGAGACTGAAAGACAGATAGGGAAACGTGTATTGGAGACAGCTCCACCCATCTCTGTGTAGATTCTGAATGGTGTTTGCCCTGCAGTACCCTCTACTGGTATTCTGCTGGAGAATAGTCAGTGCAAAGGGAAGAACCAGTGCTGCATCAGTAATTGCCAGGGGACAGAAAGAGAGATGGTTCCCTCTCCAAAATGAACATGACTTTGTGTCCAGGTCTCAAGGGCTCAGGGTAGGATGGCAGCAGGGAAACCAATGGCTTTGTTTGGCTCTGGGAAAGTTGCTGGTTTAATGACTCATCCTGTAGAATGTGGTCACGTTGCTGCTGTTGCTGTTTCTCTTTGCCCTATTTTATCCAGCCTTTTGATCTAGTTATATAATTGTGAATCAAGACCAAGCAATGTTAAAGACCTGTGGGTAATGTGACCAAGCTGCATCTTTACTCAAATGGCAGAGCTCTTATCTGGGAAGCCCAGGAAACTGGATTCTTTTCTGAGCGCCGATTTCTCCCTGTAAATGAATATAATGCATGGTCTGTGAGCCTGTTTTGTTTAGGGAGGCATGTTGTAGTATTAGGCCTGGTCCACACTAACCCCCCACTTCGGACTAAGGTACGCAAATTCAGCTACGTTAATAACGAAGCTGAATTCCAAGTACCTTAGTCCGAACTTACCGCGGGTCCATACGCGGCAGGCAGGCTCCCCTGTCGATGCCACGTACTCCTCTCGCTGAGCTGGAGTACCGGCGTCAACGGCAAGCACTTCCGGGATCGATCCGGGATCGATTTATCGCGTCTAGACAAGACGCGATAAATCGATCCCAGAAGATCTATCGCTTACATCCGGACCAGGAAGTAAGTATAGACGTACCCTTAGACTCTAAAGCCTTGTCTATGCTAGAAAACCCACCAGGTTCATAACACTGAAATCAGTTTGTCTATGTCTACATTTGCAGCAAAACAGTGTTCCTCGTTCAGCACAAGGTAAACTGTACCTGTTGCTGGCATCTGTTGCTGATAACCATTCTTCTAACGTAGACAAGGCTTAATAGTATGGATGTGCATAGAAAATGCCCCATTCTGTGGCTTAGGATCTGCTGTGTTCAGAAGTCCTGCATTAATTCTGATTTAGATTGGGGGCAAATGCAAATAGTTCTGGGAGATGTCTAACGGAATCTCTGCTGGACTGAGCTTGCAGTACTGTTCACTTTGCTCAACTAGCAAAATACTGTTCTTGGGACCCCAGCTTTGAGGGGAAGAAATTGATGGCAAGACTAATGTAATTGGTGTGTTAATGTGGCAGCCTCTAGTGGCATCTGTGTGCATGACGTGTTACAGTGTGGTACTCTTCGTTACCGCAGCCATCTCTCCTTCTGCATAGAATCATAGAATATCAGGGTTGGAAGGGACCTCAGGAGGTCATCTAGTCCAACCCCCTGCTCAAAGCAGGACCAATCCCCAGACAGATTTTTTGACCCAGATGCCTACATAGCCCCCTCAAGGATTGAACTCACAACCCTGGGTTTAGCAGGCCAGTGCTCTCCTTTCAGAGGGGACTCCATTAGTTTCCAGAGATGCTGGTATCACTGACGTATTGCCTGTTTTCTTCTTTCTTGTCACAATCTCCCTCCGCCCCCCGCTTATCTATTTCAAAGGCAGACCCTTTCCCAGTCATTGTAGTTCTCTGATTTAACTCTTTGTATAGGAGGAGCAGAGTTGATCCTGAGATGGGGTGCAGGTTATCCCTCTGCTGTTAAAATTGGACAGCAGTTTTCATGGAATGCTGGACCATTTTCTTTTTACAAAGCTTGTTGGAACTTCCCTCCACAGCATCCCCTGGCAACGAGTTCCTCTTGGAAGGCCAAACGTATAACAGGTTTTCAAAAAAGGATTAGATAAGTTAATGGAGGATAGGTCCATCAATGGCTATAAGTCAAGGTGGTCAGGGATGCAGCCTCCATGCTCCGAGTGTCCCAAAATCTCTGCCTGATGCTGGGGCTGGACAACGGAATGAATTACTCGATAATTGCCCTGTTCTGTTCATTCCCTCTGAAGCATCTGGCACTGGCCACTGTCAGAAGACAGGATACTAGGTTAGATGGACCATGGGTCTAACCTAATATGGCCATTCTTATGTTCTTATAGCCTTAGTAGCACGCATCTAACGCACATTGACTTTTAGCGGCATCTAGACTTGTAGGTTGCCCAAATGCAGTATAAATGGTTATGGGCTACTTTTCGCTCCCTCTCCTAATCAGTACTAATTCTGGCTGCTAGAAGGAAGTGAAGTCTCAGGCCAGAAAACATTGTGCCTGAGTTAGAATCTGTTCACTTTGTTTTCATGTTAGGGCCCTAGAGTTTTTTTTCTCTCTGGCTCTGTTTTTAGTGGTGCGGCCTTTTCTTTCACAGGAGACAGACACTGACCTGAGAACTTTAACACTGTATTCAGTAGCATCTTCAGTGCAGAAAGGTCAGTTCACAATTTTTGCCTTCAAAGAAACATACAACCAAATGAACCAGAAGAGGGATGAATGATTCCAGTTGGTCTTTGAGCTCGGACTGGGGTTAGCAGGTGTGTAAAAACTGACTGACAACATGGGATGGTTGTTTTCAATTTGTTCTTGCTCTGTCTTTTCAGACCAGCCCCAGGAAGATGTATTCAGCAGTGACCATGTTCAGCATGGGGAGGATGGGGAATGGCAACGCTCTACTTCAACTACCTCATCTCAGAGCGAGCGGGCGGAGCGACTCTTGCAGAACCAGCACAAGAGCCTGGCCTCTGAGGACACCAAAAAGAAGAGGGCTCAGAAACCTTCTCACATGAGGAGGAACATAAGGTGGGCAGCAATAGAATTGGGAAGGGCAGAGGGTCCCACAGTCTTAATGGGGGAAAGTGGAGTCTATTCAGTTGAATTTGTATTGCTTCTAGGCTTTTGCCAGCAGCTTCTGTAGCAAACCAGACAATCTCTTAAAACTAAAGCATTTTACCTGTGGCGGGGTGCAAGTAAACTGTTTGAGATCTCAGAAAATTAACATGTTCAGCTCCACAGCAGCAAATATATGAAATTAGCAAAATAATTCACATATAGGTTTTAAAACCAAATACATGAAAATCAGTTCCACCATTACATTCTAATCAATGCCTGAGTTCAGGGTGTCTCTCTCTTCTGCTAGAGCTGATGATATTGTAAGTAGCCTAAAATAAATCCTTTCCCTGCACTACTTTAGGTGTTTATTTGCAAGAAAGCTCAGGGCACAGCCAGTGACTAAAAAAGTTGAAAATCAGTTTCTCCTTCATTTTACATTGTAGTAATTTGAGATTTTTTAGATCCCCTCCTATATTCTGTGACAGGATGTAGGGCTGTAAGAAGTTTGCAATAACATTTATTTATAGGGAACTAGATGTCTCAGAGATGTCATAATGGAATGTGGAGCCTTACAACAGCTGATGGCGGTTTGATGCCCCTTGTGTGAAAAGAATTAGTGGTCTTGATCTGGTTCACATGGCAATTAGTACTAATTAGCCCTCTTGTTGGCAGCTTCAACCCAAGGAACAATAGTTTAGTGGGCCCTGGATACCAAGATATCTCCTTACTCATAGAGGAGGAGGTTCCTACATTTGAGGGCTAGAGTGAATTGGCAGGGCAGGGTGGGGAAGTCTTGGACTGCCACTGTTCAGACTGTACCTATATTCTGGATAGAGGAATTCAGTCTTCAGAGCTGCAAATCTCACACCTTTCACATTAATCTGAAAGGGAAAAAAATGGAACTTTCCAAAACTCATGGGATTACCTGTAAAGTGGTGTATTTAAATTAACCCCTAAGCATATTTGGAATGCATGTGGGGTCATGGTTCCTGGAAAGAACCAGGAGAATAGGAAAGTGACTTGAAAGTACTTATTTCCTCTTTTGCTGTTGAAGGCTTTTAGACAGGTGCTTTGTCTCCTAACAAATTTCCCTGATGTTGTGCCATTGCTGCTGTATGTGGACTCTAATACCATAGAAATAAATAACATATATATATCCTCTGCTGTTTACAGAAAGATCCTTTCAAGTTTACTGCTACTAGGCATCTCAGCATAGACACACACTTGTCCACTCACCTTTTCCATCCATCCAACATTTTGCTCCTGTCAAACATGAGCCTTTTCCTCATAAAACAATAGCAGTTACAGGCAGTTAAAAAAGTGAGCAGCCTTCCCTAAAATTGTAGTTGTCATGCTATGGCTTTTGGCTATGATGTCCTTTGTCTGTGTAGCTTACGTTCTTTTTGGAGTTTGACATTCCTCTTGTGGGTCAGCTGTGAAACCATCCAAGTTATTTAGGATAGACTGTTTTTGGGTGTAATGAAATAACATTTTCTGTGTTTGCCAATGTGCTCAGAAAGCTGCTGCGGGAGGATCAGCTTGAGGCTGTGACAAAAGCAGCCCAGCTGGAAGAGTTGGAGAGAAGGAAAAGGCTGGAGCAGCAGCGAAAGGATTATCCGGCAGCCATCCCCACTGTACCGCTAGAGTTTCTTCCAGGTAAATAGAGAGGGCGTTCACTAAAGCAAGTTTTAAGGGTAGCAGCTGAAGATGAGCAGAAAGTGGTACTCTCCCTAGCCCAGGCGTGGGCAAACTATGGGCATCTGGCCCATCAGACCTTTCCAGCCCTTAAGCTCCTGCTGGGGAGCGGGGTTGGCGGCTTGCCCCGCTCCTGCACTACAGACAGGGAGCAAGGTTGGGGGGCTTGCCCCTCTCCGTGAATGCTGTGGCTCCACGCAGCTTCTGGGAAGCATTGGCATGTCCCCCCTCCGGCTCCTGCACATAGGGGCAGCCTGGGGGTTCCGCACGCTGCCCCCACCCCAACTGCTGGCTCTGTAGCGCCCATTGGCCGGAAACAATGGCCAATGGGAGCTGCAGGGATGGCGCGTGCAGACGGGGCAGCTCGCAGAGCCACATCTCCATGTAGGAGCCGGAAGGGGGACATGCCGCTTAAGCGCCGCCCGGAGCCTACACCTCTGACCTCCTCCCACACCCCAACTCCCTGTCCCAGCCGTGATCCCCCTCCCGCACTCCGAACCCCTTAGCCCCAGCCCCCTCCCAAACCCATCTTGAACCCCTCATTTCTGGCCCCATCCTGGAACCTGCACCCCCAGTCCAGAGCCCATACCCCCTCCAACACCCCAACCCCTTACCTCAGCCTGGAGTCCCTTCCCATACTCCGAACCCCTTTGCTCCACCCCCAGCCCAGAGCCCCCTCCCTCACCTGAACTCCTCATTTCTGACCGCACTCCCAGGCAGAGCCCTCACCCCAACCCTCAATTTTGTGAACATTCATGGCCTGGCATACAATTTCCATACCCAGATGTGGCCCTTACGCCAAAAAGTTTGCCCACCCCTGCCCCAGTCCACACTCAAACCAAAGTCTGTGTTTTGACATGTCAAAACAGAACATCACTCTGAGTAGTTGGTGCAAACGCTCACACTTCTTTCTTTCATGTTTTGACCAACAGTGAAATACTGAACAATGTAGATATTTAAATTAGAACAGCTAGGCTTCAGAGTCAACACCCATTGAAATGAATAAGGCAGTTCACACCTCTCAGAGCTATTTTTCCAGGCTGTCTGCAGACCCATGGAGACAACATTGTATTAGTTATGCTCTCTTCACATTTTAAAAATGTTTTTCACAAACAAAGACTTAAGAGTAACCACAAGATTGCAATGCCGGGAAAAGGTGACCACAGCTGGCCCCATTTAGCCCCCAAGCCTAAGCACTTGTGCTTTCTCTACAGGATGTAGTGCAAAGTAAGGAAAAGGGAACTTTATTCCCCTTGTTGTATGGTACTGGATGGTTAAAAGATGATCCTGTTTTTCTCAGCTTTTGGAACGAAATGGGCTTTGGAGTCTCAGGGCTTGACTACACTTGCGAGTTACAGCGCAATAAAGGAGCCCCGGGCACCCTAGCTCACTCCCCGTCCACACTGGCAAGGCACGTAGAGCGCTCTGATTCCGCGGCTACAGCGCTGCTGGTACTCCACCTCAGCGAGAGGAATAACGTTTGCTGCGCCTTGGCTACAACGCTCGGGCATCAATGTGAACAAGGTGTTGAGTTACTGCGCTCTGATCGGCCTCCGAAAACATCTCATAATCCCCTTAAGTCAAGTGGCCACTCTTGTCATTGTTTTGAACTTCTGTAGGAATGCGGAAATGCCCTTTCAAAGCTCCGTTTCTGACAGCTGGCATGCAAGCCATTAGTGTGGAATACTGTGAGTGAGAGGGGCAGGGGGGCAGGAAAGGGGGTCTGCTGCTGTCTGAACTTACAAGACAACATGCTCTCAGCCCCCCAAAACCACACTCTCTCTCCCCCCACATACACACAACACACGCCCTGTCACACTCCACCCCACCCCCCATTTGAAAAGCACGTTGCAGTCACTTGCATGCTGGCATAGCTGCCCATAATGCATTGTTCCCAGTGCCTCTGCAAGTGCCGCAAATGTGGCCATGCCAGTGCACAAGCAGTTGTCAGTGTGGACAGACTGCAGCGCTTTCCCTACTGCACTCTCTGAAGGCGGGTTTAACTCACTGCGCTCTACATCTGCAAGTGTAGCCATGCCCTCAGTGAGGAATATACTCCATACATGGCTTATAATAGGGAGCTTCCCAACAATGGGAATTTTGTTTAGACAGAAGCATTGAGCACATTGAGGTGTGGAAAAGGAGATGAAATGACCCGCTAAGCTGAGACATAGCAGTAGGTTAAACAGCAAGAGTTGATTATGGAAAATCCCAGGACTGATTGACTGGAGCAAGTGTAGAAGGGAATGTTGACTTAACTCCAAACAGTTTTGTATCTTTCCTGATTATTATTAGTATTGCTAACTATTGTTTACTATTTTTGTGTAGAAGAAATAGTTTTAAGAACAGCAGAGGCCACTCAGCTTCCACCTCAAGTCCTAGCTGAGGAAGTGATCTGCTTGGATAGCACCAGCAGTGGCAGTGAAGATGACACGAAAGGCATACTACATAGCATTAAAGATGGTAAGGCTCACAACCAACCTATCACACATCCCTGTATCTCCCAGATGGTCCCATTTACCTAGTTGCATCCAGCCAGATCTCCCACAAAGCTGTCTGTCTTCAGATTTTATGTATCTAAAGGTTTTTTTTATGAATTTAGTGCTGATTCTGGTAGTCCCACTCCCAAATTGTCCTTAATTAACCTTTCCAAAATGAGCCGAAGCACCTTGGGCCAAGCATTGGCTACAAACTGTATTTGAATATTCAAATTTGCATTTGAAATTGGTATTTTTGAGTCCTTTGCTGAAAATTAACAGAATTTGACTCCTGTCTACAAGTCAGTGAAAAGTTAATGCCCCCTCCCGCCTCTGGCTCTTTCACAGAAGTAATCGAATTGAGTTCAGGAGAGGATGAGGCCCTCCAGATTGTGGACAGCAGCGACTCTGCCAACGAGGGGGAAGATGGGGATGGTACTGAAGAGAGCAGTGGCTCTCATGTGAATGACGCCTTAAATCAGTCGGATTCTCTGGGGCAGGTCATTGTCAACATCAACCATCCACCCAATGAAGAGGACATTTTCCTGGCTCCGCAGCTTGCACGGGCAGTAAAGCCTCACCAGGTACAGGAAGTCGAGGCCCAGAACACACAAGGACTTCAGCAAAACCTCCTTCTTATCCCAGGAGCTGAAATCCATGCTGTTGGTGTCATGTGGGTTGATGGTTTGCTATAGTGATGTTATTGGCAGAGCTGCTGCCCTGAAGCTTGTGGCCAGGATTTGTGGCAGTGCCCAGTGCAGACAGTTAAACGATGGAGAAATTAGAGGAGATCCTGAGCCCCATATTTCTTTGACTATTATTATCTGATAAGCAGGTTCTTGACATCTTAATCCTAGAGCCTGTGCTGTTACGTTGTCAGAATATGTAGAAATACGAATATTTTCACGTTTATAACGTCATTGTTTGTAAATCAAATTACTTCAAGTGTCAAATGCAAAGTATTTAGAATTATTAGAGTAGCGTGATGCCCGGAAAAGTTTCAAAACCAGATATTATCATAGAATATTAGGGTTGGAAGGGACCTCAGGAGGTCATCTAGTCCAACCCCCGACTCAAAGCAGGACCAATCCCCAGACAGATTTTTGCCCCAAATGGCCCCCTCAAGGATTGAACTTACAACCCTGGGGTTAGCAGGCCAATGCTCAAACCACTGAGCTATGCCTCCCCCCTTGTATTGATAGAGATTTTTCCCCTCTACCTCATGCTTGGATGAGCATTATTTTATCAAATTATTTAAGAACAAAAAACCAACCCAAAGACTGTAGGTTCTGCACAAGCATAAGAATGATCAGGATCATCTTTTCAGAAAGTTTTTTATAAGGAATTCTATTGAGTCCTTGTAGCTGAAAATACTGCAATGAATCTTTAATTTCCCCTTGTGTATTTATATGCCATATAAACTCATACAGTGTATATGTCAATCTGTAGCTACATCTCCATTTTGTTGTTTTCCATCGCTTCTTTGGCAACTCTTCCATTATTTTCTCTAGATTGGTGGGATCCGGTTCCTGTATGATAATCTGGTGGAATCCCTGGAGAGATTTAAAAGCAGCAGTGGGTTTGGGTGTATCTTGGCCCATAGCATGGGGCTGGGCAAGACCATCCAGGTCATCTCTTTCTTGGATGTACTTTTCCGGCACACGGAGGCAAAGACTGTCCTTGCCATTGTACCTGTAAGTAACCTGTGTGAAGCAGTGTCAGGACTTGCTTTTTTTATTGTTGTGGGGAGATGGATGGATTGGTCCTTTATACCTTAGAGAGAGCCCTCAGGTACCCTCACTCCCATTTTTACTGCTTTCATTCCTCCCATCCTTGAGATTTTGTATCATGGCCCATTCTTTCTAGCTGAGGACAGCTGGATGTGATTCCCAGGCCCCAGTTAACTTTGAGTTCTAAGTGCTAGGTGACTGAATTTTGTGGTCTGAGAACTACTTTCTCAGTCCTTTGGGTGCATTTTTTTCCTCCCTAGGTAAACACTCTCCAGAACTGGCTGGCAGAATTCAACATGTGGCTCCCCGCACCTGAAACCCTCCCTGCTGATTATAACCCAAAAGAAATTCAGCCACGCTTCTTCAAAGTCCATATCCTGAATGATGAACACAAGTAGGTGCCATGAATGCCCCTCCTGAGCAATTAATGTGCTTCTCATGGAGTTGTATTATCAGTGTCTCTGTAGCACTGCTGCAGTCTGTTCATTTGATCTGATTCCATGCTCTGTCCTTTTAGTTTCTCTCCATCTGTACATCTGCAGTATATGCACTTGTGTGAAGATTTCAGTACATTGAAAAGTTGCATCTTTTAATGAGGGGTTAGATTTCTCTCATTCCTTATTTATACTCTCCTCCATCATGGTTGTCAACTCAGCTCCACGTTTCCCCTCGTGCATTGCGATGAGAAAATTCAAATGCCAGACCTTGTGCTATGTATGGATTGGCCAGTAGAGAGTGCATTGTTTTGTCTGTGGTGGGTACTTTCCTCCAGCCTCTTGGCCCATATGCATGATTGCTATTGAATCTTCTATTTGGCTTTTCCAGGAATTTTCACTTTCCTCTCTGATTCCTTCTTGCAGACATTTTAACTGTTACTCAGTTTTGCTGTGCCTGAGGGCTTCTAAATGAGGTAGCATTCCTACACAGAAGGGAGAGATCATGTAAGGCAGAGTATTGTCCTTTTCATCTTACACAGTGTGTATTTTTGGCTGCTGCAGCTCTGCTTGACTCTTGGTCATTTTGTCTCATGCAATCTGGTGAGATTTGTATTAATCTCAGGGCACTCATAGTTCACCTGGCATTTACACATACTTGGCCGCTGAGGTCCTCACCTCACGAGAGGAATATACTTCCTATTCAATTGTTATTATTTCGAGCCTCTTATGTGCATCTCATATTGGATTGGGGATTACCATGCTCTGGTGTATGGGAAAGATGGAGTGGACAGCCTCGTATCTGAGCCTGTCCTTAATATTGGTGGGAGGGAAAGGAAATAATTCACCTAACTCTCAGATTGCTGGATAGGTGTGTGATAAGTAGTAGAGTAAGACAGCTGCATACATCAGTACCTCATGCAAACGCGTGCTTTGGAGAGGTCTCTTTCCTAACACTTCCCATAAGAGGATTCCATTGCTCTGAAATCTGATTTAGGTTCATATACAGCAAACTTCTTCATGAGGCCACTAACATCCTATAATGGTTCACCTTTCTCTACCATGTTACCCTCAGTGTGCTGGAAGCTTCTACAAGATCTTCATGTAAAAGGGCTTCATTGCACTTGTCTGCTGGTTTGGTCTGATCCCAGCATATGTTTTAAGTCATTTGAAAAGGTCCTTTCCTTTAGCAGGCATCCGTTTCAGAGAGTTCAGATGTATCCAAGGAAGAGGTCTCATTTTTTGTGCGTTTGTTTTTCTAGGACGACTGCTGCCCGTGCAAAGGTGGTGACTGACTGGGTGACGGATGGCGGGGTGCTGCTGATGGGCTATGAGATGTACCGTCTCCTCTCACTGAAGAAGTCCTTTGCCACTGGCAGGAAGAAGAAAACAAAGAAACAAACTGGCCCTGTCATTATCGACTTAGATGAGGAGGACCGGCAGCAGGAGCTTCTGAAAGGTGGGAGGCGAGTCGTGCTGGGAAATAACCTCCTCTCTACAGAATTGCAGCTGGGAGATTCTGCTAAAGCCAACTGGCTCCATGAGCAAATGGTCACTTGGCAGCAGAAAATAGTTAGTTTATTGTACATAGGCACCAACGTCAGAGGTGGTTATCTTTAACACAGTCAATATATTTGCTAACAGCTTATTCGTGTGTAGGTTCTGAATGAATTCAGTGCTAGCAAAAGATGCAGGAGCGACTCAGCTAGAAACTGAAGTCCCCCAATTTTTATGCAGAGCAGGTGCAGAATAGGCAGCTGCCTATCAGCATCACTGATCTGAACCAACCCTATTCTAGAAGGATCATTCTTGGAATTAGAAAGGTGTTCATACCCATTCAGTCTTTGATTTCTCCTCTGAGGATGCAAATAAAGGAGCCAATGAGTACGTTTTGCTAGTGAAAGACGTGTACAAGAAGGACCACTAGGAACTAGACTGAGACTCCCAACTTGCTTCGCCTAGGCCACTGAATAAACATCACGTGACAGTGACTTGGGTCACTACCAACCTAGGTCAGATTGGAGCTGATGGCCCTGTAGCCCTTTCCCAATTCCCAGAGCCATCCTGGCTCCCTGCAAAAAATTAGTTTTAGAGAGCCAAGGTGGGTGAACTAATATCTTTTATTGGACCAGCTTCTGTTGGTGAGAGAGACAAGCTTTTGAGCTTACACAGAGCTCTTCCTCAGTCTCAATCCTGCTCTCTAATATCCTTCAGATCTGAAGAAGAGATCTGTGTAAGCTTGCAAGGTTGTCTCTCTCCCCAACAGGAGCTGGGCTAGTAAAAGGTATTACCTCACCCACCTTGTCTCTCTCATATCCTGGGACCAGGCCAGCTGCAATAACACTACAAACAAGTAGTAGTTTTTTCAACTTTCATAATTACTCATTTTTCCTCCTGGAGAGCTACGTGAAGCAGGAACATCAGCTGACCAAGTAACTCTCAATGTTCCTTTCCCTTAGGGATCGAGAAGGCTTTATCCCGCCCTGGCCCAGATGTAGTTATCTGTGATGAGGGACACCGGATAAAGAATTGCCATGCCAGCACCTCCCAGGCCCTGAAGAACATCCGCTCCAGGCGGCGGGTGGTACTGACAGGCTACCCGCTCCAGAACAACCTGATTGAGTACTGGTGCATGGTAGACTTTGTCCGTCCTGACTTCTTGGGTACGCGGCAGGAGTTCAGCAACATGTTTGAGCGCCCCATCCTGAACGGGCAGTGTATTGACAGTACGCCTCAGGATGTCCGTCTCATGAGGTACCGCAGTCATGTCCTGCATAGTCTGCTGGAGGGGTTTGTGCAGAGGTGAGTCCACATCAAGTGTTTAGTAATGTAGTCTGTGCAGTCAGCTCCTTGATCATAGTTTAGCCACACTGATTGAGGAGTGTATTCATTACAGCAATTCCTGTTGTCTTCCTGAGCTTGATTTTTACCTTGGATTCCCTGTTGTCCTTTAAGGAGATTGTAGACATACAGGAGAAATCTTAGAGAGGACCCCAGAGTTAGCACCTGCATGTTTCTCTCAAAAGCACTTTGTCTGGTTTAGTCTGTCAGTTAAGAAGTGATCTTTGGGGGCTTCTCCCTGACTTAGTGGCAGGTGTAAAGTTGTCAGTACTGTCCTGTGGGACTGGTAGAGGGAGCACGTGCAGATGGAGGGTAGCACAGTGTTCCCTAACTTCCTTTAGACGTATTAGTAAGTGATTGGTAGGTGCATTTCTGTATCATCTTCCATCCAAGGATCTGAAAGCATTTTACAAACCCCAAACAATGTAAGCATCACAGTTCTCTTACGGGGGAGAAGAAAGGGGGGGCTAGAAATCCTCCCCGTTTTACAGATGAGGACCCAGAGGCACAGAAGGAGTAAGTGACGTGGCCTGAGCAAGTCATTGGCAAAAACAGAAATAGACATCAGGTCTCTTAATTTCCAGTGCAGCGTTTCAGTCACAAGCGCATCCTTCCTGATTTAGCACCATGGTTAGCAAGACCTTCATCCCCTTTCTTAACACTATCCTGGGGTATTATAATGCTTGCTGTTTTGGTAATAGAGTTTACTGTACTTTTTATTTGGCGTCAGTTGTAATGTCTTTTGAGTGTCCTGCATTAGAAACACTCACAACTAGAGTTCCTTCTCTTTGCAGTCATCAGAAATCTTACCCTGAAGGCAGCCCCTGAGACGCTAGCCCTGAACATTCTTTCTCTCTTCTGATCTTCCTTTCTTGATTTCTTCTGTAGGAGAGGCCATAACGTACTAAAGGCTCAGCTTCCCTATAAAGAAGAACATGTCATTCTGGTACGTCTGTCAAAAATCCAACGGGCTCTCTACACAGAGTTCATGAACCGGTTCCGGGATGCAGGCAACAGTGGCTGGCTGGGATTGAACCCACTCAAGGCTTTCTGCGTCTGTTGTAAGGTGGGTGTTGGCAAGAGAGTAGCTTCTCCTGCAGTATACAGGGAAAGGGTAGGAGGCTGTGTCAAAATATTGGCAAGAAGAGTGATGTAGATATAGTACAAGTGCAGTATCTTGGTGCATCTTAAGCAATAGTGTGCAAGTCCCTGTGCATGATGTAATATAGTCTCCTGATACTATCATTATCACAGGGGGAGGGATAGCTCAGTGGTTTGAACATTGGCCTGCTAAACCCAGGGTTGTGAGTTCAGTCCTTGAGGAGGCCATTTAGGGCTCTGGGGCAAAAATCTCAGGGGATTGGTCCTGCTTTGAGCAGGGGGTCGGACTAGATGACCTCCTGAGGTCCCTTCCAACCCTGATATTCTATGATTCTATGATTATTCCCATGTTAAAGATGGGGAACTGAGTCACAGTGTTTAATTGACCTGCCCAAATTCATGCAAAGTCTGTGGCAGAGCCAGGAACTGAACCCAGATGATCCAAGTCCCAGCCTTTAATAGCAAGACAATCCTTCGTTTCCCAGAGTGCAAACAACATGCTGCATACTTTGTGTTTGCATATGCATGTGTGTGCCTTGTGTATGTTCATTCATCAGTTACCAAACAGAGGAGCTTTAAGATAATTAAAATTAGTAACATGTCTTGGTTGAAACAGCATATACTTTGTGCTGTGACAAAATCGCACTTTCCTTTTTACTTGTTGACTGGAATCTGCCTAGCTTCTATAGGAGGCAAAGTTTCAGTCCACGCTAGTCAACTACAGAGGACTTCAGATGACACAGGCAGAGTCCCTGGTATTAAATATTCTAATGCGGTGAGACCTGCTTAATTTGTGGTGCCTTACAAACTCCCTTTCAGCTGAATTTGGAGGGGAATAATTAGATTAACAAATCGCTGGTGCATTCCTGCAGGGGAATTAGCATTTGACTGCATGTGAGGTGCTGTAAATCCACAGGTGCCTTGGTTGGGTTTGTGCTAGTGCAGTGTTACCTTTTACCTTTTCTTCATCTCTCAGATCTGGAATCACCCAGATGTGCTGTATGAGGCGCTGCAAAAAGAGAATCTGGCAAATGAGCAGGACCTGGATGTGGATGACCTTAGCACAGCTGGAACTAATTCTCGCTGTCAGCCACAGGGAATAAAAGTCAAAACAGAGGCCAATGCTTTGGCATCACCAGTTGGAGAAGCTACCAACAGCAAGTTCCTTCAGGGCATTGGCTTCAACCCCTTTCAGGAGAGAGCAAATCAAGTAGTTACTTATGAGTGGGTGAGTACCAACTTCAGAGCTAGGAGTCTCATGGCTTTTTTTCAATAAACAGGGGCTGAATGCTTAATTGGTCAAAGGCCCATGACCTTTTTGTCGGGGGCAGTGCACTGATTATAAAGTGGAAAAAAGCAGTGGAAAAAAACCTTGCTTTTAGTTCTTGGACTTTCTCACCTGCCACAGCGTGCTTTGGAGGATAGGATTATAATTCAAAATGATCTGTACAAACTGGAGAAGTGGTCTGAAGTAAGTAGGATGAAATTCAATAAGGACAAATGCAAAGTACTCCACTTAGGAAGGAACAATCAATTGCACACATACAAAATGGGAGATGACTGCTGAGGAAGGAGTACTGCGGAAAGGGATCTGGGGGTCATAGTGGAGCACAAGCTAAATATGAGTCAACAGTGTAACACTGTTGCAAAAAAAGCAAATATCACTCTGGGATGTATTTAGCAGGAGTGTTGTAAGCAAGACACGAGAAGTAATTCTTCAGCTCTACTCCACATTGATTAGGCCTCAACTGGAGTATTGGGTTCAGTTCCGGGCATCACATTTCAGGAAAGATGTGGACAAATTGGAGAAAGTCCAGAGAAGAGCAACAAAAATGATGAAAAGTCTAGAAAATATGACCTATGAGGGAAGATTGAAAAAATTGGGTTTGTTTAGTCTGGAAAAGAGAAGACTGAGAGGGGACATAAGTTTTCAAGTACATAACAGGTTGTTACAAGGAGGAGGGAGGAAAATTATTATTTTTAACCTCTGAGGACAGGCCAAGAAGCAATGGGCTTAAATTGCAGCAAGGGAGATTTAGGTTGGACATCAGGAAAAACTTCCTAACTGTCAGGATGGTTAAGCACTGGAATAAATTGCCCAGAGAGGCTGTGGAATCTCCATCATTGGAGATTTTTAAGAGCAGGTTAGATAAACACCTGTCAGGGATGGTCTAGATAATACTTAGTCCTGCCTTGAGTGCAGGGGACTGGATTAGATGACCTCTCGAGGTCCCTTCTAGTCCTATGAGTCTATGATCTCTCCTACGAAGCTCTGTCTTGCTCTCTGTCTTGATTAGTGTGTATAAAAGGCTACTAATGGGAATTATGAGACCACTGTACAGCTGGCACTGTGCTTTACACCTTGTTTTCATCAGACCTGGATGGTGCAGTGTCTGTGTTTTCTCACCAGCATTGCTGAGATCAGGACTTGGATGAGAGTGAGATGGCTGAGACTTAAGCAGAATAAGGCAATGGTGGTGCTAGTGGGCATCTTGAGGATATGGAGGAAGTGATTCCTGTTCTTGTACTCAAGAGTTTTTGTCTACATATTGCCCAAGAAATCTGCAGTTTGAAACTCCTGGATCCTCTGTGGCTTTGGGAGTCAGCAGTGGCCAAAACCACCCCTTTCATCTGGACCTACCTGGATGCTTGTGGCCTCTCTTCTGGATCCAGACTGTGCCACAGTAATTTATTCCTCTGTCACCTTGAGACAGAGTTGTTTTAATGTGCTCCACAAGGGGCTACCTTTGAAGATCACTTGGAAGCTACAGCTGTCAGAATGCCTCAGCTAGATTCCACTGGCTGTCTTCACCTTTTATACTAGATCTCCAGGAATTGCACTGGTTTCCTGTTCACTTCCAGATGCAATTCAGGGCATTGACTTTGTAGACTGAAGTCCTATAAGGGCACTTGGAGACTGCTGTTTCCTGTGAATTGCCACAGCAGTTTTCACGCTCAAGCTAACAGTCCCCAGACTTAAATGACAGGGGTGATGGCCAGTTATTCTCAACATGGGGATGTGTGCGTCTGGAACTTGGGAGGGCTATGTGGAGATTTGGGTCTTTGTATAGGGTACATGAGCCTGGAGCCTCTTATGGAAAGTGTGTTTTATAGAACTAACCAGTGACTGAGTACCTCCCCATGTAACCAAGTCTCTTGTTTCTGGGTAGGCCAAGGACATCTTGTGTGATTACCAAACAGGCGTTTTGGAGAACTCGCCCAAGATGGTGTTACTGTTCCACCTGATTGAGGAAAGCGTGAAGCATGGAGACAAGATCTTGGTCTTCAGGTAAGAGGAAGTATCAATGGCTGCTCCTCTGAGCCCTGAGCAATGGTGTGTTTGGAGATTAGATAGTGGTAGAATGAGACTGATGGTGTTTCCCCCATGACAGCTGCCCACTGCTATGCAATGTTGTTTGATCTTTCCCCACTGTTTGGTTTAATCTTTTTTGTTGTCCATTGATTTTGTAGTCTCTTCATCCGTATAGCTGTCAGTGGTAAGGGGGTGTCCCGTGCTAGCAGGGGAAAGATGGAGTTCTGCTGTTCTAGTTACACTGGTAGGGGCTTTCCTGAGCAGAGACCTTGATTTTTGCAGCCAGAGTCTGTCCACATTGTCTGTCATTGAGGAGTTCTTGGCCAAGAGACCAATGCCCAATCCTTCAGGCTCAGATGTGCAAGGCGTTCATAACTGGGTCCGAAATCTCAACTATTACAGTGAGTACAGACTCCTCCTTCCTTCACCTGGGACCCTATTTGATCCTCTGTGGCTGGGCTAACCTCTTGATGTTGCAGCGATTTCCTCCGGTTTCTCTCCACACTTACCTGTGCTTTTCCGTGGGCATGCAGATCTGTTTTTCTTTCTTAGCCGTTTTCAGATCGATTTGTTTGAGTTCTCTTGGGTGCATGTTTTTAGTTTTGATCAGGACTGACTGATAATTTCACAGTTCCCCCTTTTCTTTTTAATGGCTCTCTGAATAGCTTAACTATCACTTCTTAAAACTTTTTAAAAAATCTTCATTCTTCCCTTGCACTACTTGGACACTTTCTAATTCTAGAATCTTTACTGCTTGTTTTGGTGATTGTGAGTTTTCCCTCCTGTTCTAGTCTTTGTCCCCTTCAGTAGCTGACTTTTGTCCCAGGGCAACAGGAGTATTTAGGGTAGCTGGATGGACATGGTGTCCCTGAGAGCTCCTGGCAAGCATGCTAGGTGTGTATAAACTGCTCTAACTCCTCTTTTAACTCAAAGTCTGGGTGGCAGCATCTCTTCATCATGAGTGAGTTCTGCCCATGACCACAAGTATGCACTGTCCTTCTGCACTCTTCTTCTCTGATTCCTCTGCATATGCTCATGTTTGGTCCAGTGGGGTTTTGCCAGTGGCTTGCGTTGTTTTTGTGCTATCCCAGCTCAATGGGTCTATTATATATGGTACCTATTACCAATACTGGTATTTCAGGCTTTTCTGACTGGTACTGCAGACTTCTTACCTAAATGATGAGCCTCTGTGTAGGATCCCAGTGCATTACAACTGCTCGTCTTTGGTTTAGCTGTATGCATTGTAGCCCATTGTGGAACTTGGGCTATGCAAGACTCCTGTTTTGCACTCATGCGATATAGCAGCTAGACACAGCCCGAGCTCCCTGGCTCACTACACTGTGTATGTTTGACTGGGGGGATGTGGGCATTGGCTTGGACAGGTGAGGGCTTGTTGTGATAAGCTGGTTCAATTGCCTGAAATGGCTGGAAGCTCTGCCCTAGTTGGATCTCTGTGGAGTCTGCAGGGAAATGGCATTCTTCACAGTGCAGGCACTCTAAGAACCAGATGGGAACTGTTTTGTTTTGATGGATCCCACACTTCAAAGGGTTTTTAAATACCCCTCTAATTTTCTTACCAGGACTGGATGGCAGCACTTCTGCCTCAGAAAGGGAACGATTGATTAACCAGTTCAATGACCCCAGCAACAGCTCTGTTTGGCTCTTCCTTTTGTCCACACGGTGAGTTGGCCACCTGCCTGGAACGGAGGGGTGAAAGAGTGGGTTTCATTGATGTGGTGGAGGCTATTCAGACCAGAGAATTTTTTGCACTTGCTCTGTTTGAAAGATTTGGCTTAAGACCATACAGGATGGTAACTCCTTAAAGTATAAAAGTATTGAAGATTGGGAAGAAAAATTATTTTGAAACTTAATTTTTGTTTCGTTTAAGAGCTGGGTGTTTGGGTGTCAACCTGATTGGAGCAAACAGAGTGGTGGTGTTTGATGCTTCTTGGAACCCGTGCCATGACGCACAAGCAGTGTGCCGGGTGTACCGCTACGGACAAAGGAAGCCATGCCACATTTACCGACTGGTTTCGGATTACACCCTGGAGAAGAAAATCTATGATCGCCAGGTCTCCAAGCAGGGGATGTCAGGTAGGCTTGAACACTTTTGCCAATACATCATCTTGCTTACTTTCCTTATACTCTGTAGTCCATGAACGGAGTATGTATGATTTTGGTAATGCTTCCTTTTGTCTGACACACACCCACACCCATCTTGACACATACACAAAAATCAAGTCCAGGGAAATAGTACAGCCTCTTTTGCTTTATGGAGGTGAGAATGGGGATCTCAGCTGTTATCCAGAACTTTAAAATAATTTAACAGAATCTGGTGGTTGTAGTCCCTGGAAACCTGAGTCCCTGGTTAGTCACTATAAACTTTTGAGCCTTTTTCAGTGGTTCTGGCTCGTCAGTTACTCATCTTCGCCTTTGCAGCTGCCTTTTTATCACAATGTCCACATAATATTTTCAGCCTTCTGATGTGCAAGGGTGAGATGGGGAACTTCATCAACCATATTGTATGTACAGTATCTTCAGCTTCTAGGTTTGTGTATGCCAGGATATTAATGGCCCTCATCATCTTGCTGTAATATATGGAAAACAAAGCATTCCCTAGCCTGATTTGTGTCAATATTCAAACACCTGCATGGTCATGTCTCAAAATGCAGGGGAATGATTCCTGTCCATCCGCAGATATTCACAGCAGGGTGCTGTGGAAAGCACAGATTAAGAGCTGGGAAATTGAGTACAGCAGAGAGCAGTAAACTGTTTCCTCCTTACTCTGAACGATGCATTCCATCCATTC
Source organism: Malaclemys terrapin pileata (assembly GCF_027887155.1). NCBI lineage: Eukaryota > Metazoa > Chordata > Testudines > Emydidae > Malaclemys > Malaclemys terrapin. The sequence goes on from NC_071511.1 coordinate 47,407,747, forward strand.
TCCAGATCGTGTTGTGGATGATCTGAATCCAGTGCTGAACTTCACCCGGAGGGAGGTGGAGAACCTGCTGCACTTCGTAGAAGAGGAGTCGGATCCTGCCCAGCTGGCATTGGACCCAAACAAGATGAAGGAGTCTGTCTTACAGCTAGCCTGTCACAAATACCCTCACCTTATCACCAAGGTAAGAACAAAGATACACAATGCTGCTTCCAGATATCATTGCCAGTTAGGGATGACACTGAGCTCAATGAGTAACTGTCAGCCCCAGGAGAAAATGGAGCTGCCTGTGTTGTGATACCTTGGTTAAGATAAGAGTATTCCAAAACAATATTAGTTATAAGGGACTGTGCATTTCTCGAGACGAGTCCATGATCAGTGTCAGGTATCAGGAAAACTGTTGTTCCAACCAAGACCTGAGGTTCATGTGCAGATTTCCTTAGGCCTTTGGTAGATACTCCTGGGGGAATTACGCACCGAATTTATGTCCCCCGCAGATTTCTTTGCTTCCCTGCAGAAAAACGACTTTCTGATGAGGAAGCAAAGAGAAGTCACAAGAGCGGTCATGTGACCTTTCCCAGCAGTATGTTTTGGGTGCCCAGGGCAGCTGGCAGAGAAGTAAATCACTGTGGGGCAGGGGGCAGGACGGGGGAAGACCCGGCTGGTGGCTCAGCTGTTAGTCCCGGCTGGGCTGGGGAGGACAGGACTTCCTCTTCCCTTGCACAGCATCCGGGGCTGAGTCAGACCCACCCCTAGATTTCTCCCCCAGCTGCAGGAATCTCTGCAAACTCCCTCCCTCCCCCCACCACTTCCTGCCCCCATTGCTCCTCAGCTGCAGGGGGAGGGATCACTGTACAGGGAGCTGCTCCCCCATCCGCCCAACTGCCGTGTATCCAGACCCCCTCATACCCATACTCTCCTGCTGAGCCTCACCACCCGCACTCAGAATCCCCCTGAGGAGCCCCCTGCCGCTGGACCACCCCGATGAGCCACCTGCACCCAGATCCCCACCCCACCGAGCCCCAACCAGCTGCACCTGGATCGCCACCCCACTGTGTCCCACTCCCCCAGCATCTGCCTCCCCCATTGAGACCCCTACACCCTCTGCCAAGCTCTCTCTCTCCCACACCCAGACCTTCCCAGGCCCCACCCACTGAGCCCCAACCACCTTAACCTGGACCCCACTGCATCATTCCATTACCATTGCATCCAGAACCCCCCAACAAGCCTCTGTACATCCAGATCACCTGCACACCTGGATCCCCCACTGAACCTCCCACACCCAGATGGCCCCACACAGAACCCTCTCAATCCACACCTGGATCCTCCCACACTAAGCCCCTCCACACTTGGATTCTGCCAGGCTGAGCCTGCCTGCCCACACCTAGGTGCACCTCGCACAGAGGGGCAGGGCACTGGGGTGTTTCTGGGGCAGGCCCAGTCTTTGCTCTATGTCAGGGTTGGGTGCAGCCTCACCGCTGAGTCTGTCCCCCGGGGGGAGCTGCAGAGTGATCTACCACTTCTGTGCAGCCAGTGGCCTGTGCTCTCCAGTGCCATGCTGGAGCCTCCACATTTCTTTGACAAATAAAATCTGCAGAATTTTGCAGAATTTTAAAATATTGTGCACAGAATTTTTAATTTTTTGGTGCAGAATGCCCTCAGGAGTAGGTAGAGCATCTAGGAAGAACACAGTTTGGGGTAGTTTGGTTAGGGCTGTTTGAGGAGAGGAGAAATGAAGGACTGTGTCTGCCTGTCTGTCTCTCTATACAGAGATTCATGGTTAAAAGGAAAGCCTGCTATGGGGCATTTAGTGCAGTAATGGAATTGCTCCATTTATATGCTATCGTATTGCACGTGTTGTGGGTATTGTGAATAAGCATGTTCCTGTGAGTGTTCTGTGGTGAGATCATTGTGGAGTTCGTGCATAGGTTCTTTACAAGAAGTAACCATATGTGCCTATTGCACTAGTTTCGAACTCTTCTTCAAGAGCCCACCCAGAATACTGCCAAGAGCCTGCCAATTGCCATTTTATCCTGCCTGGGATACAGGGAGGGACTGCTGTCATTTGTGTTCGTCTACTGCCCTCTTGTGGTATGTTGGTGTCTAAGTATGTTTATGTGCTGTGACCATAGGAGCCTTTCCAGCATGAGTCGCTGCTGATTGACCGGAAGGAGCACAAGTTGACCAAGGCAGAGAAGAAGGCAGCAAAGAAGAGCTATGAGGAAGAGAAGCGAGCATCCGTCCCCTACACCCGTCCATCCTATGCACAGTATTATCCAGCCAGTGACCAGAGCCTGACAAACATCCCTGCCTTCAGTCAAAGGAATTGGTGGGTGCTTATTTCTTTCCATGTTCTGCTGAGGCCTTCAATTGAGGGGACAGGCAGGGGCAGGAAAAACAGCTGGGGTAGATGAAAACTAACCTGTTATCCTGGGCATTCTCACTTGGCTCCTAGGAAACAGAATACTGAGGCTGGGTGATGCCCCCTCTCCTTCCCCTGCCAGCTCTAAATACACATCCATGAAGAAGGGGAATGAAGCAAGGAAGGTGGGGAAAACAGCTGATTAGGGAGGAAGGCTCCCTTTGCAGCCTTGGGGGCACAGGCAGCCTTTCTCAGTGGAGTGGGAGGGGGGTGTCACTGATTGCAATGGTTGTGGCTGAGAGAATGGATTCTGCATCTCTCAGTATGGTACTATGCCCAGACAGATAGTGAAAGTGTCAAGACCTGCCCCCACACACAACCTTTCTGGCTAATATCCAGAGTCACTGTCCATCATCTGCCTTCACTCCACATGTCTCTGCCGTCGGTAAGAAAGCACCCCCAGTTTACAGATGGGGACACTGAGGTGAAGTGACTTGCCCAAGATCAGTGACCGTCAGGAATAGAGGCTGGGAGTCCTGACTGCCAGTTCTGTGCTTTAACTCAAGAGATCAAACTCCCTGCCATATAGCGATTCACTCTCTCTCAGCGATCCTGGAGCAGTGAGATTCCTACTGCCTCTCTCCAAAACCAGGAGCAGAGCCAAAGAGTTTCAGGGCTTTGCATTTTGGGTTTTTCTGCCTCTACAAGCAATTTCCTCTGTGCAGAGCCTCACAATTGCCCATGTGAATGGCTGAGAATGGTGGAACCAAATACAATTGGGACTCTTCCTCCAAAAGAACGTAACTCAGTTTGATACTTTCCTTTTCCCTCTTTCCACTAGGCGACCAGTCTTCAAGGGCGAGGACAAGCCAGTGGCAAGCGTCCGCCCTGTTCAGTCCACTCCCATTCCTATGATGCCTCGGCATGTCCCGTTGGGTGGCGTGGGATCGGCATCTGGTTCCAACCCTGCTGTCAGCTTCCCCATCAACTATCTGCAGCGAGCTGGTGTCCTTGTTCAGAAGATTGTCACCACAACAGGTCAGTCGTTTCTTTGGAACCAAGTTCCCCTGAGAACACAGCTGGTTGAGACAGAGTCCTGGGATCCAGAGATGGAAGACAAGCAGTCCATCCCTTGGGGATAGAACAGTGTCCCAGACAGCCATGGCGTCTCATCTGTGGCCTAAGAAGCCGGCTGAGCCCCTTGAGGGGGATTGTGTCAAGAAGAAAAGTGTCTGATTATGAATTGAAATGTGTCCCTTGAAGCATGTGCTGTGGTTTTTAAACTGAAGTGCTGGAATAAGATCCATTAGTGCAGACCGGAGGCAAGAGGAGTGCTGCTTCCCCTGCAGCAGTTTGGCTGGGAGCTGTCTGTTCTCTACTGCAGCTGCTCAACACCTCCCCTGCCGCATGGCAAGGGACGGAGGAGAGAGTAACTCTGGCTGTTCTAGTGCCTGACTCTGATTCTCTGTCCTGGCCCCAGCATAGGTTAGAGCAGTGCTATAACAGTGGCTAGGGACCTTACACCAGCTGAGGACAGCCAGAGTGCGGTGGGCTCCAGCCACTCCCTTTCCCTACCCCTCTCTAACCTTTGCCTACCAGGGAGAGAGGCATAGGAGCCAGCTATGCCAGCTCCGCCTGTTATGGATTCTCCCATACCTGGAGAATCCCCAGCAGCAGGTTTTGCACCACAGGTGTGAAAAGGGAGTAAAACAGGGCAGTGAATCTGCCCCAAAATACTGATTGGGGCTCCCTGATCTCTTTGCAGTTTGCAGGCCAAACATATTTCAAAAGCCAGGCGTGCTGCACTGTGGTACCCCTTCCAGTGCTCTGCCCAATCCTATTTCTATGTTCTAAGATGGGGCTTGTGTACTGGGACAACATGCCTTTCATTTCTCCTGATCCCCACTCCTTTCTGGGCTCTCGGTCCCAAGGGATTCCACTTCTGCTTCCTATGCCTTCTGTGTTTCTCATAATAAAACCCTGATCTCATTTGTAGCAGAATTTATTGAGGAAGCTAGCTGGGTGGTGAGGGAATTTAGCCCTGGATTTCTCCCACTCTTTTTGAGCCCATAATGTAACTTCTCAAATGCTGGCTTTCTCCACCAGATATTGTGATTCCAGGCACAAATACATCCACCGATGTGCAGGCGAGAATCAGTGCTGGTGAGAGCATCCACATAATTCGGGGGACTAAAGGTAAATCCCTGTTTTGGGGAAGAAGTAACTGCTAATCTCCTGGCCCTGATACACTAGAATCCCCCCAAATTCCTGTTTCCAGTGCTCTGCTGGCAAGATGCATTTACTAAACAGGCTTCTTCAAAGCTTGAAGAGTCAGAAAAACCAGAGGCCTTACTTGTGGGTTTAACCATGATGGGGAGATGAAGGGGACCAGGCCACTGATATTGTAATTTCCTGCCAGTGCCCCAAAGGGGGAATGGTCTGCCATCCTTCCCTTCTGAAGAGGATGGAAGCAATTTCAAGCTCCAGGGTTGCCCATCTCATTATGTTGACACACAATCTTCTATCATGTTTTGGGGATGAATAGTTCTTGACCTACTAGACTGTTGCAACCAATGGAGAAGTTGCAACTAACTGCGTCCCAGGTCAGGCTGTAAGGAGATGTGGCAGCGCATTCTCCCTTCCAGTGGAGTCCGTCTTGTCACCTTTCAAGAGTATTGCAAGCTCTAGCTCTTTCCACAAGCCTTCTCCCAACAACGGTGGAGCAGCTGGCCAGGCATCGTGTCTCAGAGATGGGGCAGGGCTTGGCCTGTTTGCAGTGCTGTAACGCTGGAGAGGTGATCGGTTGGGGCCCTGGGGACAGGGACCGTATGTTTGTTATTTGAACAGAGCCTAGTTGAGTGCCATTGAAATACACTGACAGCACTGCATAAGGGAAAATGGAACCAGAGTCATTGCCACTGGCAGAGATGATGACCTGAAAATGCGTTTGACTCTCCTGGGGGAGAAAAGGGAGCATAGGAAGGGGATTCGGGTCCTGCAGTGATTCAGCGGAGAGCCGTGTGTGTGTGTGTAACCCTTGGGCAGAGGGAAGCAGAGGGAGGGATTTTTCAGGGACAGACTGGAGACAGGCTCTAAAGGAGAGAACCAGTGTGCACCTGAGTGCAGGGGCACTCCAGCACTGAGAGTGTTCAAGAACACAGTCCCTGGCTGCCCTTGTCGCTAGCCAAGGTGCAACCCTAGGAGCTGCTGCATCCTGGTTTTACAATCTGCTCTGTTTTAGGTAAATGGCATGTGGGCTGCAGACTCCTGGCATGTTGCCAGCACAGCCCTCAGTTGGGCACAGTTTGGGTGCCTCTGGCCTGTCTGAAATGGACCTGTAGGCCTCTGACACTGGCACAGCACTGTGACACCAGCATTGCCCCATGGCAATGCTCACCGACGTGGAGAGAGAGATCAAATGTTCGGGGATTAGGGGCTGGTGTGTCTTCTCTGCTGCCCTTTTCTCTCCCTGCCTGCCCGTTCTGCAGCCTTTCCCTGGGGCAGGCAGCCAGCAGCTGGGCATGGAGCTGTTCGTGTGTCTGACCCGTTGCTTCCTCCCTGTCTGTTTCAGGGACATACATCCGCACCAGCGATGGGCGGATTTTTGCTATCCGGACCACTGGGAAGCCAAAGGGCGGTGAAGACCGTCGAACAGCTGCCTCAGGTAGGGGCTGAAGATTCTTACACGGGATACACGCCCTGAGTGCTCTCCTCCGTTGGGTTTCTGTGGGGGGTGTTTCACCGCACTGTCTTCCCCAGGGCTGTATCTAGGGGACTTTGCTTTACATCCCTGCCCAAGAGCTTCCTCTCTTCTCACTTCTTTAAATTCCACATTTTTTCTCCTCCCTGACTGATTCTATGGCAGCCCCCTCCCCGCCCCCCGCATCCCATGCCGAGTCTATTCAGTCCCCCCCCTCTCTTTTCCCAGCGCCCTCTGTCTCACCCACTCCATCTCCTTGTCACCTCCAGGCTCTCAGGGTCCGTCTCTGGAATCCACAAGCAATGGCAGACACAGTGCCTCGTCGCCCAAGCTCCCTAACACAGAGGAGCTCACTCGGCCCATTTCCCCTGACAGCCCGGAGATCATCAGCGAACTGCAGCAGTATGCCGAGGCAGCCGCTGCCCGGGAGTCTCGCCACAACTCCCCCAGCACTAACACTGTGCACGGACACCCTGCCCGGACAGACAATGCGGCCACCTTAGCAGCCCGGGGAGCTGAGCAGCGATTGGGCCTCCATTGCTTGGCTCCGTCGGTTTCTTCAGCCCTGCCAGCCACCAGCCAACATGTCGATGGTCACTCAGTGCTGGACTTACGGGGCAACAAGCGCAAGTCGACCTCGCCTTCTGTCCCGGAGGAACCAGCCCGTCGGCAGCAGAAAAAGCGCCACCTGCCAACGTCTGTTCAGTCGTACGAACACGGGTACCCAGTCTCTGGTGGGTTCACCATGCCCCCTGTTTCTTTAAACCACAACCTAACCCATCCATTTGCCCCCCAAGCAGGAAACTCCGTGTACATGGGCTCATCCTACTACCAGCTGCCCAATTTACTACCAGACCCTCAGCTGGTGTTCCCTGTGACTACTGACCCTCTGCTAACAGCCGGCACCGCCAGCTCCTCTGCTGCTACCTCAGCCACCGCCAGCATCCCCTCGTTCATGCTAAACCCCTCTGTGACGGGGATGCTGCCCAGCTACTCACTTCCCTTCACGCAGTCACTCCTGCCTGAGCCCAGGATGTTTGCTCCTTTCCCATCCCCAGTTTTGCCTAGCAGCCTTCCCAGGAGCATGGCGTCTGCCTACCCTGGCTACATGTCCCCTCATTCGGGCTACCCGGCCGGGGGCCTCCTGCGGTCCCAGGTGCCTCAGTTTGAATCCCAGGAGGCCTCAGAGGTGGGATGCAGCTCCAATGATGATGAGGACAAAGACGACGATGTAATAGAGATCACAGGGAAATAATGGGTCCAGTTCCTGTTAGATCTCAGCTTAGCCAGGAGGCAAAAGTTTCAGGACCTCTCTGGAGTCAGGATTTCACCTCTGAGCTATGGCAGCAGGGCTGGAGGAGGAGACGTTTTTAGATGTCAAGGATCTGCATTGTATTGGGGAGGGAGGGTGGGGAGAACAAAACCTGAACGGACTTGCAAGGGTGGGGGGCAGCAATGCAAACCATAGGAGTGCCTCCCTTGCTTCCTCTCCTGCATTGTCCGTGTGTCTGTCTGTGTTATCCGAAAGGGAGCCTTGATGTTGCGATTCAGTGCCCCTTCTCAGGCCTGGAGACACTGAGTTGATCTCTGTGTTTTTGAAGAGCTCCCTCTCGCGCGAACTGCCTTATCTGTGAACTTTTCTCGTCAAGGAGGCACGGGCTGGGGGTGTGCCCCAGGAGAGGGTCTCAATGAAGAGCATTTTTAATTGGGGTTGGGGAGGAGCAGGCTATATGTCGTTTGTGTAGGAGGGGAGGGCAAAGGGTGTGGGGGGGGTCAATGTGAAAACCGATTTGTCTTTTCATCCTCTTAAAAATTCAAAACACAATAATCTGACAGCTCTTGCCAGGCCCCTGCTGGAGGATGAGGTGTGGAGTGGGGAGAATGCTGAGCTGTGACATGACTCTCCAGTCTGCTCCCCCAGGGGGCCTTCTCTATGAAGCCCTCTGAAGGCAGTGACCCTAGTAGTTCTGGTGTTGGCTTCTCGAGCCTGGGTTGAGTTAGGAATCCTTTAAATCTTGTAGTGGTTTGAGGGGAATTCTGGGGACTTTCCCAGTTCCTCCGTCTCTTCCAGTGATGGCTGCCTCACCAGGCTATTGAGGGGTATGCCCTCAGGCTCCAGGAGGAGGCCTCGGGGGGAGCAGGTGGACCAGTTTGATTCCTATCAACCCCAGCCAGCAGGACAGTTTGAAAAGGGATACCATTGCGGACTCAGCACCCATCTCCATTGACTCTGTGACTGGAGCGACTGCCCCCTCCGCAGAATCTCTACATTAATTTATTTCATGAAGGCAAATATTTATTTGTTTGGGGAGTTTCTTTCTATGTTTTATTAATTGTGTTGTTTAAAAGAAAAACAAACCTGCTGGCCTCCATAATGCAGTAGTTGATTGTTGGATTGTCCATATGGGGGAGATGAGCCCTAATGACCATTTGACCAAAGCATAATCTGAAAGCAGGACCAACTGTGAACGTTCCCCAGTAGCCAGCTCCCTTGTTTGGTTCTGTTACAATGATGTGGCATTGCCTGTGCCATATACACCTCTTTGGGGGAGCATGTGACAGTAGCATGGGGTAGTTGTTACAGTGTCTGTCCATGCAGTACAAGGGATAATGACACCCCTCTGGTCTTGGGGTTGGGATCACTCTGGCAGCTGAGAAATTAAAGTGATTCCTTATCTCTCTGAGAGATTGGTTATCTCGGCTCATGATAGGTGGGCTTGGGGATCTCGTGGCACAAGACCCCCTGGCTGACATGTGGAGCGCTGTTGCTGGGCTTCAGCCCTTCCCAACTGGAGGTGTCACATGAGAGTAAAAGGCGAGAGAATGCCTCTAACACAGAGAGTAAATTGCACTGACAGTTCACCTCTCGGCGTCTGCATTCAAATCATGCTCTTGGCATTGAAATGCCACATTTACATGAGTTTGGGCACCTGAGCTAGATGGCCTGCCATCCTGTCCGCTGTGTGCGTGCACATGCACTGATAACTGCTGAGTAATCTTGGAAACTCAATGCCTGCTCAAAGGCCCAGATCCTTGAAGGGATGTAGGCTCCTAAATCCCATTGACTTCAATGGAAGTTTAGAATCTTAAATACCTTTGAGGATCTGGACCTAAATGTCACCACCTCAGGGAAAGAGAGAGACTATGAATGTCTTTGGAAAGTGGTCCATGCTGATGCTTCAGCATGGTTATTGAGATCTACTCAGACCAGCTCAGGAGGGAGGGACAAGGCATTCTGGCATATTGTGTAAGGTAGCTGTGAAGAAAGGGGAACTGCTTTATCAAGGGAAGGTGGTGCAGTGCGTGTATTTGTGTGTACCATGACAAAAGTAGGACGTTATGGGGCTTTCTCTCTGTCATTCTCTGTTTTAATGGAACTTGTCTGTCAGACATAACCACACCATTCATAGAAGCCTTAGATCTACAGTTTAGCTATGCAAATTATTTAAAAAAACAAACATTGAAATAGTGCTTTCTTCTTTAACATATCCTAGGAGTTGAAAACCGAGGGGTTCTGAGCAAACTTCTGAACAGCTTGTCTTTGGATGCACCATGGAAATAAACAAACAAACTCCCCCTTCCACTCCACCCCTCAATAACAAAGTAACTAACTGATGGTATCCATGCAAATTTCTCCAAAGACTTGACAGTGCTGCATCTCTGAGTCATGCCCTTTGCAATTTGTGTGTCCATCTTGTGCAAAATACTGTGACGCTGATTGTATTACAGCTGTCTGTTGTATCTCTGTAAGGCTCTCAAAAACTCCAGTGGATTTGGGAAGTGGACCTAGGCAAGGGGGTTTCTTGTCATGAGTAGCGAGGATTCAGACCTGCAGGAAATCTAAACAATACTTGTGGAAGGCAACAGTTGATTTAGGGTTAGAGCAGACCTTTTAATCAGAGTCCTTTGGCATGGATTATGGTTCCTTCATTGTTTGTGCCAGGGTAGCACGTTTAATCTGAATGATCCTGCTAGTTCTTTGTAACGGGGGCATGTTGTGTGTCTTTTTCTCTGCTCAGATGAGGCATGAAGATTTGACTCTAAACAGTAGGTTAACGTATGGTTCTGGATGCTGTACCTGTAATTGCAGTAGCTTTCACGGGGACTTTGCTCATTGCCTCACAAGGAAAGCACCAGAGGCCTCTGGAGGGCACTTTGGAAGGCACTGAATTGGGCAGGCCTCTGGCACACCCTCACTTTGGTGGGTGGAATATGGGAATTTTTCTGTTCACAGGAATAGGTGCACCTGGGATTAATTTAACCAAGCCCTGTAGCCATAGGAACTGGAGACTGATGGATCCTTTGATAGCCATAGGAAATGGACCCCTGTAATTTACTTCCCCAGCCACTGGATGACAGTGTTGTTTCACATGGAATATTTACTTCCTGCAAGCAAGTAGGTTTAAAAATGTGCTTGTTTTGAACACTGGTTTTTGTATTCAGTCAAGAAAGCTAGGAAAACTAATGCTCTTTGCATTGTGCAGATTCCCGCATTAAATTGACTCTTGTAAACAGGGACCTTTTTCTGTCCCTGGCAAACTTCTGTCTCCTCCTATCTGTTCGTAGTACATTCAGTGCTTAGAGTACACATCCTCCATAAACTACTGGAGACTAATTAGCCCCACAAGTGCCTGGGTCGAACCCCCATCCTGTACCCCAGCCAGCACTTGGTGGGTGGGTCCCTCTCTCCCTCCCGCTCCATCCTGACAAATGCGCAATCCAGACTACCTCCTCCCCCACAAACCCTCCCAGTTTCCATGCGTCATCTCCCAAAAGCTAGCTAGTGGTTTAAAGATGAAACCCCATTGATTTGGGGCATCACAACCTTTGGGAGAGATGATCTCGTCACCTGGAGTGAAGGAAGGGTTGTGAAGGTGATTTCCTCTGCCTTAGTTTTCTGTTAGTGCTGATAAAGCCCCCATCTCCCAGATGCTGACCACTGAGATCCACTGGGTGTGCAACATCTTCCAGGAAGGTGCAGCTTCTCGTGCCAGAGGGCTGGCAGTGCTTCTGAGTACATGAAGTGCAGGGAATGCAGACTGAGACCATGGATCAGAACTGTTTAATGACGGAGACCAGGAATCAGAATTGTTTAATGACTTTTGCATAGAAGGTCAGAAAGTCCTTTATCTGATGCTGTATAATCTTCAAGAATATCTTGGACATTCAGAGGTGGTATTGACAATGGAGACCTCTCTGAATCCTGTTCCACAACACTTCCTTACCTAGGGTATGTCTACATTACAGCCACTACAGTGGCACAGTTGTGGCGCTGCAGCTGCGCTGCTGTAACGCCCGAGTATAGGCTCTTCATGGATGGAAGAGTTTTTCCATCGCCGTAGGTATTGCACTTCTCCGAGAGGGGGAAACTAGATGGATGAAAGAATCCTTCCATGGACCTACCTGTGTCTTGACTGGGGGTTAGGTCGACCTAACTACGGTGTGAAATTTTTCACAGTCCTGAGCGACATAGCTAGGTGGACCTAAGTTTTAGGTATAGACTAGGCCCTAGTCTCCTCGCTCCTCCTCCACAACCCTCAGTCTTCTCTCTTTCCCTGATCTCTCCTTTCCAGACTCCTCTTTTCTCTAGCTGACACATACGTCCTCTCTTTGCTTTCCTGACCCCTGTGATGGGGCTGTCTCTGCTAATTTTCTGACTCCAAATGGACTGACCAAAGTAGCTTATAGTTCATATTTGTGCTGCAGATAACACTGAGAGTAGGAACAGGGGCTCTCTGATAAGCACTTGGACACTAAGGAAGATTCCTGGGCAGAGCACAGAAGCCCTGGGGACTTGTGGAATACTTGGGTTGCACTTTGGCTGCCCCTTTCAGTCACTATCTAGCTATAATGAGTAGATTTTACTTACTTAGGCCGAACTATTTAGATGGCAGTTTCTGGAGCAGCAGGGATATCAGGGCAAATTCCACACTGTACTGCTACAAGACACTAAGACAGAATTAGGGGAAGAGGTGACCTCATAACTGTGATGTTTCTGTGAGTTTTCTAGGATGTACCTAATCTCAGTCCAGTCTTGGGCAATGTATGTTCACGCAGTTCTGCAGGATGGAGCATCTCACATTCAGTTCCAAAAACTGCCAAACGAGCTTCTCTCAAGCTTTGCTGGGAATGAAAGAATTCACTTTGCGTTTTGCTCTCCGGGAACAATCATGCGATTGAATTTCACTAGTACAAATACTGATGTGCAAGGTGAAAGGGCGCTCTCCCATTTGAATACTTCTGGCAAGCAAATTCAGGTTGGTTTTTCATGGACATTTGCACCAGTAAGCAGATAAATGTTGGCTAATAACTTCAAATAATTGTTAAATTAGAGAAAATCATGGTCTGTGGACATTCTGCGAACAGAAAGGGGCAAAATACAGCAACTCCATTCACAATGAATGTGCTTCTCTGCTCTCTCAAGTGAGATCAGGTAGTCCAAATTTGAGCAGGAAGGAGGGTGGGGGGAATTTAGACCAACTAGGATACACTGGGAATGACTCCTTGCAAGCTGAATAGGGAAAGAAACCCATCTGCAAAGGGAGAGGATGTTGTAAGTGGGGGTGATCAACTGTGTAGGGTGGAGGGAATAGAGAAAAGAAATCCCCATATGCTCCACCCTATTCCCCCTGTACTGAAACAATACCACTAACAGCTGCCCAAAGCTGCACTGTGTCTTGGGTCCTGTATTGTTAGCCATCCAGCTTGCATTCAGAAACTCTCTGGTAGATTTGCTTGTATAGGGGAGGGTGAGCGAATCCATTGATAATGTTTGTTTTTTATTTTGTTTTTTCTGTTTTTAATACCGCCTTAGTTTGTGGCCTGTCTTTTGTGATCAGAAAGAGGAGTTACTGTAGCAGGGTGGGTCGGTTGGCCGGCTGCACACATGATCATGTGCTTCCCTCTTCTCTCTGTCTAACGGGGCGTGCTCACTGATCTCCCAGAACAGAGACTTTGAACAATTTGTTGTTTATATGATGTATTTATTTTTACTTGTGTTTCATGTCATTTTTTAAAAAATCAATAAATTGTAAGTTGGTATAACTGCCGCTTGGCGCTCTCTCTCTCTCTCTCTCTCTCTCTCTTTTTTGATAAAATAAACTTCAAAATTAAAAAAAACCTACAGCGACTATTGTCTGAAATGACTTTGGTTTGGATTTGTGTGTTCACAAATTGTTGACGGAGCCAGGGAGCTGGGAAGAGGTTCAGTGAGTTCGATTGCACTGGAGTTAGAGAAACAAAGCCTGGTGCATTTAGGATGTCAGGCCTCTGATTCAGCAACGCACATAGGCATGTGCTTAACTCCCATTGAATTCAACGGGACTTAATTTTAAGCGTGTGCTTTGCTGAATTGGGGCTGTGGTAAATTTCACTTTGATCGGTGATATGTGAAAAAGATAGTGCATACTTTATTTGAGAACTATCCCAACAGAATCATGCCTCTTTTCAGCAAATGTTTAATATCCTCGGGCTGCAGTGAGGACTTTTGGTATTAAGACTCCATTATTTTGTACAAGTAAGAGGGCAGAATATTTACTGCAAGGGATTTATTCCCTTTGTTGCTGTGAATCAGTTGTGCTCTTATGTACTTGCTCCCAGCATGAGAGGGAAGCTGCAAGGAGGGGACTCCCAGCATAGACCTGTTCTGCCACCCCTGTCCCAACTACCTCTTTTCAGGATTCAAGAATGGGCTGGGCCTAAATTAGTTGTTCTGGCGCGGGCCCTCAGAGCCCTTTCCCCATAAGGCAGACCTGTCACAAGGTCCTCCACCTTCGTATCACCAAGTTCCTGTCCTTCCCCCGCCCAGTTAGCAAACTCTGGGCCTTTTCCATTAAGGAACATTTCTCCACTTTTCCTTGAGGGTTGAGACTCAAATCTCATTCTGACAGTCAACTCAGCTCTGCCTTTCACACCAACCAGTGTAATTTCCTACGTGCCTTCCGTCCCAAGCCTCAGCTATGCCAACTCCATGTGGTGGATGTTCACAAGGTCCTAAAATTCTGCCTCAGAAGAAAGGAGTGGAAGGGGGTAACTGTTGTCTGTCCTGTCCTTGAGGGGCTCCGAAAGGTCTTAAGGTACAGATTAGTTCAGATAGGTTCCAAGCCTGGCCAACAAAGCTGCGTATATTAATGTCCCAGCCCACGATACCAGAAAACTGTCGTCCTCCTGGGATGGGGCCAGTTACAGCCTGTTCCCACTTTTATACCATGCTGAAGGTTTAATATCCTTTTGCCAGCAAGAGACAGCCTTGAGCCTGCCTGCAGAGTATAATGGCCTTTCTTGTCATGGCCTCACAACATCTGTCGCTGCCTCCATCACAGTAAATGGTCTGGCGGACACAAGGGGATGAATGTCCCCACATGTATGTCATTTGGTTTTCTCCAGGGTTGGAGGATCCCTGCGCAGGAACCCTCCCTGATTAATGCTTTGCCTCTCTGGTGCCCAAGACTGACTTGAGTTCCCAGCACTGGTACCATTCTGCAGGGAGACTCATTCCAGCTGCCTCGGTCTCACAAGAACAGTGCAGCACTGCAGAGGGTTTCTCCGACAAGACCAGATGGCTGGTAAATGGGAAAATATAACTAGTTAAACATTGCAGTGAGGGAGGTAATTATGGTTGTTCTCATTTTGCCCCGCACCAAACACTGAGTCCGTAGCATTTCTGGGACCGAACTCCAAACTCCTCCCTCCTCAAGCCTGTGCCCTATCCACTAGCTCATGTGGATCATCCTCCCTAACTGACTTGCAATGCTTACCTGAAGGGACTGGGGGCTCTGTACTCCACCAGAGCCGAGGGAGAAGTGTATTACTGAGGCTGGGTATCAATTCCCCATAACGAGGGAGGCTGGTAAGAAGCATGGGTTTCCATTCTATTTAATTTCCAGTATTTATCATTAATAAAAAGAGGCGTAATAAGAAAATGACAGAAGAAAAATGCAGAGAATAAATATTTCACGGTATGTAAATAGTTTAAAGTCCTCGCGTCAAGTCAGTCTGTGTC
Source organism: Malaclemys terrapin pileata (assembly GCF_027887155.1). Classification (NCBI taxonomy): domain Eukaryota; kingdom Metazoa; phylum Chordata; order Testudines; family Emydidae; genus Malaclemys; species Malaclemys terrapin. Next base: position 47,422,807 of record NC_071511.1, read on the forward strand.
AGCCGGCCTAGTAACCAGACTGTTTGCTCCAGGCCGTGGCTGCGAAGTCCCTGTTCTAGCACCTCCTGGACTTAGCAGCCCCATTGGTCTGGGGGTGTCTGAGTGCATCTGCACTGTCCGCTGGCCCTCCCCAGGCTCCAGGAGATGGCAAAGGGCAGTGTCATGGCTGAGGTAGTACAGGGCGAGTCCTTGGGCCTCTCAGCAGGCAGAGTTTGGCAGCGGCTGAGCTGGCACCTGTGTCCAGGGCTGTGCATTCAGAAGACGTGGCTGGCTAATGGAGACTGGTTCAGTGACGCCCCCCAGGGGGCACTGTGCAGAGATCAGACTAGTTTCAGCCCAGCTCTGGCTGGCTTCAGGGGGTCGGGATGCCTCCGCAGTCGGCCTTTCTTGCTCTCCAAGGAATGCTGCTGCCGCTTCGGGTTCCAGGCCTTTTGCCGCTGCCTCTCCTGGTGCCGGAGCGCATTGCAGTACTCGTCTAGGCTGGTGCCCGGTGCCCCCAGGGTCCGCGGGTAGCCCTTGTACTGGAGCTGCACGGGCTTGGCGCTCAGGTGGCTGCCTCCCTCCTCGGCACCCTTGCTCTGTTTGGCCCCCATAGCCTTGTGGCCAATGACACGAAGGCTGTAGTGCATGAGGGGGCGGGAGAAGGAACGCTCCACTCCCTGACACTGATAGACCCCAGCATCCTCTCTCGCCAGCTGGCGGATCAGGAGTCCTTGCTCCAGGATAGAGAAGCGGTCACCGGTCCTCACCTGGGGCAGACACAGGGAGGGGACAAAAGCAGAGCGCCCTGAGATGCTACCCATGGGCTGTTGCCATGGCGCCAGGGCTGCAGCTTGTGACATGCTCTGCTCGTCAATCGGGGATGGTGGCATTGACTGTGCCGGCTGAGCTGCTTGTGCAATGGGCCAGGCTCCAGCCTGGGCAGTGTCCCCCCGTCCTACCCCATCTGAGGGACTGGGGAGGAGCGTGGGAGTCTGGTCATACCACTCCCCATGATTTAGCTTTTCCCTTCCCCAAGTACCTCATCCAGGGCTGCCTCCCTGCTGCGCTGCACGAGCCACCGAATGGCCGTCTGGGGAGAGCGCGCCAGGCACTCGAGGAAAGTAGTGTTGTTCTCCACCCCAAATACCAGTTTCTCCTCAGTTGCAGTGACCCCTGCAAGGGGGAGAGCAGATCATGTGCATATGGGGGGAGCAGAGTCCTGCTGCATCAAGTCTCTCCACACCCTGAACCAGCACCCCCCCCCATTCCCCAGCCTCTCTAAACCAGCCCCACAACTTTTGCTGCTCTAATCCCCTGGAGCAGCCCTGCCCCATCTGCTCCAGTAGCCCCGCACACTGGGTGAAAGAGTTCCACATTCCGGCTGGGCCATCTCTAGCTAGAGCGCCATGTGTGTGCAAAGTACTCTAGCCAGTGGGGCAGGAGGGCAGAATTGTAATTGGCAATGATACAACCACCTTTTGCTGCATGAAAAGGGGCCTGAGTGTGTGTGAAGTGAGTTGCTGTACCTCGTCTTTGCACACATGCAGCTGGCAGTGCCCAGAGCACAGGCGGAGGGCATGCTGTTTGCAGAGCAGCGTAAATCCCGGCTTTCCCGGCCTGGCACGCTAACAGAGTGTCGGGCCGATGGCGCACTGGGGAGTGACTGGAAGGGGGACAGCATTTATGGAAATGGAGCTGGCCATCCCAAGGTACTCTGCTCTGCTCACTGTTTGCTGGTTAATTACCCAGCCCCATGTCAATGGCCACCTGGCACTAGATCTGCTCACACTCTGTGCCCTGGAACTGAGCTGGGTTCAGTTTTGCAAGCAACACTTCCTGGAGGAAGCGTGTTGTCCGAGTCTGGGGGTGGTGCTGCTGTGTGTCTGCTGGGGATAGCTGCTCCTGTACGTTGCTGCCAGCATTGGGGAGGTGGGGGGCCCTTCCTGGGGCTATCAGCACCCCAGTGCTCAGCCCACTGCATGGTGCAGTGGTACAGTGTGCAAATGCACCATGATGTGGCTTTGGTGCAATGTCTCCATCACGGGATGGGATTGCCCTGCCCATGGCCAGTCCTGCTAGAGGCACCCGAGGCATGCTCGAGTTTCACCTGCTCCCTCCTCCATGGCTGAAGAGAACAGCCCATGCTAGGCAGCATGCAGCCGCTGGGAGAGGGGTGCCGCAGTGCCTGATTCTCACCCGCTGTGGTGTCCTGGCACTGACTGACCGGGTCGGCCTTCAGCGCATCCTGGCAGCGTGCTCGCCTGTGGGGAGGGGAACGAGACAACGCACTCAGTGAGCCAGGCGCCTGCTGCAGGGCATGCATCAAATGGAGATTTATTGATGGGTCTGTGGGGGGCTCAGGCTGGAATAGCAGGAGGCTGCAGGGCTGGATGGAGGGGCACTGGCAGGGCAGTGGGGGCTCAGGTTGGAATAGCAGGAGGCTGCAGGGCTGGATGGAGGGGCACTGGCAGGGCTGTGGGGGCTCAGGCTGGAATAACAGGAGGCTGCAGGGCTGGATGGAGGGGCACTGGCAGGGCTGTGGGGGGCTCAGGCTGGAATAGCAGGAGGCTGCAGGGCTGGATGGAGGGGCACTGGCAGGTGGGTGTCTGGAAGGCCCCAGACAAGAACAGACAGGGGCTGCTGCGGTTCTGTATTGTTGACTTGGGTTGATTGGGAGAAGCCAGTGCAATGTCTGGTCCAGTGGGTAGTGTCCATGGCCCCTGGGGAGAGGCTCCGGACTGTAGGGTGTGTAACCAGCCCTGAATTCCCTCTTCCCACCTCCATGCAAACAGCCAGGAATGGTGGACACTGTGTGAAGGAAGCAGGGCTGGGCTCACCTCTTCTCAGTCAGCCGGTAGGGGCTGCAGCCCTTGCCGTCCCAGGTGCAGTAGGGGTCTCTGGCCAGGCAGCAGTCCGTGCAGTCTTTGCCGTAGAGCTCGCAGCGGTACAGGGAGAGCTGGACCAGCCCATGGGTGCTGCTCACAAACAGCTCCTGCTGCTCATGGAACCAGAATGGCTGTCAGCACCCCCGGCTCCCTTTCCGTGGAAGAGTGGCATGCAGGAGCCTGGGTGCAGGGCTGGACCCACACCTCAGCTCCTAGCTAGTAAAGGAACCAGCTATTCTAGCTCTTCAGAGGCTAGTGCAGGGAGTGGGCACCTGACTCAAATTGGGGCATTTGACACATGTGGACTTGGGCAATGCCACTCCTGGCACCATGCAATGGGGGGCCTGACCCAGCTGGAACTGGGCTGCACCACACCTGGTGCCCTGGAGTGGGGGATCCTGTCCCATGTGAATGTCTGCATTAGCATGTGGCTCCTGGCCGGAGAGCCTGGGAGTCGCATCCTTGTCTTGCAGGGTGTGACTGGGCCCTGTACAGGACTTGGTGAATGGTCATTAATGAGGCCTTACCCGCTTTGGTGAGAACTGCATGTCCAGGATAGGAGACGGCACCTAGAGGAGAAAGGACCGCACTGGAGTTCGGGTAGATCTTTGCACATCTTCCCAGCTGCGTTCAGCCATGGCAGCCCCAGCTGGTCCACTGCTGGATCTCCCACACTCGCCCTGCTTTGCCAGTGCACCTCCAGCCTGACGTACCCTAGCCCCTGCTCTTCTAGGATTGGCCCTGTGCTTGAATGAGTTAAATTCCAGCAGGAAATGGACAAGAGGTCAGGATCCAGCGCCAGGCTCTGAAACAGGCTCTGTGTGACCTTGGGCAACTCACTGAAGCTACTCTGTGCCTCAGTTTCCTGCCTGTGCAATGGGGGTAACAGCACTGCCCCTGCCTCTGACTGAGGGTGAGGCCCTCTGAGACTATAGCAGTGAGGCTCTGAGCCTCCAGGTGGAGGAGCTGGGCTGCAGCCTGCAGGACGCGGTCACCCCACACCCTGGGCTGGCTGTGGCATGCCATTGCATGAGCTCAGGGGCGGCGAGTTGTATGGGCCCGTAGTGTCCGGGCTCCAGCAAATTCAGAGCCCCCACCCACCACCCAAAACCCCTCCTGCACCCCATCCCATCCCAGAGCCCGCACCCAGCACCCAAACTCCCTCCCAGAGCCTGCACTCATCCTGTACCCAAATTCTCTCCGGCAGCCTGCACCCCAACCCCCTGCCCCAGCCCAGAGCCTGCACCCAGCACCCAAACTCCCTCCTGGAGCCTGCACCCCTCCTGCACCCAAACTCTCTCCAAGAGCCTGCCCCCCAACCTGCTGCCCCAGCCCAGAGCCTGCACTCAGCACCCAAACTCCATTCCAGAGCCCACACCTCGCCTGCACTCCAGCCCTCCTCCCCCCCACCCACACTCAAACTCCCTCCCAGAGCCATAGGCAGGTGTGTGTGGGAGAACGGGGGGGACAGGACTTGGTTCTGGGCACCACCAAAAATTATACAAACCTACCACCCCTGCATAAGCTCTGTCCATGGCTGCTGCAGCTGAGGGCTGGGACAGGAAAGAGCAAGGGCCTGGCTGGGCCTGAGGGAGGAGCAGCTCTAGGCCACAGCAGCCAGGCTGGGAGAGGCTGCAGGCCCCACCTGACACTCCCACAGAGCAGACCCCAGCGGGAGAGGAAACTACACTGTTGCAGCCACTTTCAATGGCTACTCACAAGCATTCCATGTCCTGCAGCTGAGGTCTCTAGCAGAATCAGTTCCCCCAGGAGCCAGCCTAGCCCCTCCGGGGAATCAGAGAACCCAAAGGGGGTGGGATAGGTACCTTAGAAACACTGATTTCCTCCAGGCTGATCTCCTCGCTGTCCTGGCCTCTCCCGCCGGTGAGCCCCACCTTCAGCACTTTGCCTTCATCTGGGGAAGCAACAGGGAGCCATCACAATCGCACTAGACCCAGCGAGAGCCTCCTCGGGAAGTGCTCGAGGGGGAGGCGCTGTGGCTATCAGTTATGGAGGGCAGCTGCTACAGAGCTTCTTAGCTTACCTCCCCGCTGGAGATCATTACTAGCTCAGGGAAGGATAATTATTCAGTGTCCTCCCCAGGCAGGGGGGACTTGTTCCAAGCCAGCACTTGTACTTTGTCTTCTCCTCTGGGATTCAGCAGGGGGAGAGATCAGACTTGACTTCTGAGCAAGCCAAAGCTGATCTGCTGAGACCAGCCCTGGGTTCTGCTAGCCGCCTGCCCTTTCATCCCTCCTCCTCATTGTCCCGTCTCCTCAGAACCATCAGTCCCAGGAGACCGAGTCCAAGACCTGCTAAGTGTAGCAAGGGGGACAGAATCCAGACTGCACCAAGGACTGGCCTTTACCCGGTTCTCTTCTTGGCAAGAGGCTGAATCGTGACTATGTGCAGCTTGCTGGCAGATCCCACTCCTGGGGGCAGCTGACGGTGCATGGAGCAAATGCCTGCAGTATTTGCTAGCCCTGAACATCTGCAAAGTGAAAACTTTCCCTTAGCCCCCTAGGGAGCTCAAGGTCAGGCCCCAGTGAGGATGGAGGGGGCAGTGAGTGATGCCCTCTAGTGGCTGCTCTAGATATGATAGTTGCTCTGGGGTGGTCCTTGTGCTTTTGAAGCTGAAGGGTCTGGCTTTTGGTTACCTGTGTGATTGACCTGCTACCTGCTCCTGCTGGCTGCAGTGCACGGCTAGCTCTCTGGGGCAGGGACAGTCATGTTCATCTGTACAGCCCCTGGCACCACAGGACAGGGAGTCGTAGTCCCCAGGGCAGGAGCGGTGCCAGGGTTTTTGCCGCCCTAGGCGGCAGCGCTCCTCCTCAGAGCATTCAGCGGCGGGCGTCCTTCCGCTCCGTGTCTTCGGGGTGCTTCGGTGGCGGGTCCCAGAGCGAGTGAAGGACCCGCTGCTGAAGCGCCCCGAAGACACAGAGCGGAAGGACCCCCGCCGCCGAATTGCTGCTGAGGATGGCAAAATGCCACCCCCCCAAATCCTGCCGCCCTAGGCGACCGCCTAGGGTTGCCTAGTGGAAGCGCCAGCCCTGCCCCAGGGCATGGCTGAGGTATGCTGGCTGCTCGCTCCGAGAGTCCCACAGACCGGCGCAGCAAGAGGACAGGACCTTGCTAGGGTGGGACTGAGGTGCTAATACAGCTCAGTGGGGCAGGCTGTTGTATGGGCAGAGTGGGGGGCTTTTGCTGGTGCCAGGAGGGGGGGACATGCTCTCACCAGTGGCAGTCCAGCAGGAGGGGGCAAAGGTACATGTGGAGCTGGTGGTAAAGATCCCAGAGCCTCTACCTGTTCCAAGGAAGAGAACATCGTAGTGCCCAGACTCTGTCTCCACTCGGTCCACCAGCAGCTGCCGGAGCCGATAGGGCACATTGACCCTCACCAGGATGGGCTTCCGGCCAAGGGGGTACACGGGGCCCCACATCAGCTGGTGGTTGCGCATGAAGCTTATCAGGTCATCAGGGAAGTCCTTGGTGGAGTGGAGAAGAGGGTCGTACGTTTCGCTGGGGCACTGGGGGAAGAGACAGAAACAGAAGTGGGAGTTTAAAGCACAGAGTGACCCAACCCCTTCCCCTTCAGTAACTGGCCTCTCAGTCCCGTCCCTCACCCCTCCCTGTGTCCCACACTCACCGTCCCTGGGCGGGGATAGGGGATCCGGCCCTTGTACTCCACCCAGCGGTAGTCAGCTCCTTCCTTGTGTGCAAAGGGCCCGCTGAAAGCAGCTCGCACGGCAGCCATGGAGTAGACACACACAGCAGAGCCGCTGAAGATCCCACTGCCGGAGAGGAAACAGACCAGCCTGAGCATTGGACTCTGACGTGGCCGCCATGGGAGCCAGCGCGAAAGGCCTGGTCTGTGTACAACGCTGCTGTGGTTTAACTAACTCAGGGCTCAGACCGGGCAGTCCCTTTCTGTGGCTTCAGTGGGGCCCATTGCCTGAGCTTCCCTCCGTTCCCTGCCAGCTTCCGCCAGCAGCACTCTGAAGCCACTGAGAGAGCATCCACCAGCACTAATTGGTACAGCTGGTGCTGAGCCACCCAGCCTAGGGCTAGAGAGCTGCTGCTTGCATGGGAGAGGCTAGTGTCCATTTACCACTGACCCAAGAGTCCCCACCCTGCGACCCTTGGAAGATCAGCATTAGCTAATGGGTGCAGGTGGGGAGGGCCTGGCACAGTCCCAGGGGAGCGGGATTGCCTTGGAGGCTCTGCAATGGGATATGTTTTTGCCGTGGGCTTCATGCATCCTCCCACAGGGACCTTGTGTCCCTCTTCTCTCCTGCCCCGCCCTGGCACTTGACTAGTAACAGCCTCCATGCTGTCCAGCCACCAGTCTCACCGCCATTTGTGCGAGAGCCTCCTCCCCTGCTGTTCCCTCTGCTCTGCTCTTCCCCTCGACCCACCCGCTCACACTGACCTGGAGACCGTGAAGAGGCCAAAGACGAGAGGGCTCTGTGGGTCCCGGGTGCGGAGGAGGAAGACGTCCTCTGCAATGACAGCGGGTGAGAAGTCCTGAGCACACACCCTCAGGGACCCAGCTCTGGGCCCAGGGAGCGGGGTGAGGGGCTTTTATCGGGTGACTTTTGCCCCCTCTCCCACTGCAGTGACTGTGCCCCACTCGCTCTGGCGAAGGAACGGGCAGCAGCCGGCACCCTTCAGTCGGCAGCCAGGGCTGCTGTGGTGATGCAAGGTGCTCAGAGTCCCTGCTATGGCTCAGTGGGTCACCTCCGGGACGAGCCCAGCCCAGGCGACCCAGCCGTGGGCCCTGAAGAATGGCAGCCCTAGGAGGGCCCGCGTGCCCCACTCACCGAGCTGGTCGAAGTGCGTCTCGCTGGCCTGGGAGCCTGGGATGGAGCAGACCAGCCGGGCCTTGAGGAACGTGCTCCAGCGATTGATCAGGCCGCGTTTCCCGCCGACGTCATTCTGCCAGCCACAAATCCACTGCTCAGAGGATGCTTGCAATGGCCCCCCTGCTCCCTCCAGTGTTAACCCTCTATGCCCCCTCCCTGCCCCAGGCCACCACCCCCTCCAGGATTGTTAACCTCGACATGCCCACAGCTCAGGGAGGGCGGGATGGGCGATTACCCCACTTTCTCCAGCCCAGCGTCTCAGCTTCACAAAGCAAGGCAGGGGACAGGACTTGCCCAATCAGTGGCAGAGCGAGCAACAAAACCCAGGTCTCCTTACTCCTAATCCCTACTCTAACAGCTCCATCACACTGCCTCCCATCCCTCTCCCCAAAGGCCAGCACTGAGCCCAAGTGGCCCTGCCATGACAGAGGGAAAGGAGAGAGAAACAAGCCCTTGTTTCTCAGTAGGACAGAGCCATATCATAGTGTCAGCCCCTTCCCCGGCCAGTTGGTGGCTCTCCGCAGCCATGCCCTGACCCCGGGGTAGCTGACCTTGCACACGCGTGCCACCCGGGCATGGATGCGCCGCCTCTCCCACTGGCCGGCTTCCAGGGCCGTCTCTCGGAGGAAGACGTACACCTTGTCGTCGTGGGCATTGTGGGTGTCAGGAATCAAGTAGGCACCAATGAATACAGGCTCTGCGAGAAGGGAAAGTCAGGCAGCCAATGGCACCGTGCTGGCAGGTTGACCGATACCCTTTGGCCATGTCCCCTTTCCCTCTGACAGACTTGGCTCTGTTCCGGCTTTAAATGATACCTGCAGCCAGGGGCTGCAGTCAGGATTGGGACCCAGGAATAGTCGCTGTCCCACGGAGCTCACACTTTGCCTGTGTCGTGAAATGAGGCTCTGATTCCGTGCTTTCAAATACAGAGCTTCCATTACGATCATGGAGCCATGACCGGTGAACTCTACCCCTTGGTTCCTGCATCATCTCCATCGCTTCCGCGAAGCGAGTTTTGAGTCCAAACTTCATCGAGGCACAGGGCTGTTGGGCTCTGCAAGTGAATCATGGCGTGACAAGCCAGCTGCAAAGTTTGGTCTCAACGGCACCTGGCTCTGAAATTCCCTGCTGGGCTTTGGAGCTGGGGTTCTGATCCAGACCCATCTAAGCTTTACTAAAGAGAAAGGAGATGCTGGAATCGAGGAGCACCCCAGCAAACAAAGAGGGGAGTGGGAATACCGTTAGCTTCCCACCGCATTCAGTTTTGCTGCCTTGTGATAAGATCCTTACGAATGTGGAGTCATTGCTTACTCTGAGCGGAGTGCCCTGGATTGCAGCAAGACGCCATGCAGAGCAAGGGTATTGCTCAAACCAAGCAATGCTGGCAGGATCTCACCAGTGGGACTGGCATTCAGCACTGCCCACTCAGACCATCTCAGTTTTCTACCTGACAAGATCATTGTGGCCCGAGGTTTGATGCAAAGTGCTCTGTGGGTTTTTGATAGTCTTGCAAAACTTCCCCTGAACAATTCAGGTGTGATGGCTGAGAAACCGGGCCTCTAGCGCCAACAGTCTGAGCTGCTTCCACTTGAGCTAACGCTCCCGAGCTGGGCCTGCAGCTGACTTGCCCCCTCCATGGACAGGGCATAGAGGGGCCCTGTCACACACCCGCAGAGCAGTGGGTTACACAAGCCGATCTCACCCAGGGCTGGGTTTCAGCAGCACCTTCCATCTTCGGGGGCTGGAGATCTGAAGAACATCAGAGTGAATCTGGGCACTAAAGGAAGCTTGTGCCCTGCAGTGAGTCTGGCGCTTTGCCCCAAAGGCAACTGGAGCTCCTGGGCCTAGGCATGGAGTTGTCCGGTTCTACCCAGGTCTTTCCTCTGTCATTGGGGGAGGGATAGCTCAGTGGTTTGAGCATTGGCCTGCTAAACCCAGGGTTGTGAGTTCAGTCCTTGAGGGGGCCATTTAGGGATTTGGGGCAAAAATCTGTCTGGGGATTGGTCCTGCTTTGAGCAGGGGGTTGGACTAGATGACCTCCTGAGGTCCCTTCCAACCCTGATATTCTCTGATTTGGGGGCATCTCCTGTCCCTTCTCCCTGCAGCTCCTGAGGGCTGAGCCTGGTGGGGGCATGGGAGGGGACAGCAGCAGAAGGGGTAGTTTGAAGTGTTCAAACAGAGGCCTGTGCCCTACTGACACTAGGAGGTCTGGGCCTTTTAAAGGAGCAGGGAGAGAAAATCAAGCCCCTGCTCCCCAGCAGCAGCACAGGAAACGTGGCGCCTGCATCTCTTCCTGCTGCTCACCCTCTTCCCCAGCAGTGCTAAGTCGGTTACATTGCCGGGTAGGACTGCCCCCCCAAGGCTATATCCCAGCCCCCCATTGTACCGTTTAGCCAGTGATCTTGGTTCTGTTCTGTCCGGATGTAGTTCTGGGCAGCCTTGTGAACTCGGGTCCGGAAGAAGGCGGCGCTGCTGCCCATGAAGTCGCTGGAGGTGCCCGAATACAGCTCCCCGTCTGAGCTCAGAGAGGCAAGCATGTGTTAGCAGAGCCGGCGGGTGCTTTGACTTACACTAGTGTAGACCAGGTCTACACTAACCCCCTAATTCGAACTAAGGTACGCAACTTCAGTTACGTGAATAGCGTAGCTGAAGTTCAAAGTACCTTAGTTCGAACTTACCTCAGTCCACACGCGGCAGGCAGGCTCCCCGTCGACTCCGCGGTACTCCTCTCGTCTAGCTGGAGTACCGCAGTCGACGGCGAGCACTTCCGGGTTCGACTTATCGCGTCCAGACAAGACGCGATAAGTCGAACCCAGAAGTTCGATCGCTTGCCGCCGAACTACCGGGTAAGTGTAGACCTACTCTTAGCCAGCCAGCTCCTCCCTGTCCCACCCCTGGGGAAGGAGGCACAGACAGGGTTAGGGGGCACTGTGCCATGGGTCAGCCTCGCCCGAGGAGCCATGAGCTGACCGTGACAAGGGAATGGCAGATTTTCTTGTGGAGCCTTGAATACAAACTAGAATCACAGCCCCCGTTCTGTATAACTAGCTCCAGGCAGAGTGTGCGTACCCTGCTCAGGTGTGGGTCTCAAAGGTGGCCAAGTTTGCCACCTTTCCCTGCGAACACTTTGCGAATTGAAGGCAGGCTGTGCCAGGCAGTTGCTGGGAGGGAGATTGAGGAGCTCTGAGGGTATAACTACACTGCGGCTGAAGGTGTAATTCCCAACGTGGGGAGATGTACATGTGCCAGCTCTGAGCGTGCTAGTGTGGGTGGCCATGGCGCCAGGGGCAGCATCTTGGGCTGACTGGCAGAGTACAGTCCCACCTGAAACCCCAGGTAAATACTCTACTCCACACAATGAGGGTTAGAAATTCTCCGGCATTAAAACAAGAACAAACACCTAACAAGAACCAACAGCTTAGCAATAACTAAATACAGGGCAGATGAAACCAATTCCCTTCATCACTCGGCAAGAAATGCCAATTTTCTTACCTACCACCCTGGGCCAGGAGAGGGTCTTATTACAGTCTCCTCCTGCACAATCTAGTGCCTGTATCACCCTCCCGAAGCGAGATTGGCAGCCTTCAACTGCTGTCGGACAGATGGGCCTTCCTCTCTTAGATCCAGCTAGACACAAGCTTGGGCAGCTCTGTAGTTCCAGCCCCAGATCAGCCGTGCAGGGTAAGAAGCCCAGGCCAAAGCTCGGCTGTGATGATGCTGTGCAGCCAGTCACTCCTTGTCTAGTCCCTGTCAGAGCTAACCTCCTACCTTGGCCTTTCACACCTGCCTGGGCGTCCGGCTGAGCTCCCCCGTGAAAGGGAACTTGCAGGTTCCACTCTGGCAGAAACCACAGCTGAATGAGGGACGTGGGTTAGGAATCATTGGCAGGGGATGGAACTGATTGTCTAACTCTACTTCATTTCTAATGCACCCATCACCACAGTATCTAGGTCCCTCTTCCTACCCCTCCCCTCCATTCCTCTTACCTATGAGTAGCCCAGTGAAAGGTTCATGGGGGCTGAATGGACACTTGCCTCTCCCAGATTCCACGGAGTTGGCCACCAGCTGTATAGGGGAGCCCCCCGGCTCCTGCAAGGGTTAAAGGGGAGATTTTTGGCCCAGGGAGAGGCTGGGAATGAACTGATCTGAGTGACTTTGGGACAGCCCCGCCAGACTTCAAAGTCCACATTGTGTCAGACACACATGCCCATATGTCGGGGTCTGAGCTGCGTTGGGGCCTACTCTGCCGGCCACTGCCAAGTTAGCAGCACTTAGTATGTATCGGATGGATGTGCTCATAGTGCTGGAGGCAGAAGCAGACACAGTCCCTGGTCCCTAAGAGCTCACAATACAGGGAAGGTCTTGGAGGTGCGACCAGGCAGGGACGCTGCAGGGCACCAACCCAAGCTGGCCAGGTTCAGCTCGTCTGGTGAGAGACTAAGGACCGGGCCTGGGTCACTCAGTTGCTGTTTTCCTGGGAGCAGCTGATCTCTGGAGAGGACTGACCCTTGCGAGGGGTGCGTGTGCCCCAGGGTCCTGCTGCAGGAATGGGCATGCCCCCCTCCTGCTGCTGGGGGAGAAAGGGGAGTGAGCACCCTCTCTTAGGCCCCCTCATGCTGCCCCCCTCCTGAGGTCCTTCATGCTACTTGCGCAAGACATGCTACCAGGTTCCTTGCACTAGGTGCAGAGCTTGGCACGTGCAGGCTCTGGTGTCCCTCTTGCACCACCTAGGAGATTGTGCGCCTCTCCCCTGTGAGTCCTCATGCCCCACCAGAGAGGAGAGAATGGGTACCCTGGGATTCATCATGGAGCCCAGTGGGGGTGAGGGCATGTCTGGGGGTTTTCTCACTGCCCTTGGCACAGGCAAATTCACCCTCCAGGGTCTCTCACCTGTGCCCTGGCTCCGAGCTGGACAAAGGCGCAGATGGGCTGGTAGGAGCCAGTCCCGCAGGCAAACACGTGGCTCCTGTTGAATGGCTGGAGAAGCCGGATGAAATTGGCACATTCTGTCTGCTCGGGGAAAAAAAGGTTCCTTCAAATGCCAGCACCATTACCCTGGGCCTTTGTGCTTCAGATCCTGCCCCTGGAGCCCCCTCACCTCTTCTAACACTGATCTCCAGCATGTCCCCTCCCCAGGGTACGGGAATGCCCTGCCGCCATTTGCTGTGCACTTCCCCATAGGTTTGCTGATCCCCAGAAGAGTGGGTGATGTCTGGCTAACAGTAGCCATGGGGACAAGGCCAGCGGCCTGGTGGCCCCTGACCAAAGCTGTATGCTTACTGTCCCATCGTTAAAGGTTACATGGGGCCAAAGGGAGCCATGCCGGCAGCCTGAGCGCCCACTGGCTACAGATCAGTGAGGCTGCTGCTCTCGGCGGGCTGGACTCATGTGGGTCAGGCAGATTCCTGCCTGGGCCATGGCTCGCTGAGCTTCTAACAAGGATGTTGGGATCCTGCTTTACCTCTGCGTTCTTCCCAGCAAGCCGGCAGCGCTCCACCTGCTCCTTTCGGGCTGGCCAGAAAACCTGCAAGAGAAAGCACCGGCCTGGGCCTGTTACTCCAGCCTCCTCTCTCCTCCTCAGTGGTCCTGCACCAGTCGGGCAGCACAAAGGGGGCTGGAGCTGCTCCCCAAGAGCGCTCCATGCTCCATCCTGCTTCCCTGACAGGGGTGCTAAACATGGGCAGGTGCGTGTCAGTACATACAATCACAGCCCAACCAGTAAGTGGTGCCACTTTCTTGGGTGTAATGCCCCCCACCCCCGTGGCAGTGTATAACAGGCCTTTGGTTGCTGGCTTTGCAGTACCGGTGCCCCCTCTGGCATGCAGAGCTGTGCTCCCGGCTCCCCAGGCTGCTGGGAAGGGGAAAGCCGGGCTGCCTCGGGACTGCATTTCCATGCCCACCCCGGCACTGACCTTCTGAGGCTCCTCATTTGGCCTGTCCAGATGCAGCAGGAAGATGTGGTTTTTGGCTCCCACCATCAGCCACGCCCTGGTCTCATCCACCAGGAAGGACTGGAAGGCCAGCCCATCCCCTGAACCCAGCAACAGGCGGGAGCTGTTGGATCTCAGCAGGTCTGCAGAGCAGAGTGGGGGATCTGTCACCCCCCATACACAGGAGGGAGCCCTGACCACATCCCCCACCCCCAGAGATAGCGAGTAGTATCTCACCTGGTCCCGCATGCTCCCCGGGAAAGTCCTCTTTACCCTGACCCTGGAAGAGTCCTTGCTACCATGAACGCTATCCCCGTGCGCCCTGGGGAAGGACTGCACTACCCCAGAGGATAGCGAGCATTACCCCCGCCTACAGGAGATAGCAAGCACTGTTAGTAGCTGCCCTTTCCCTGACACCAGGGCAAGATGGCCCACCCCACCTCTGGCCAGTAACTGGTGTGGCCTCTGGTAGTCCTGGCCTGGTGTTCCCTCCCAGAGAGCGGAGTGTCCCATGGCTCAGGACAGCCGGCTGGCCCCACAGGAGACAAGCAGCTGCTATGGGGTCAGGGCAACTCAGCTTCGAGTGTCACTGACCTTGCAGTTCAATGGCGCCATGGGGCCTGGAAGAATTTTAACCATTGCAGCAAATCCCCGATTCTCCACAGTCCCGTTGCCCGGGCAGTGCAGGCTGAGAATGCAGGACGGGTGCAGCTTGCATTTCTAGCAGAGGGATCCCTAAGCCTGGGCTCAGTGGAGTTTCTATATAAAGGCTCTCAGTCATTCCCCTGGTGAACGTAGCCTTGAAATTAAAGGCTGTGTTAAACTGGTGACTGCTGCTTGATTTATGGGGCAATCGTTTGTGGTGTTGCAGGACTCATTTCCCTAGCTGAGCTGGGCCTCACCTCCTGGGTCGAGCAGAATCTCGACAGCTTCTAAATCCATCTCCCTCTCTCTCCTGGGGAACTGCAGCATTCCTCAGCCCTGGCCCAGGCCAGCTCGTGGGAGATGCCAGAGGGCCCTTGGCCCAAGCGGGTGAGAGCAGCACAGAAACTGGAGGTGGCAAGGTCCCAGAAGGTGATTTCCTGGCGCCTTTGCACCATGGAGTCCGTCTGCAGGGGCATGTTCCAATGCTTTGTCGGTTCTGCTCTACTGCTAATGTCCCAATGGATGGGGCTGTCACCGTTTCTCTAGGGAGAGTATCCCCATTCCCCAGCCTCTCTGTGCACTGGCAGGACTTTGCCGCTGCCTGTCTTCTCCTTTATTTGCTAAGCGCTGACCACATGCTCAGCTCTGCACAGAGCCAGCCAGTCCCTGCCCCAAGGAGCTTACAGTCTAAATCTCCCCCTGCTGCTCCTTGGTCCATCCTGCACCATTCCTCAGCCTCAGCGTCCCTCAGCAGACGTGCCTTCACACTGCTGAGCCAGTGGGGATCTGGCAGCTCTTCCCCTCCCCCTTAAAACAGTAGTGGAGTTTAAGTCCTGGATTAGCCCAGCTCAGAAAGTAGCTTTTAGAGCAGTCATTTGCTGACCAAGCCCCGGATGGCAAGATTCCCGGGAGCAACGTCGGCCGAACGAAGCAAAGGAGCCAGCACAAAGCCCTTGGTATGAGCACTCCTCCACCTCCCACTCCTCCTGCCGCCCCACCCCTCGCTCAGGGAGAGGACAAAGGAGCGCGGGCTTGGTGCTGCACTGGAGAAAGTGCCAGCAAGGTGAGTGCCCTCGGGCGAGGGGGCAGGACTGGACAGCCACTGCCAGGTGCCCGATCCTCCTCTTCCCCCGGTTCTGTCTGCACGCGACAGCCAAGGCGCTAGACCGCAGCAGCGATTGAGTGCCCTAGGCGTGAGCTGGACTGGAACCCAGCTTGCTCTCCCATCGCTGTAACAGCCCTATTGGCTAACAGCAGGAATCGAGGCCGTCTAGCCATACTCTCTCTCTTGCCATACCACCTCATCTTCACCTGCGGGGACACCTCTGAGTCTCAGGTGTCTGGCTCCCCTTCCTGACTGAGTTCCAGGGGTGCTTGGGGGGGAATCTTTCACCTTGGCTAATCGTCCCTGAAACATTGCCCAATCTAGCCTGAGCCCGGACAGCGGGCTGTGTGGGAATTAACAAGACATGTATCAGTCTGGGGGGGACAGCCAAATCCACCCCCCTGTCACTCCACAGACATGCATGGAGTTTTGCTCTGATTAAGTGCTGACCACATGCTGTACAAAACCCAAACCTCAAAGCAGCCACTGCCCTGGAGAGGTTACTCAGTAGAAGACTGATGCAGCTGGACAAGAAGTGATGGGAGGCCCAGAGGGAAGAGTCACCTTAGAGCATTTAAAACCCTTAACCAATCACTTTCCTGTGTCTCTTGGAGGGATCTGACTGAGGTGAGAGTGCTGGTCAGCTGCACTGGGAGGTCATGCCATGCTGAGGGGGCTTGGAGGAAGGTCGGAAAACAGGAGTGGAAGAAGGAAACAAGAGAGGAGATCAGGCAGGCGTTACTGGCTGAATGACGGGGCTGGGGATGTGTAGGAAGTGAGATGTGAGTCCTAGGTCTGGGAGAATCTGTGCAGGACCTTGAAATCCATGAAGATGGGATGAACTTGGCTCTCTGTGGCTGAGCAGACTGCACCAGAAATGCAACTGGGGAGCAAGCAAGCCAGCATATGTCTGTGCAGGTGTGGGTCCGTGTATGTGGGGACATGGATGCCTGAGATGGGATGCATGGAGGCGCATGCTAAAACAGGCCATGGGATTGCAGACTTTCTCTTTCCCTGTCACCTCATTTCCAGGGGACAGAGGAAGCCAGGACCTCTTTTTCTTCGGGGCAGCTGCAGCCAGCTGGAAATTCCACTGACATCTGCTCAGCCCAGCAGGGCAAGGAGCAACTGCAGCATTTGCAGCGGGCAGGTGCTGCTTCTCAGTCTCTGTATGAAGAAAGCGCTTCAGTCAAGGCAGCAGCTCAATGGCAAATCAGTTCCCCGGCTCAGCCCAGTCCAGCCTGGCTAATGACCGGGCCTGGCATTTCATATACAGCGAGCCAGGGAATTTACTTGCCACTAAGCATTCCTGCTGCGAGTGTCCTATAACTAGCCATGGGAGGCGTCCTTACGGCTGGCATCATTGCTTGCTAGCTGTATCTCCAGTGCCGTTTCCCCGGCTGCAGCCTGACGACCTCTGTGTGCTTTCCCCCCGGCCCAAGGGCAAAGCTTTTTAAATCTGCCTAGGGAATCTGGACTCATGTTCGTTGGAACGGGGCAGGTGAGTACAGTCCGAATGAGCCAGAGTGGGGAACTCACCCTCCCACAAGCTGATGATCGCTGCCCTGTGAGTGACCCCAGGCGGGAACTGGGCAGGACCCAGATCTACAATGCATTCACCGGCCTCTGAAAAGGCTGGGTGTCTCCCTGGAGGCAGGGCTGCTCCTCTGACCCTGCTCACCCAGAGTGAAATGTAGGCCAGGCCCACTGAGGATACAGATCAGAGTGAGGGGTGGGGGCAGGTCAAAGGTTTATCCAATACACACCCCCACCCTGCTTAATTAACCAGAGTAATGCAATGAGGTCCCTAGAGCAATAGAGCCCAGGACACTCCCATTAGCACTGCTTCACTTTCTGACCTCCCTCGGGCCGTGGGCAGGGGAGAGGTCAGCCAGGGTTGATGGTGGGTTTCACTCAGGTCCACTATGTTCTTTGGGGCTAAGATTCAATCTGGCTCCCAGGCAAGATGAATTATCCTGCACTTGCAGCATTAAGTCCATCGCCATGATCTCTAGTTTCAGATCCTCCATCCTGTGGCTTGGCTTGTCCCATTCCCTTCGTGAAGAAGTAGGTGGGAATCTGACCCAGTTCATCCCACTCATGAAACAAACTTGGGCAAGGAACTGATCAGTTAAACAGGAAGTCTGGGGGGGGGCTGGGAAAGGGGTGGAGCAGGGAGATCCCCACTGTGTGGTGGCTGGGAGAGCCCAGGTACCTGCTCCTTATCTGCAGATGAGGCATCATATCCCTCCAAGCATATTTACATTCCTGGCCAGGTCCCCCATAACCATTGCATCCTGCTGAGTATCTCTGCCCAACCTTCCCCTGAACTGTGCTCACCAGGAGAGCATCCGAGTGCCTCCCAGGCCTGAAGTGTTGCTCTTCTTGGAGAGCGTTCTCTCTCCTCCCCATCACAGGCGGGCCTGCACTGAAACCCTGAGCTGAACACCCCAAAAGCCTGGGGAAAATCTGGATTTGAATCAAGCTTTTTGCTGCGATGGCCAGCGTGAAAGGAGTGCATTGGGGCCACTTAGCTAGTGGTGTGTGATACGATAATGGCCTGCTGGGAACAGGAATGAGCCCATGAACACACTGTGCGCCTACACCACCTATCAACCATCCAATGGTAACAACGTCCAGCCCCTAATAATCTGTGAACCAGTGACCTGCAGGCAAAGGGCTCTGTAGCCAGCGTCCAGTCGCCTGGAACGTTCAGCCCTCTACGTTAACAGCAGATCACGCAGCGTTAAGGTGTAATCGCTGATATGTAAGCCCAGAGTAACGACATCATCCCAGATAGAAAGACACAGCCCAGTTCAGGATTTCAGCTGGCTTCAACGCTGGCCTGTCTGAAACAGATTGAAGTAGCATTCACATTGTGAATGCCGATCAGCGCAGGCCACACACCAAGAGGCTGGTAGTGCTTCCTGTCCAGTAATGTAACTTATTGATGTGCATGTGTTACAGGTCCCCTCTGTGACGATCAATGGGATACAAAGTGTTACATGGAGCCCCAGAGATCAGGCAGCTCATACTTTCAGCTCTGGAGGTCCCTAGTTCAGGCCCTCCCACGTCTGTCACAGGAGCAGTTGCATGGATTGTCTCAGAGAGGCCGGAGTTCTATTATAAGCCATCCAAATGCGTTATTATGGTGTAAGGGGTCATACTGCTGCTTAGTCTTATTGTTCTGGGCCGTGTTCCCCTGTGCACTATCCTTCCTTTGCTCTCCCTGCCTTAGGTCTGTCATTTCCTTTCCGAAAGCCTGTCTGTGTTTCTCCCCACCCCCATTCAGTCCACGCCCCTCCCCCATGCAGGGTTCTGACGATAGCCCGGCTCCCAAGAGGCTCTGGGGTGGAGGGAGTCTGGGAGGTTTCTTTCCTCTGGGGTTTTTGAAACCTAAACTTGTCAGGCCGTTGTGGCCTTGACTCTGCTACGTGTGGTCTGTGAGTCACACCTCCTGCCATTGTCTGCATTATCCCCAAGCCAGCCTGAGGCTGGGAGCTTCCTCTCCCAGCTTTGCCCACAGCACGAGGGCTGCTCCAGCTTTGAAGAAGGAAGCCCTCCTCAGTCCTCTCCTCCAAACAATCTCTGCTCCCGCCTGACCAAGGAAAGGAAGATCCAGCCATTGTGTTTCTGAGATGTGTTATCGACGCTGGCAATCGCCCAGCAGTGACCTGCTCTGGATCACTGTGCTTCCTCACCGGATGCTGCGTAGCAGACAGTGTGTGCAGGCAGCCCTGACCAGGGCCGACTCCTCCCCTCACTCCCTTGTGGTCCTTGGTTTCAAGCCTGAGTTCTGATGGCTTCCCACAACCCCCCAGGACATCTCCCGGCTTGAGTGCCAGTCTCTGCCCAGAACTCAGTTCTGTACTGAGAGTGCCTCAGGCTTGGCATCCAGGAGACAGAGTTTTGCAGAGCTCTGTGTTCGATGAGCATCCAGTCTAAGTCCCCCTTGCACCTAAGTTAGACTGCCAAGCAACTGGCTCTCTTCTCTGGGAGTGAGAGGAGACATATGGTCACAGGTGTCATCCCTGCCCTGCCCTGACGTGCCACCCGTGGTCCTCACCTCCACCCTGATGCCACCACCATCATCCAAGTTCTTCCTGCAGCAGAACCACTATCCTCAGCTAGTGTAAACTAAGCAGGCTTGTGCCTGGCTGGAGTTTGGATGGGAGGCCTCCAAGGAAGCCCACTAGGGTAGTCATTGCTGGTGGGTCAGTTCGGTATGTGGTGCTCATCTGTGTCTGCGCTGATCCAATGGCCCAGCATGGAGCTAGGGTGTGCTGTGCTTCTGCTAGGTGAAAATCAGAAAGCGTCCCGACCACTTTGTCATTAAAGAGCCCTGTCTCAGGCTGAGCTGGCCCTTAAGGGGGTGGGGGCTCAGCCTACCTTCCCAGCTGAAGGGGGTCACATGGGAGAAGATTGTGACTCGGTGTGTGGGAGTATAAAGGGCGGCCTGAGTTCATAAAACTATCTCCCGCAGAAAGGAGTAGAGCAGCTTGCCTTAATTCCCAGGCAAAAGGCCTGGGGCGTGGGATCTCTGGCAGAGCCACCAGCAGGAGACCCTGGGTTGCGGGAAGGGGCCTGATTTACATGGGGAGCTAAGGTTAAACTGTTTTACTTGGAAAAAGCAGAAGCCAAGTCCGGAAGAAAAGGGACTGAGACTGTGTTGGCTGCGAGGTCTCGCAGGCACTGGCTGGTGAGTTGGGCCTCTGCCTTACAAGCCCATGCTGGTTTTCCCGAGAGCAGGAATGCTGAATTCCAGCAGCCTGGCTGGATCCCAACTCATGAGTAAGCTATGCAAATTAGTCTTCACTTCCCCTGTCCTATAAGCTGTTGTATAGTTTTGCTATGTGCTGTTAACAAGGTAGTGCATTATGTACCAGAGGTGGCTGGATTTCATTGTTGGGCCTTAGAGCCATCCACATAGACTGTAAAATGCTTCAGGATCCTTTTGGCTGAAAGGGACTGTGTGGTACATGAACGTAAGACTGTTGTCAGTAGCCGTGGCATCGAAATATCGTGCCATTAGGATGGGTGCTTGCATACCCCGGTGATGAGTGCAGTATAAATGACTAGACAAATCATCATCTTTATGTCACTAGCTGAAATAAGGTCCAGGGCAGATGTGGCCCAATTGCAGAATTAGCGGGGGCTCAGAGAGGGGCCTGGAACAGCTCTCCTCAGAAGAGTCTGAAAAGATTGGGATTGTTCCCTTGGAAAGGATGAATAAGAGGGGATATGATAAAGGTTTGCTTGGTCCTGCCACTGCGCAGGACTTCTCAAGGTCCCTTCCAGCCCTACGTGTCTATGAAAGGCTATAAAACCATGAATGGGATAGAGAAGGGAGACTGGGAACTTCTGTTCTGCCTCATGACACATGAACAAGGGGACAGTCAATGAAACGGAAAGGTGGGGAATCCAAAACTGACCCAAGCTTTCCCCCAATGCGCGATCAGCTTGTCTTGCCAGCCCATTAACATAACTGACAACAGCAAAACTTCTGGAAGTGATATTAGCCCCCATGGTTTGAGCCAAGCTCTCACCACCAGGGACAAGGAGGTTTCTTGCCCCTTTCTCTGAAGCATCTGGTGCTGGCCTCCAGTTTGCTGGGCTAGATGGACCTCGGGTGTGAGCCAGTCTGGCAATCCCTGTGTCCCTAAAAGGAACTCAGTGTGATGCCTGTCTGGTGGCCCCTTTGTGAGATAAGCTGAGGGTCTCAGTCCAGTTCCTTGTGGATTTGTGCCCATTTCACAAACCCGCTGCTAGCTGGTCCCCGCGCTGGCAGCCTCAGCAGAGAGGCCGAGGGCTGACGCTGTGGTGTTAACTCCCTTCTCACCCCTACACAAAAGATTTGGGGGAGGTGACGAGAGCTAAAACTCCGGAACCACGAAGGGTGAATCCTCGCTCGCCCCCACACAGCTGGAGTAAACGGGCTGGGCACTGAGTAGGAATCCTTGCCCCAGGCCGTAGTGCAGCAACGGCTCCGCTCCATGGCTGCTGCCACCTCTCTGGGCTGCCATCGCCCCCTTCTTGCAGGGTGCTGGGCAGTGGATCTGTGTAGCTTGTAGATCCCCCAGTTCCTCCCCGGCCCACCATAATAGTCCTGGATGTGTGTGTGTGTATGTGTGTGTGTGTGCAGGGAGCCCTCACAGAGCTCTGTACCACAGAGGGTAGGGAATACAGCCTCCCTGCATCCATGTATTGGGTCTTGGTTGACTGAACCTCACAAAGCTGAGTTAAGTGACTTGCGTGAGGCTACGCACTGAGTCAGTGGCAGAAGCTGGCTCTCCAGATTCCCAATGCCCTGCTCTAACCACTAGACATGCTTCCTCCTAGGTGACCACAGGCTGACTCTGCTCCCGCCCTCACACTGAAATCTGTATGCTTCCCCCATGCACCTGAACAATTGTTTTGTTGCGTGGCCTATGTAGCTAGAGGCTGGCCAAGGCCTCCTGTAGTGCGTGACGTTTCCCCATGGTGAGGGCTGGCCCCGTCCCTGTGCATTACATAGTACATGGAACATTATAAAGCACTGTACGCTGAGTCTCAGGGTGAAATGAGGCATTTTTAGACACTCTCCTGTGCCCCAGGGGCAGCCTGAGACTTCCCCTCTGGGCCATTCCCTTTCCAATCCCCATCCCTGACAGCAGCAGGTAGATGAGCATTGCCTGAGCCCCCTGGGGTGGTGGCATTCTCTGAGCTCTCTGGCTGTGCTGCAGTCAGCTGAGCTCAGCCTCTGTCAGGTTCTGGTGCCTCATCGGCCACAACTACTGCAGGGCAAGAAGCTCCATTGTAGGGCTGATATTGACCCCACCCAAACCCAGTAGTCCAGATCTCACCCTCCCCCCCATCCCTGGCTTCACTAGCTGCCAGTCAGCTTGGCTGCCTGATGCTGTTTCTAGATCATTCTGAACAGGGCATGAACCCCAAGGAAATCCTGGCTCTGACTGCCGGGCTGATCAGCCACAAGCTCCCCTACCTTTGTATGAGAGGCGAAGGCGAGGGACACCTCGCTTCCAGGCATTGCCATTCCCAATGTTCAGCAGGAGAATCCAAGTCAGCAGGGCAGGGGCAGTGGAGAGGTGCCACCTGCTAAAGACCAGGGCTGGCATGCTGAGGGATTCTCTGGCCGGGGGCTCCTCTGTCAGCAGGGAAAGCTGCTCCTCCCTCCTGGGAGCATGTTCTGCTGGGGGAGATTCTGGTGCCGCTTCCAGCTGAAAACAGAAAGGGAGGAATTCTGCATCTCTCTCTGCCATGCATTTAGCAGGGCTGAATACTTAGGCTCTTGGCCTGCATGTGCTGAGCCCCTGCAGTTCTCACTGCTGCCTGGGAGATTGATTTAAATCAAAGCGATTGAAGTCAGTGATTTAAATCTAGGGTGACCAGATGTCCCAATTTTATAGGGACAGTCCTGATTTTTGGGTCTTTTTCTTTTATGGGCTCCTATTACCCCCAACCCCCGTCCCGATTTTTCACATTTGCTGTCTGGTCACCCTATTTAAATCATGATTTCAATCATCAGGTGGAAAGCCTTGATTTAACTCATTGGTTATAATCAACTTTTCCATTTGCACTTCAGTTACTTCCTAAAGAAACGTGAATTCTCAATGGTTGATGTGATCATTTAAAACATGTTGATTTACAACTAAATAGAGTTTTTGCACTAGATATGGTACAACTTTTTACTACGTAGGAGGGTACACAATAACTCTAAACATTTATTTAAGCAATTCTATAGCTTACTATTTTCAGATTCTTGTTACTTGTACACTTTTAGTATGTTAGGAAATGGTGAATGATATATTGCTTATTTACAACATAATTAGCTTTTGGCTCATGATTTGGGCCGAGCTGCATTAGGATGGTAATTGGAATTGAATTAAACACACAACAGCAAATACAATTTATTTTTATTAAACAAAACGACTTTAAATGTTTTGGCCACATAAATGTCTCTTATCAAAGCATGTTTCACATTTATAACTAAACTCCAATAAGTTTTGGCCTTCACATATTTTGGGTTAAAATCAGATTTCCTTTTAAACAGGTTTATTTTTAAAAAGAAAAGCGTTATAATGTAAGTTACAAAATCAAAAACATCTGATTTTAAATAAAAAAATCCAATTTAAATTTTTTTCAAAAAAATCTTTTTTTTTTTTTTTTTTTTTTTAAATTCACTCTGCTTTGCTGGCTTGGGCCCTATCTGAGAATTAATTGCATCAGTGGCAATAGAAACTCAGGCCTGGGCTCTGTTAGGGTTCTGGCACCAGTAGAGGAGTCCTGGGACAACCCCAGTGCAGGCATGCTGTACCTCTGTAAAAACCACTTGCACGTGTGGTGTTGCATTGGTGTGGGAAGAGCAGTCCAAATCCCCGCCTGTGGGCAAGCCATTAGGTGATATCTAAGGGGAATCAATTCTCCAGCTCCATCAATTCGCCAAGAGCTTATCCCTGTGGGGCTGAAATTCCACCCTCCCCTTCCTATTCACAGCCCCACCCAATCAGCCAGGAGCATTCTGAACTACAGAACTCCTTGTCAATTGCAGAGCTCAGAGGGCTTTAAACCTGAGGGTCAGGCTCATTGGACTGATGGGGATACAATCAGTATGGAAAAGTACAAAGAATCCCAAGGCCACACAGCAAGTCAGTGGCAGAACCATTGCTTACTAATCATTATTCATTTGCTATTGAAATAGCACCTTGAGGGCCCCAGCCAAGATCAGGTCCCTGTTGTGCTATGCACTGTGCAGAGACAATCCCTGTTCTGTAAAGCTCACACTGGCTAAGCGGACCCAGGTGCAAGGGGAAGGGACTTGCCCACAGTGCTGCACTGTGGCATCGTTAATGATGTTTTTATGATGGCCCATATGTTTAGGTGCCCATCCCTGTAGGATTTCAGTCATTTTACAGCACAGCCAAACAGCTTCCAAGGGATGGGGAGCAGGTGTCCCCCTTCCTTCAGCATAGTCACCTCTGCTTCCTTGAGGAATTCCAAGATCACAGAGTGCACTAGCTGGGGAATCTAATGCCTGCAGGCTGCAGCTGTTGAAAAGCCTGCTCAAAGAGGTGCCTCTTGCATCTTGCCCAGATGGCAAGGCAGCCATACCCTGTGCATGGGAGTGCCCTGCAGAGATAGGCTTGTATTGCAGCAGCACTGGCATGTGTGCAAGCAATGTGACAACGTTTGCACTACTGGGGCCTGGTCTACACTAGGATTTTACCTCGGTATAGCTGCGTCTCACAGGAGGGTGAAAAATCCACACCCCTGAGAGACTGAGCTATGGTGACCTAACCCCTGCTGTAGACCACGCTTCCCCCACCCTAGCTGCCGCCTCTTGGGGGAGGTGGGTTACCTGTGCCAACAGGAGAATCCCCTCCCATGGGCATAGGTAGTGGCTACAGCGGTGCAGACGGGCCCGTCACACACAAACCCTTAACTCCAGTGCAGTAGTGCTTTTCACTTGGTTTGGCTGGCCTGGGGAGGTGGGTGGGGATTGGCACAGCCTGAGAGAACACCCCCGCCCCCACTGCCCCAGCTGCTAACACACCCACCGTGTCATGTGGATGCAGGCTAATGCTGCTTGAGTGCCACTATTCCTCCAATCCCTTCCCACAATTTCCCCACCACACACCCGAAAGGCCAGAGGACTTCTCCCACAATTCACGGGTGGATGATGTAGACGTGCAGGCTCTAGGACCACACTGTAGTTAAACAGCCCCTTAGCTGGAGCCCCTGGACTCTGTGTCAGCTGGCCTGCACCAGCTGTGGGGTTTTAATTGCAGTGTAGCCAGACCCTTACTGTTCTTTCTCCTTTGATTTGCCACTTCAGTACCGGGGCTTTGAGAGGCTGGCATCAAAGAGCCATTTTCCACCCTCATGACCACATTTCTTCCTGCCATCCCCCCAGAGCGGCTGCTGCTTGGGCCACCTGTTCCCTCTGCAAGGGGGAAGAGGAGAGGCTCAGGGGCAACAAATAAAATGAGCAACAGTAGTGAAGAGAGGGAGTGTGTGGGGGGGATGGGTGCTGTTCCAGCACCATGCAGGAGCAGCAACAGGTGTATCCCCACCATAGTGGCCCTTCTGGGCCAGGGCAATGCCTGGAGCACAGCTAGGCAGGGAGGTTGCCCTGGGTAACAGCATAGAGGGTGGCAGCTAGAGGCACATACTACATTCTGTCCTGATGGGTCTCCCTGCCCCCCTGAGTAAATTGTACTGATCTTCTCTCTCATGTGCATATATTATATCCACCTCTACACACAGCGATGCTTGCATTCCCCCTCCTGGGCCTGGAGCTGTCTCGCCTGTGAGCTGGGAGTGTGTGTGCACCCTGCCCTTTCCTGATGGACTAAAACCTGCATGTGTTCCAGCATCCTGGCCAGGAAGCTGAGAAAGCGGAGCTCAGCCCCAGGGGTTTGGGCAGAGCAAACCCAGTGCTCATCACAAGGCCAGGGCTGGGGCTGGCTTGAGACTCCTGCCAGTGTTCACTGGTTGCTGGAAGCCTTGGGAAAACGCTAGCTGGTAATTGCAGGCTGCTATAAATGGAATTTCCCTGTCTGGGGAGAGTTGCTGAGCGGTGGGAGGGAGCCCTGTGTGACCTGATTTCCCAAGATGGTCCTTGGTGGCTGCAGGATTGTGTGAGGGGCAGGTGGAGCAGAGCCCTGACCCTCCACAGCCTAGGACTGTGCCTGAACCACAGCCCTGTGGTTGAGGGAGAACTGGTGTGTTTCACATGCCACCTCCAGGGGATGAAATAAAGGGACTGGTGGATACCCTGTGCCAAGGTTCAATACTGTGTCTCCCGAAGTCAAGGGGAAACTCCTGCTGGGATCAGGATCAGGCCTCAAAATGAAATCCAAATAATAAAGGACAACTGCCCTCCCCTGCAAGAGGGACAGTTCACTATTGGTATAAGGGATACGAGTCCAGGAGACTTTCACCTACCAGTGCTAGCCGTGAATGTGGCCCAATGTCTGCAAAAATGCAAAGGATGCAGCCAGTGATATTTAACCCAAAGCAGGCAGGCAGTCGTTGCTAAAAGGGACAGGGCAAAGGAAGCACAGTTACAAAAATGGATCCCCTGTTCCCTCTATACCAGTGGCTCTCACCCTTTCCAGACTACTGGTCCCCTTTCCAGAGTCTGATTTGTCTGGTGTACCCCCAAGTTTCACCTCACTTGAAAACTACTTGCTTACAAAATCGGACATAAAAATATAAAAGTGTCACAGGACACTACTACTGAAAAATGGCTGACTTTCTCATTTTTACCATATAATTATAAAATAAATCAATTGGAGTATAAATATTGTGCTTACATTTCAGTGTATATAGAGAGCAGTATAAACAAGCCATTGTTTGTATGAAATTGTAGTTTGTACTGATTTCGCTAGTGCTTTTTAAGTAGCCTGTTCGTAAAACCAGGCAAATATGTAGATGAGTTGATGTACCCCCTGGAAGACCTCTGTGTACCCCCAGGGGGTACATGTACTCCTGTTGAGAACCACTGCTTTATACTATCCCAGGACTTAATTCAAAGGCAGTTTCAAGCCAATGCTTCTTTGCCTTGGTATTGTTGGATATAAATCCTTCTTACAGTGCACAAGGCTTAGGAAAGCCATTTTTCTCTCTACTGCCCTTGTTCTGTCTTTTTTTGCCCCCAGTGTCTACTGTACCAGTCTTTTAATGCAACTTGTGGAAGTTCCTGCTGCAGGATGTTATTGAGGCAAACAGTATACCCAGGATCAAAGAGGGACTAGGCACTTAGGGGAATAAAAGGAGCACCCATCGTTACACTAGCTAGGGGGGAAATTACAAGGCTTCAGAAGCATCAGAGGCAGGATGCCAGGCTTCACTGTTCCTTCTGGAGAAATAATGCCTATGGCCGTGGCACTGTGTTAGTGCAGCAGGTCAGGACTGAGAAGCATGGGCAGGGCATTGTGGCAGCTCAGGTTTTGAGGTTAAGGGGTGCAGTGAAGTTAACTTCCATGGTGTCTGTGCGGGGTTGTCTGCCCTCAGCTTGGCATTTACTTTGTTTGGGGCTCCTTCAGTTCTGGAAACAGAATGTCAAAGATCGCTTTCAACTAAAGTTGGCTCACCAATGAATCCCCTCCCCTCACAGTCCTTATGCTGGAAGCACTTCTCCCTGGTGGGCTTCCCCACATAGCAATGTCCCTCCATGCCAACGAGGCACTCTGAGCTTCTCCACACAGCCAACTGGGCATGCAGCAGTGAGTGCTTCTGCACCCCTCTCCCCAGGACGTGTCAACTAGGGGCCCCACAGCAGGCACTGCCTCCCACAGCAGTGCCCTGCCCATATCAACGAGGACTCCAGCAGAGGCATCCTTCTCCCAGCAGTATCCTGTCAACGCAGGCCTAGCAGGTTCTCCTCCACTCCACCCTAGGATAGAAACCAAGCAAGGGCTCCCCCGTATGAGGGATAATGGCCCCAAGCTATAAACCTCTGCCCAAATATACTCTTGGAGGGAACTTGTCCCAGGCAGAGTTTATACAGACTGAGGGGGGGAGCGGGTGACCGGTGGATGGAAACAAGCTGCAGATGATGAATCCAAGGTTAAATTAAACACTCCCGACAGCTTTATGTAATCAACTGTCCAGAACGACAAGTGTGTTCTCACTCTGTTTGGAGCAGGGCGCGCTGTGGGTGCAGGCGGCTGGGCAAGGGCACTTCTGCGTGTCTGGCTTCAGAGCCAGGACTGTGACAGGAAAGACGCATCCAGATAGTGTCAGTGGGAGCCAGGCCAGTCTTTATGGGTTCTGGATTTGGGGGGATGGGGCAAGGTTTTGGTGAATTTTCTCTCTCATAAAAAAGGACCAGTGTCCCTGGGCAGAGCTGGTCATGATCCCAGGATGAGCCATAGACGCCCTCTGCTTGACCTGCAGCTCCTCCACCTCTGTGCCAATGTTCCCTTGCCTGACCAGCAGCACTTCTGCCCCCCCCCGCCCCACAACTCTCCAGATGCACCTCAGTCACCACCTGCAGCACCCCCCACCCCCTGCTGTGTTTACAGGCCTGGCCATCCACCCCCCAGCCATGCCATGGCCCTTCGAACCTGAAAACTAGAGTCCTCTGCAGAACAGCACCAGCTTCCCAGCTCTGCTGCTGCGCCTCACCCTGATGTGGGCTGCTGGTAGATACCAATCCACCACGAACTGGACTGAAACAAGACAGGCTTTTCACATAGGCAACCGAGCAGTCTTCCGATGGTGACAACTTAGTCACTATTGACCTGGGCTGGCTTTGAGCCATTGACCGGAGTTGTGCATTCCCGATCCCACTGACCACCCAGGTTACCAGGAGCAGTGCCTCTCTCGTTGTGCCAAGTGCTTGTTGTGACAGTGCTCTGGGAGCAATGGATCGCAGGGAGACCCGGTGACTTCGTCTGTGCATCCTGTGGCATTGCTCAATGCGCCTCCATTAGAGCTGATCCCTGATTGAGGGATTTGTACCCATCTACAGGTGGAAGATGACCACTATAGGGGAGGATGTAAACACCACAAAGGGGTTACCCCACAGAATTCCTCCCAAGTGCTGTAATTAGGAGTTATGGGAGGAAACTGAGCTAAGGAGTTGTCGACTGAATTTCAGGGAACGTATCCTGGCAGTGAGATCTAGGTTGTGGATCACCTCCCAGAATGGATGTGTATGTTGTGCTTGAGCCTTCTGAGCTATACGACGGCACCAATAGCAATTACAACATGCTCCCTGATCCATCCCCCCGGCCCAATGGGGCCTGCCATTTGCACTGCACAGCTCAGCAGGTTCTTGATGGTTTCCAAAATGATCCAGAAACAACATTGCAGGAGATTGCTGGCTTGTGTTTCTCTTTGGAGCTAGATGGGTCATGCCCAGGAGGACGGGGTCAACCGCTGGGTGCAGCTCAGGGGAGCAGCCAGCAGAGATAGCCAGATGGGGGTTGCACGTAGTCTGTGAGCGTTACAGGGTGGTAAAGAGCCCTGCAGGGGAAGAGAAGCTTCCTGCTAGATCAGGCTGTGGGTGACTCTTAGGTTGCCTGAGATAGGAGAGCTCAGTGCCTTTAACTCCCCCTCCCCAGATACCCGCTGCATTGGGCTGGCATTACGCTGCAGCGTGGGAGAGCAAGGCGCGAGTGGATTAGCCCCAGATCCCGTTCTTAAATCCAGGCTTCACGCTCCTGGGGGGCCTGATGCTGCAGTCCTGCTTTCACCTGCAGATGCTCTCCTGAGTCAGCAGGAGTTGGAGCCGGGGGTGCTAATGAAGCATTAGGATGTGCTGCCATGCCCCCTCTGGCCATTTTGGATGTGCTGAGGATGGACTCCAGGCACTGCAGCGTCTGGATGGGGCAAAAATGGAGAAGCTCATCAGGGCTGCAAGAGGGACTTGGATGGTATGTCTATGCTGCTATTAGACACCTGCGGCTGGCCTGTGCCGGCTGAGTGGGGCTCAGGCTCACGGGGCTGTTTAATTGAGGTGGCTTGGGCTGCAACATGAACTCTGAGACCCTCCCACTTTGCAGGGTCCCAGAGCCCAGGCTCCAGCCTGAGCCCGAACAGCTACACTGCAATTAAACGGCCCCTGAGCCTAAGTCAGCTGGCATGGGCCAGCCGTGGGTGTCTAATTGCAGAGTAGGCACACCCAGAGAGTCCCCGCAATTCCCTGAGCAAAACTGAATCATGCACCGAGTCAGGCCTCGCCTGAGTGACAGGGCCATGAATGACCACTGTCCCACACCTGCTCAGGGCATAAGCAGGAGGCATTCCCAGGCCACCCTTCCCCCTGCTGTATAGCGCGTCGCTCTGGGGCTGTGCTTACTGTATCTGAATCTGGAGAGGGGCCTCTCTCTGTGTATTCGTTTGAGTGGTGTATTAGTGTGCTGCTACTTGCATCTCCATGTACATGTTATGTGTAAGGGGTGGTAGCAGTATGCATGGGCACATACTCCTCTGTATACATCTGTGTGCAGAGACACATACCTATATCTGTGGGCCCAGCCTGTGCCTCTGTAAAAACAGATGTGTGTGCACTTGTCTGCATGTACACGTGTGTCGAAATCTCTCTATGCTCCATGAATTCCACGGAGGTTTTAGTTCCTATGGTGAAGTGTGATGGATTCCCCAGCAGCTGTGGCTGCTCCCTGCTTAATGCAGGGGCTCAGGGCAAGACAGCTGTCATCTTTCTCTAAATGAGATGACAAAGACAAAAATAAACGAGTTCCTTTCCTCCCTGCCCCACTTCCCTCCCCTGCTGTGTTTCCCAGCAAGGGGAACAGCCCTCTGTGCTGTGAGTGTGCACAGGTCGCTGGATGGCACGTATTGTTCGTGTGAGCCTTACGTACACGTAACATCTCATCCCTTGTGCAAGTGACCTTAAGAGGCAGAAGTGTGATGAACATGTGACAGCAGGGTAGCCAATACATGTACTGTAAAAAAGTGGCCTGTAACCTTCAGTCATTTGGGGTGATACATATGAGTCAGGAAACTGCCTGTGCAGAGTCCTGAAGGCGGAGAGAGGGAGGGAGCAGGAAGAAGGGATGAATTCTGCAGCCAGCACTCAAACTGGGGAAATGCTAACCGGGTATAACAGGCACATTCTGTGCAAGCTTCCCTCACACCCACTCTCTGCCAGGGCCCCTCCATCCTGACTGGTAACCCCCTGGTTACTCCAGCACTGTGACCCTCACACAGTCCTGCCGATGCCCCTCAGTCCTGATTGGCAAGATTCAATGCGGTTATTGCAATTATCACCCCGTGCGGATTTCTCCCAAAAGCGGCAACACAGAAGCGTGCTAAGTTCCAGGAATGTGAAGGAACAAGCTCTGTCTGCTCTCAGCGCGCGCACACACCCCCCCCCCTCCCTCCTTTGGTTGAGCTGCTTTAGCTTTTCACCATCTGCCTTTCATACCTGCCTGGTAGGAGAACCCACCGCTCCCAGGTGTGGTAATAACAACTGTAGCAGACACAGCTCCGTCCCCCTGATAACTCGGCGCCGGAGAGCCTGGCAGCAGGTCTTGTCCAGGTCAGGGGAACTTTATGGCTTGTTTTGACATTTGGGGCTGTGAGCTCTTCCTTCAATTTTTATTCTTTCTATGTTGTGATGTAAAGAGTTCCCAGCCCTTCCAGGGTTCAGCTGTTTTGTCAATTTCACTCCATCTGCTGGGCGGTTGCCTCTGCTTTCTCCTCCTGCCCTATTCCGTGTATGGAGCTGTGTCCATCAGAACTATGCCAAGTTCTCTGAGGACCCGGCAAATCCCAGCTGCCGCCACTCTCTCTTGCACTGAAAAGAA
This sequence comes from Malaclemys terrapin pileata, assembly GCF_027887155.1. Classification (NCBI taxonomy): domain Eukaryota; kingdom Metazoa; phylum Chordata; order Testudines; family Emydidae; genus Malaclemys; species Malaclemys terrapin. Next base: position 47,454,496 of record NC_071511.1, read on the forward strand.
TTTTCCATCTGTTCCATGGACAGGATCAGTGGGATCAGGGTTTGGCAGGCTGCTCTCCAGGGAGCAGATCTTTGTCTGTCCAGAAGGGACACATACGTCTCTGGGAGTTCTGCTCCCTGAGGTTCCATTCTGCTGGCACCATGCCCCTTACGGCTTGTAATGCAAATGGGGAATGACTGTGCCCATTGATGGCCAAGGTGGTTAATACCACTTTAGGAGGGGTTAGGGAACTGGCTTTCCTCTAACAAGTGGCTGTTAATCCCATAATTTGGAAGCTATTGTCTGTGGCTGAGGCACTTACCAGCTCTCACTCTCTATCTCTAACCTTCCATTCTTGAGCAAGGCAGTTATAGTGTTGGCTGGTGGCCTCAGGGTTCCTTGATCCCTCCTCCGTCTGGTTTCAGGCCTGAGTAATGCCCAGAGCCTGCACTTGTCTCGCTGGCTGGCAGTGGGCCAAGGGCAGGTGTTAATGCTGATGATTTCAGATCACTCGTCTGCCTTTGACATTGTTGACCGTGGGGTTTTGTTAACTTGCCCACATGGAGCGAATCCCCACCTTCTAGGACCGGTCCACTCTTTCTCCGGCAGATGAATCCTGCTAGGAGGCAGTGGGCCAAACTGGCATAGGGAAGTACCACCTGCACCTCCCCTCTACCAGCAAGTGTGGGTCTGGTCTGGCCCAAGAGCTGCAGGGAGCCCCCAGGTGCTGAGGAGGCGACAGTCGCTGCAATGGGAAGAGGTGTTCCAACTGACCAGTGATTACATAAAGTAATCAACCAGTGAATATGATGCCTCAGAGTAAAGTCTAAGCCAGACAAAATATTGTCCCATGAGCCCCAGTAGAGTGGAGAGCCTCTAGGACTGTGAGCTCACTTCCTGCCTGGCTCGGGATTCACCCATCCCTAGCTATCAATGCCACCAGTTCAGATCCTATCTGGTGGCTCACACTGCTGCCATCTCCACACTGTCCACCCTTCATCTCTCGCCACTGAGAGCCCACTGTTTGGAAGAGTAGTTGTATGAAGTGGCCTGGCTCCTGCTTCCTTGACCATCCTGGCAGGTCTTCTCTGTGGGGAGTAAGCCACAAGGCAAATGAAGCCAGATGGCAGCTGTGACAAGTTTGGACAGATTGAGAGGAAGAGGGCTGGGCTTCTCTCCAGACAAAGCCCAGGGTCAGAAAGGCGAGACAAGTGCGTGGCAGCCACATCTCAAGCTGAACCAGCAATGTGGCCTGCTTTCCTGGCTGTTTGCCTGAATCCCCACTCTGATGAACCACTGAAAAGGCAAGAAAATGTGTGCAGCTGGTACCCTGCTCCTTACACTAGGATCAGGCCTCTGCCCAGAGTATGCCTTCCAGACTCCCTTATTAATTATAGCAACAGCAAGCAGTGCAGCATCTTGGAACCTCCTTTACCTTCTGCCTTTGGGACTGAAGTTCTCTCCTTGCAGAGGAACGGAGCTCTTGCTGGTTAGAGTTTGAGCAGAGCCAATTCAGTCATTCTGGAGGACCAGGAGAAGGAATAAATCATGTTTCATCCCATGATTTAAAAAAAACCCATCCTGCAACCTTTTGAGAACTCCACAGATGAAACGACTGGTGGGAAGAAGTTGGCATTTGGCCTGGAAATAGCCCTGACAGAGGCGACGTATCTTTGAGTTTTCTGGTGAGAAATGGGTTTAGAATGACTAAGTTGGGAGCCATTGCATAGTGAATTCTGCATGCCTGGGACATTTGGCACAGGACTTTTCACCCAGCTCTTAGAATGTGCAGCTGGGGAAGCATTCACTGCACAAAGCATGCATGGCCAGCTCAGAGGAAAAAGGTAAGTGAGGGACTGAGATAAGGACATCAGAGGAACCTTTGGCTTAGTCCATCTGGAGGACATAAGGTGCAAAAGAATGAGGCAGGGCTGCTGTCTACTCTTTAAGGCTCACAAGAGGCAGTTCTGCTGTGATGGACCATAGGAGCTCCACACCACACAGAGGGCAGAGGAGGGGGATTCCTTCCTGTGAATCTCCTACCACGTTCAGGGCAGCATTCTGGTGGTGTTCAGATTAGGGCACTTGTGCGTTATTGCCAATGTTCTGCAAGCCAACACAGCTTTCAAGGCGTGGATAGCCGTAACTCTGTTCCCTCTTGTGTGTGCATAACATGGCCATGTAGAAACTTCATCAGTGTCTTTATGCTGCACACTGTGATCAATCAGAACTTCTTGCAACCTCTGGCTCCAAGAACCCATGGCCCTTCCACTGCAGAGAAAGGAGAGTTGCTGATGGCCGTATCGTTTTGCCATGGAGTTGAGCCATCCATCAGAAGGCAGTGTTGCACCTAGTTACTTAATTCATAATGGTGTCAAGAGGTTTAAATGTCCTAATGTCTGAAGTGTGCTGATACCCTCTGATGGAGGGTGTGGAGGCAAAGTGCCCACGTAGTGTATCAAAGAGCCTCTATCCCACCCACATCACGGAGTGTGACTGATCCCTAATGCACTGCAGATTCCAGGAGACACACACATTCCTGAGAGCTCTTTACACTGAAATTCCCTTTGCTGGGAAGAAACTGACACTTGTCACCTGTCTAATAACACATGGTCTCACACTCAGTACAACAAGTCAGAGACCCATGGAGTTTGTCCCTCTTTACCACTCACTTCATCAGACTTTCTGAGCTGAATCTGTAGGTTAATGCAGCAAAATCAGATGGGGGCTCCAGACCTCGGTGTGCTGAGTTTGAGAGATGGCCATTGCCAGGCATGATGCGCTGTTGCTAGTGCTTTTTACATCAGCCCGGCTCAAGATCATTGGATGCCCTAGGGGATAGGAATTTAAATATATTCCATATCTAGAGGAGTGGGGGTTGCTGCAGTGCCCTAACCTCTCAGACCTGGAAACATGGGTTCAAATCAAAACAGAAAATAAATGTGATGGTCTCAATGTCACATTTTTACTTTTGGGCAGGAAAGGGGTGGGTTTGTGAGGGGATGCCAGGTCAGGATTGAGGGGCAGTTGCAGAGCTGTGAGGGGATCCCAGGGCTGGCATAGCAGGGGGTGCCAGGTCAGGACTGAGGGGCAGAGGCAGATCTGGGGGGGGGAGCTCAGGGCTGGCATAGTAGGGGATAGCAGCTCAGGACTGGGGTCATCAGCAGAGCTGTGTGTGGTAACTTGTAAAGCACTTGCCTGAATCTAGCAAGTGTTAGCCCCATCTTTTTCATGATCCTTCACTTCATGCAGAACAACCTTGTTAAGAGAAAATTGCTGGCTCACAGGATTTGGATACAGAGACTTTCACCTCTAGGTCACCGGAGCAAATCTGGACACGGTCAGTGGAGACAAGTAACTGGCACTGCTGGCTGTTCGGTGGCCTCTGTGAAACGTGTGTGGTCTGTCAGGTTCCTAGTGGTCGTGGCCTGACCTCACAAAGGGCCCTTTGCTCACAGTCTCAGCAGTGAGGCCAAGAACTGAAGGCACTTTCCCTAGAGCTGCTCAGCCTTGACACAAATGGGGTGGGGGGGGGGGAAGCTTGCCCTGCAGCACGGATACATCACTATCCAGGGCTATCAAGAAGCCAGTTTCTAGCGCTTGCATTCAACTCACTGAAAACTCTCCTACAAATATATTTCAAAGGGATTTCTCCTGCTGAAAGTTAATCTGCAGTAAACTAAGACCACCTTGGCCCCAGAGCGAGTTGGTTGCTTTGCTCAGTGACCCAGTTAGATGGATTCACTGATGCCAGCCAGTGCCCTGGGCGAAGGTTACTGGGTCTTACCTTCCTGAAGCTGCTCCCTGCCTCAGCTGAGGGAGCCTGCCTCCCCCACCTGACACATCAAAGCTTTGCCAGTATTTTCTTTTAATCCAGAGGAAGCCCACTCCCTGCCCTCCCCTGGTCTCCTGCTCTAATTGGAATAAAATAGAACAAACAGGCATGGGGGACTCTGGCAGAGAAAATGTTTTAATGTGCAGTAGGAGGTTCCTGCACCATCTCTGCTTCTTCTCAGAGGCTGTCAGCTGCAATGGCTCTGTAACTGCAGCCTGGATTTGATGTGAGGCTCTCTGGATGAGTCCCCAGGACCCCTGTACAGTGCCATGCTCCCACAGCCTCTTAGAAGAACTGCTCTTTCCTCTGGCACATCCAGGCCTGCCTCTCTCACTCCCTGAGTGGCCTCACTCCAGGGGATAAAATGTACCATTCAGCCAGCCACCTCTGGAACGAACCTCAGTAGCATCCCCTGTGGTTTGAGCCAGGGAAGGAGAGGCTCTGTAGTTTAATAAAAAGTTAAGAAAGAGATCTTGCTTGGTTTTTGCCTTAGGTGGTTCCTCTGCAGCCCTGCAATAAAAGGCCATGGGAATTTTCCTGAGCCAGGAGCACTGGATTTGGCCTGTCTAATCTCCTGGGGATTAGTGAATGGCTGAGAGGCAGATGCACACCATGACTTTGGCCCCAGCTGGCCATTCATTCAGCCCCATGTAGGGGCCCTGCACCCGGGTGATCCTGGTGATGAGCTGAAACCCAAGGAAAATTTGTCAGGGGGGAGGGCAAATTGAGCTGATGAGAGGAAAATAAACCTGGAGCCCCCAGTGTCCTTTGCAGGGTCACATTTCTGACTGCGGCCACATTTTAAGGCAAAGAAGGCTCCCGTGTCCCCAGCCATTTAACACCATATCAGTCAAACCTGAATGAATCTAGCAAAGATGGGGTTAATCAAAGAGTGCTGAGCGTCCAGGAGGCGTGTCTGTATAAAAGCTCCCAACACGAATGATACATCAGCTCACTTGCACTGGAGTGAGCAATAGTGTAGCCAGGGCCGGGGTGTGTGGGGCCAACCTGATGTGTGTATGTGGTATCTATCTAAGGGGCTTTTGTCTCCCTGTCACTGTAGTATCAGGGTGCCTCAGTATCTAATTATCCCCACGACACTCCTGTGCAGTAGAGAAGTGCTAGTAAAGATGGGAACTGAGATCAAGACTAGGAGTATGTCTACCGTGGAGCTAGAGGTGTAATTTCCAGCTAGGGTCGCCACACCAGTGCTAACTCTGGGCGAGTTAGCCCCGGGATTTCAGATGAGATTGGCCTTGGGGCAGCTAGCCAGTGCTGCTGCTCACTTCGCTGTGACTACACTGCTGTTTTTAGTTCACTAACTCCATCCAAATGTCTGCACCAGCTGGGAATGACCTCTTCAGAACCAATGTAGACATACCTTAGGTGATATGCTCAAGAACACACGGGCGTCTGTGGCGGAGCAGGGTTCAAGATCAGGTCTCCCACAGCCCAGGCTGGCTCTCTAGCCACTGACCCATCCTTGTTTTCTGCAGTGCAGGCTAGGCCAGCCTTTTTGAAAGAGCTCAGCGTGCCAGGGATGCTCTGGCCCTTTATGTCCGAGTGAGTGTGCATGTGTGAATGAGAGCGGATAGGCACAGGCTGGGGTGTGGATGTGGTTACAGCATTCAGGTAGTGGTACACTACGCAGGTGCATCGCATGTGGTACAGTTCTGTTCTCAACATGACTCAGGAGAGACTGAAACCGAAAGCCATTGTCTACCCGGCTGTTCACCACATTAAAAGCTCTGGGAAAGAGACTTCCTCACGTTATCTGACATCAGAAATCTCCCCCTGGAAAGTGAGGAAATAAACTTGAGCCTGATGCCGGGAGACGTGAAGGAGGTGGCGAAGCAACCACACAATACATGGCAGCCTGCCAGTGAGTTAGACATGAAGAATCACAGCTGATGGCCAGGTGTTTTTGAAGCGCATTGTTTCTGTGAAGTCATATCCTGGGCAGGCACACGATTAGACTTTATTCGCCATGAGCAATAATGTTGAGCAACAATTGTGTCCCATGTCATGCAAATAAAATAGTGTCGGCCCAGTGCACGTGTATGAGTGAGTGGCACAGTGGGTGTGAGTGGGCTGTCAGCTGGGTCTGGGTATACAGGGAATGACTGAGGATGGATACAGCACAGTCACATGAGCGTGTGTCCATGCAACCCATTGGTCAATGTGTTCATCTCTGTCTCCTCTACAGAGGATACGGATCAGTCACAATCCCTAGCTACAGAGCCAGGCTCTTTAACTCTATCTGTAGAGACTCCTGCTTTTAGTTCTCAAGGTTCTCAGTTGAGTTCCCAGTGTGGCAGCCATCGCATCTATGGTACTGATACACCACCCTAACACCTTGCTAGCCAGGTACCGGTGGGTCCAGGGGTCTGTTTGTTTGTGCTCATGATTGTTATGATCTGTGGGGATATTTAGAGAGGCAGCATGACCCAATGGAAAGGGCTCTGGAGTGAGAACCAGCCCCCCCCCCAATGAGTTAAAGAGTGTTCTGTTCCCAGCTCTGCAACCTCAGGCAAGTCACTTTGCCTCAGTTTCCCTAGCTGTGGAAGAGGGGTAATGATACTATCAAGTCCTGTGAACTCTGTTGATGAAAGGCACTCAGAACAAAGGCATTTGGGAGAGCAAATGTGGGTCATTTAGGAAACTGAAGAGGAGAAAGGGCTCAAAGCTAGGCCTGGGAATTCCTGGAACAGAATAAACTCTTTTTCCCCCTCTCTGGTCTGGGGTTCTGTCCTGCCCCTCTCAGGAGCTATGTCACAGCAGGTCATTACCCCAGTTAAGAATGTTGCCTAAATACATGCATGTGGGGAAGGACTGGCTGCATCTTTCCCAAAGCTTCTCTTCTCCCTCCCCCACCCTAGTTTAAAAGCCTTCCCAGCTCCAGCTGGGATGTGTGGAGCTACTCAGCTGATTCCTCAGCTGTCTGTCTTTGCCTCGCTCATTTTTTCAGCACCAGGTCTGTGCCTGGGATCCCAGGTTTTGTAAAAGCACCGGTCATTCTGCGCTCCCCGGAGAGGTCCTCGCTGTAATTCCAGCAAGAGTGTGGGCTGGGCTGTTTCTAGAGGAAGAGGCAGCTCCCATGGGGCAGTAGCCAAGATTGGCAATAAATCTTCCTTCTCGCTGTAAACAATCCTGGAGAGGGTGTCACAGGAGCACGGATGGAAGCGAGGAGGCCAGGAGCACTCGCCTGCTTTAGTATCCATCAGTAAGTGCGTCCCGTTGGCTCTCGTCCCTGCTTTCTGTGCAGAGACGACCATTCCTAGGGAGCTCTGTTGTGGCTCCTGCTCTAATGAGCTCAGCTGTTATTCTTTATGTGTGAGCTTGGTGCTGGCGAAAGGAGTACAATGGACAGCCCTGTAGCGTGAAGTCCTCTCATGTACAGAACAGGTATGGTTCAGCCACCTCCATGAACAGGACAGGCAGTGGCATTTTGGAGAAGGCTTGCAGGCCAGTTTTATATCTTTACAGGTTCCCTGCTCAACTCAACTCTCTCTCATCTCCACTGGCTGCAATGAAATTAGAGCAGGGTATTTGGCCTAGTGTTTCTAATGAAACTGATAACTCCTGATCCGCCACATTCCCCCATCTCGAGCTAATGAATAATAACTGTGTTTGTATCTCTGTGATGCTTGCACTAAAGTTAGATCAATAAGGAATAGCTACAGACAATAAGCAAGGCTCTACAACCTGTATAGATTCATAGCTTCATAGATTCTAGGACTGGAAGGGACTTCGAGAGGTCATCGAGTCCAGTCCCCTGCCCACATGGCAGGACTAAATACTGTCTAGACCATCCCTGATAGACATTTATCTAACCTACTCTTAAATATCTCCAGAGATGGAGATTCCACAACCTCCCTAGGTAATTTATTCCAGTGTTTAAACACCCTGACAGTTAGGAACTTTTTCCTAATGTCCAACCTAGACCTCCCTTGCTGCAGTTTAAGCCCATTGCTTCTTGTTCTATCCTTAGAGGCTAAGGTGAACAAGTTTTCTCCCTCCTTCTTATGACACTCTTTTAAATACCTGAAAACTGCTATCATGTCCCCTCTCAGTCTTCTCTTTTCCAAACTAAACAAACCCAATTCTTTCAGCCTTCCTTCATAGGTCATGTTCTCAAGACCTTTAATCATTCTTGTTGCTCTTCTCTGGACCCTTTTCAATTTCTCCACATCTTTTTTGAAATGCGGTGCCCAGAACTGGACACAATACTCCAGCTGAGGCCTAAACAGAGCAGAGTAGAGCGGAAGAATGACTTCTCGTGTCTTGCTCACAACACACCTGTTAATACATCCCAGAATCATGTTTGCTTTTTTTGCAACAGCATCACACTGTTGACTCATATTTAGCTTGTGGTCCACTATAACCCCTAGATCCCTTTCTGCCGTACTCCTTCCTAGACAGTCTCTTCCCATTCTGTATGTGTGAAACTGATTTTTTCTTCCTAAGTGGAGCACTTTGCATTTGTCTTTGTTAAACTTCATCCTGTTTAACTCAGACCATTTCTCCAATTTGTCCAGATCATTTTGAATTATGACCCTGTCCTCCAAAGCAGTTGCAATCCCTCCCAGTTTGGTATCATCCGCAAACTTAATAAGCGTACTTTCTATGCCAATATCTGAGTCGTTGATGAAGATATTGAACAGAGCCTGTCCCAAAACAGACCCCTGCGGTACCCCACTCGTTATGCCTTTCCAGCAGGATTGGGAACCATTAATAACAACTCTCTGAGTACTGTTATCCAGCCAGTTATGCACCCACCTTATAGTAGCCCCATCTAAATTGTATTTGCCTAGTTTATCGATAAGAATATCATGCAAGACCGTATCAAATGCCTTACTAAAGTCTAGGTATACCACATCCACAGCTTTACCCTTATCCACGAGGCTCGTTATCCTATCAAAGAAAGCTATCAGATTGGTTTGACATGATTTGTTCTTCACAAATCCATGCTGGCTGTTCCCTATCACCTTACCACCTTCCAAGTGTTTGCAGATTATTTCCTTAATTAAGGTATTCCTTAATTACTTGCTCCATTATCTTTCCTGGCACAGAAGTTAAACTTAACTGGTCTGTAGTTTCTTGGGTTGTTTTTATTTCCCTTTTTATAGATGGGCACTATATTTGCCCTTTTCCAGTCTTCTGGAATCTTTCCCGTCTCCCATGATTTTCCAAAGATAATAGCTAGAGGCTCAGATACCTCCTCTATTAGCTCCTTGAGTATTCTAGGATGCATTTCATCAGGCCCTGGTGACTTGCAGGCATCTAACTTTTCTAAGTGATTTTTAACTTGTTCCTTTTTTATTTTATCTGCTAAACCTACCTCTTTCCCATTAGCATTCACTATGTTAGGCATTCCTTCAGACTTCTCGGTGAAGATCGAAACAAAGAAGTCATTAAGCATCTCTGCCATTTCCAAGTTTCCTGTTACTGTTTCTCCCTCTTCACTAAGCAGTGGGCCTACCCTGTCTTTGGTCTTCCTCTTGCTTCTAATGTATTGATAAAAAGTCTTCTTGTTTCCCTTTATTCCTGTAGCCAGTTTGAGCTCATTTTGTGCCTTTGCCTTTCTAATCTTGCCCCTGCATTCCTGTGTTGTTTGCCTATATTCATCCTTTGTAATCTGTCCTAGTTTCCATTTTTTATGAGACTCCTTTTTATTTTTTAGATCATGCAAGATCTCGTGGTTAAGCCAAGGTGGTCTTGATTCCCATGGGACCTTACCTATCAGCTCTCTGAGCTTACCAAAATCTGCCTTCCTGAAATCCATTGTCTCTATTTTGCTGTTCTCCCTTCTACCCTTCCTTAGAATTGCAAACTCTATGATTTCATGATCACTTTCACCCAGGCTGCCTTCTACTTTCAAATTTGTTGGATAGTCTGTGCCACGCTGTGTTATTTTCCCAACATATATCCGGATAGTTGAAGTCCCCCATCACCACCAAATCTTGGGCTTTGGATGATTTTGTTAGTTGCTTAAAAAAAGCCTCATCCACCTCTTCCACCTGGTATACACACTCTCATTTATTTCTTTAATGGATTGGATAAACCTGGCCTGTAGGAAAATCTGACAAAGTCTGATCTCTGCTCTAAAGTCCTGTGGGTGGAACTTCAAGGGGCCTAAGGGAGTTAGTTAATGGGATTTGGGCCCCTTTGAATGTCCCAGCCTATATTTCTGTGTCTCAAATGTGTGTGTGTGTGTATGTATATATACACATTATATATATATATATAAACTACTGCTATCCTTTCTGGGCCATGATAACATGACCTCTCTGGACACTAAGCTAGCAACAAGGCTATGCTGGCCCCTAGCTCAACAAAGATTCCATGCTGCTCACCAGCAGCCAGCTAGATTCCAGCCACACACCCATGCAGTGATACAACACCGAGAGATCGCAAACTAAGCTGAGTCCTGGCAACAGCCTGAGATTTCTGGCCAGCTATATTCTGCCGACTGACAATCCCCCTACAAAAAGAACAGGAGTACTTGTGGCACCTTGGAGACTAACAAATTTATTAGAGCATAAGCTTTCGTGGACTACAGCCCACTTCTTCGGATGCATATAGTCCACGAAAGCTTATGCTCTAATAAATTTGTTAGTCTCTAAGGTGCCACAAGTACTCCTGTTCTTTTTGCGGATACAGACTAACACGGCTGCTACTCTGAATCCCCCTACAGTTTCCATTGGACTTGGTATCTTTTAAGCAATATCCCAGACGGCTGGGTAGCATTTCTGAATACAGTATCATCAGACTACTGCTGTGCTCCACCCCAGCAGGGGGTGTCATATCAGGGGTGGGTAAATAATCTCTGGGTACACAGTTTTCGTTTAAATTTGCAAAGTGCTTTGGGATCCTTTTCTATCTATAAACATATAAGTGCAAGTAATTATTATATTGGTCCATTGTTCAAATGAAATCTTACAAAAAGACAATGTTGAAACATCCCTCCCTTTCGAAAGGCAGTATTGGTTTTGTCTGCCCAGGCTCCCCAGTCATCAATAACACAAGTACTGAAATATTTAGAAACCTAAAGAGCGTGAGTTAAATGATTCTTTCAGAGAGCACTTTACATTTCTCAGGGTCTGTTTCTTTTCTGCCTGCTACATTGCATGTCCTGAGTTTCTGGGAGTAGAGAAGTTGCAGAGAGGGAGGTGCGACAGCTGGTTTAAAGGAGCAGAACTTTGCCCTGGAGAGGGTTTAACTCATTCAGTGGACTTAGTGGTAATTTTTTTCTTTAAACATTAGTGCTGTCAGACAAAGTCAAATGGAAAACAAAGATTTATTTAGTCATTTTTACTTTTTTGGGGGGAGGGGGACCCAGCAGAGTAGCCTGTGGTCAGTGGAACAGTCCTCTGAATGGAACAGTCCTTCAGTGAAAATGTGATCCATAAACTAATTTCAGATTAAGATTTATTGGTGGAAAATTAAATGGTCAGAGTAAAGAAGCCATAGAAATTACCAGCATGGAATATACAAAGCCTTATCCTGGTAATAAAATCTGCTGAATCCAAAGTAAGGCATTTATAATGATGACAAATAGGCTTACTAGAGACTTCCCCATCACATAATATGGAACAGGAGTGAGAGAGTAATCTCTATTTGCTCTTTGAGTTAGGAAAGGATAAGTCACAGTCAGAAGCCGTTTTGCAGATGTAGAGGCCAGCTGTGTGCTCCGTTACAGTGGGTTAACCCTGACATAACTCCACTGACTTTGATGGAGTTAACACTGGATCTGTCCCAATGTAAATGGAAACACAATTTTGGTTCCACAGGGAGAAAAAAATACAAAGATTTTCCAGCCACTAACAGTAGCACTTTAATAACTCTTTGCTACTCACCACCCCAAGGCTCTGCTGACTCTTACAGATGATGAGCTGCTGTCCCTTTACCAGTGTGCTGTCTGCTTATGCTGCTTTCCTGTTTCAAGCTCAACAGCCTCCAGTGCATTAGCCCCTTGCAAAGCAGAAGCACCTGAAATGTACAAGAAAGCTGTAGAGTAAGGGTGGAGTCAAGAGTGATGTCATCCAAAGATGGCCTCCATTCATAAAAACAGTAGGAGCTGTTACCAGACCATCTGTTCCACTTATTTGTTTCATTCTCAATCCTTAATCCAGTTCCTTGGCCCAGACAAAATTTGCTGGGAAGAGGTGACATCTAGTGGTAAATGTCTGTATTCATCGAGCTAGATGTTTGGATCCAAATACTTTCCAAGCACCTATTGTAAAATTGCAAACTGGCCACTGATCATGGTTGTGAAGTGGGTGCAGATTTTTGTATTAAATTATGTGTTCTCTGCTTTTCTAGAGCTCATTTCATTTGAGGAGCTCAGTACACCTGACAGAGATTGATTAATTAACTCTCAAAATATCCCAATAGGTAAACACTTTGTGATTATCCCTCCTTTATAGATGGGGAAACTGAGACACAAAGAGGCCAAGGCCCAGATTTTCAGTGGTATTTAGGCATTTCTCTGCTCAGCACTGAGGCCTACGTGATTTAGGTGGCTACGTCCCATTTTTAAAAGTCACTTAGGCACCTAAGGGGTGTGATCCACAAAGGCACTTAGGCATTGCAACGTTGAGGGTCATGGCACCTAGAAAATCCAGGAACAACATTGTGATCCAAAAAGCCAAGTTAGGCAGGTAGGCTCCCTGTTCAATGAATGGGAAGAGAGAGGCACATATGAATGGGGTCCACAAAAAACAGCACTTTTAGCAGGGAGCTGCTGAAGCCAGCTAATAGGAGATGCCAATCAGAGGTGTATGCTAAGCCCTGCCCCTCTCTTGAAGATGGGTGCCTAATCCAGGGAGCAGGGTGGCACCTAGCTCTGCTTGGCGATCTGTGAACGGGCACCCACCACCTGGAGTTAGATGGCTTAGGCCCCAGAGCACCCAGGGAGTTGGCCCTTATGCCGGACCACGAGTGTTGCCAGACCAGGGAGTGCCGGATTAGAGTGGTTCAACCTCTAATATTTAACCAGCTATTGGATCAAGGCATGAAGTGATTTACAGTATTAAGTTAAATTCTTACAAAATGTTGCATGCATTTAGATCTTGCTATGAAACAGGAAAGAGAATTATTCCCTTTTGTGGTGTAATTTGTTAGCTCTCCTAGACTAAGGTGAGTTAGGCATAGTCAGTATCTGAATGGGAGACCGTTCAAGTACATGTTACTTTGGGTAATTGCATTCTGCCTTCCAAAATTGCCCCTATAGTTTCAGATTACTAGATCATGCATCTTCATTTCCTATCCTAAATGTGTGTGTAGAATGAGTGTGTGCTATTAAACAGCTACCAACATTTTCTCCCCGAGGTGGCTGCATGTTGCTGGTGGGTCAAGAGGCTTCCATCTGTTTATAAAGCACTCTGGGGTTCTTTGGGATGAAAGGAACTATTTATATTTGTGATATTATCACTATTACTTTGTAAATATTGCTGTGTAAAGTTTGTGCTCATATTTTTTTACTCTTTTGGTGACTCCGTTGAGCTAATGGAATTGAGCAGCTGTGGTCTAGTGCACTGAGCAGCCTACAGAGGAGTCAGGAGATGTGGGGTCTAGTCCTGGCTTTGACGCTGACTTGGTGTGACCTTGGGTAAGTCATTTACCAGCTCACTGTCTCAGTTTTCCTGTAAATAGGAATAATAATGTTTAGCTGTTTTTGTAAAGCACTTTAATATCTATGAAAGAAATATGCATAAGAGAAAATTATTATTATATCTAGAACAGCACCGGGAAAAATCAGTTGCAAATAAAAAAAAACTGGTGGTAACGGAGTATTCTAGTGAGTGAAGTTATAACAGATAAACCTGTCTTCACTTTTCCTTGTAATCCTCTTCTTCTCCATGGCTTCTGATGCAGATCCAAATATTATCTCTTTTGTACCCATCCAGCCATACAACATTCATGCCTGACTTCAGTCCAGTCCTTGCTGTAGCTCAGTCTGTCAATACAGCTTCAGCCACAAGGGGTCAGAACTTTCCCATGTACAAATTTCAGAGTTGCAGCCCTGTTAGTCTGTATCCGCAAAAAGAACAGGAGTACTTGTGGCACTTTAGAGACTAACAAATTTATTAGAGCATAAGCTTTCGTGGCCTACTGCCCACTTCTTCGGATGCATATAGAGTGGAACATATATTGAGAAGATATATATACACACATACAGAGAGCATGAACAGGTGGGAGGTGTCTTACCAACTCTGAGAGGCCAATTAAGTAAGAGAAATTTTTTTTGAAGTCCTCACCCACAACTATTTCACATTTGGGGACAATATATACCTTCAAGTCAGCGGCACTGCTATGGGTATCCGCATGGCCCCACAGTATGCCAACATTTTTATGGCTGACTTAGAACAACGCTTCCTTAGCTCTCGTCCCCTAACGCCCCTACTCTACTTGCGCTACATTGATGACATCTTCATCATCTGGACCCATGGAAAAGAAGCCCTTGAGGAATTCCACCATGATTTCAATAATTTCCATCCCACCATCAACCTCAGCCTAGATCAATCCACACAAGCGGTCCATTTCCTGGACACTACTGTGCTAATAAGCGATGGTCACATAAATACCACCCTATACCGGAAACCTACTGACCGCTACACTTACCTACATGCCTCCAGCTTCCTTCAAGGACACACCACATGATCCATTGTCTACAGCCAAGCTCTAAGATATAACCGCATTTGCTCCAATCCCTTAGAGAGAGACAAGCACCTACAAGATCTCTATCAAGCATTCTTAAAACTACAATACCCACCTGCTGAAGTGAAAAAACAGATTGACAGAGCCAGACGAGTACCCAGAAGTCACCTCCTACAAGACAGGCCCAACAAAGAAAATAACAGAACACCACTAGCTGTCACCTTCAGCCCCCAACTAAAACCTCTCCAGCGCATCATCAGAGATCTACAACCTATCCTGAAAGATGATCCTTTACTCTCACAGATCTTGGGAGACAGACCTGTCCTCGCTTACAGACAACCCCCCAACCTAAAGCAAATACTCACCAGCAACCACACATCACTGAATAAAAACACTGACCCAGGAACCTATCCTTGTAACAAAGCCCGATGCCAACTCTGTCCACATATCTATTCAAGTGACATCATCATAGGACCTAATCACATCAGCCATACCATCAGGGGCTCGTTCACCTGCACATCTACCAATGTGATATATGCCATCATGTGCCAGCAATGCCCCTCTGCCATGTACATTGGCCAAACCGGACAGTCTCTACGCAAAAGAATTAATGGACACAAATCTGACATCAGGAATCATAATACTCAAAAACCAGTGGGAGAACACTTTAACCTGTCTGGCCATTCAATGACAGACCTGCGGGTGGCTATTTTACAACAGAAAAACTTCAAAAACAGACTCCAACAAGAGACTGCTGAGCTGGAATTGATATGCAAACTAGATACAATCAACTCAGGATTGGGAATGGCTGAGCCATTACAAACATTGAATCTATCTCCCCTTGTAAGTATTCTCACACTTCTTATCAAACTGTCTGTACTGGGCTAGCTGGATTATCACTTCAAAAAATTTTTTTCTCTTACTTAATTGGCCTCTCAGAGTTGGTAAGACAACTCCCACCTGTTCATGCTGTCTGTAGGTGTGTATATATATCTCCTCAATATATGTTCCACTCTATATGCATCTGAAGAAGTGGGCAGTAGCCCACGAAAGCTTATGCTCTAATAAATTTGTTAGTCTCTAAGGTGCCACAGGTACTCCTGTTCCATGTACAAATGGCTCTCAAACCTTTTACTTCTGTGGCCCATCTGTCCTCCTATCCATCCTTGTGTTAACTACAGCACTTAGTTACAGTAACTTGTCTCAGAGTAACAGCCGTGTTAGTCTGTATCCGCAAAAAGAAGAACAGGAGTACTTGTGGCACCTTAGAGACTAACAAATTTATTAGAGCATAAGCTTTCATGGACTACAGCCCACTTCTTCGGATGCATATAGAATGGAACATATAATGAGGAGATATATATACACACATACAGAGAGCATAAACAGGTGGGAGTTGTCTTACCAACTCTGAGAGGCCAATTAATTAAGAGAAAAAAAAAAACTTTTGAAGTGATAATCAAGCTAGCCGAGTACAGACAGTGTGATAAGAAGTGTGAGAGTACTTACAAGGGGAGATAGAGTCAACGTTTGTAATGGCTCAGCCATTCCCAGTCCTTATTCAAACCGGAGTTGATTGTGTCTAGTTTGCATATCAATTCTAGCTCTGCAGTCTCTCTTTGGAGTCTGTTTTTGAAGTTTTTCTGTTGTAATATAGCCACCCGCAGGTCTGTCACTGAATGACCAGACAGGTTAAAGTGTTCTCCCACTGGTTTTTGAGTATTTTGATTCCTGATGTCAGATTTGTGTCCATTAATTCTTTTGCGTAGAGACTGTCCGGTTTGGCCAATGTACATGGCAGAGGGGCATTGCTGGCACATGATGGCATATATCACATTGGTAGATGTGCAGGTGAACGAGCCCCTGATGGTATGGCTGATGTGATTAGGTCCTATGATGATGTCACTTGAATAGATATGTGGACAGAGTTGGCATCGGGCTTTGTTACAAGGATAGGTTCCTGGGTTAGTGGTTTTGTTCAGTGATGTGTGGTTGCTGGTGAGTATTTGCTTTAGGTTGGGGGGTTGTCTGTAAGCGAGGACAGGTCTGTCTCCCAAGATCTGTGAGAGTAAAGGATCATCTTTCAGGATAGGTTGTAGATCTCTGATGATGCGCTGGAGAGGTTTTAGTTGGGGGCTGAAGGTGACAGCTAGTGGTGTTCTGTTATTTTCTTTGTTGGGCCTGTCTTGTAGGAGGTGACTTCTGGGTACTCGTCTGGCTCTGTCAATCTGTTTTTTCACTTCAGCAGGTGGGTATTGTAGTTTTAAGAATGCTTGATAGAGATCTTGTAGGTGCTTGTCTCTATCCGAGGGATTGGAGCAAATGCGGTTATATCTTAGAGCTTGGCTGTAGACAATGGATCGTGTGGTGTGTCCTGGATGGAAGCTGGAGGCATGTAGGTAAGTGTAGCGGTCAGTAGGTTTCCGGTATAGGGTGGTATTGATGTGACCATCGCTTATTAGCACAGTAGTGTCCAGGAAATGGACCGCTTGTGTGGATTGATCTAGGCTGAGGTTGATGGTGGGATGGAAATTATTAAAATCATGGTGAAATTCCTCAAGGGCTTCTTTTCCATGGGTCCAGATGATGAAGATGTCATCAATGTAGCGCAAGTAGAGTAGGGGCGTTAGGGGACGAGAGCTAAGGAAGCGTTGTTCTAAGTCAGCCATAAAAATGTTGGCATATTGTGGGGCCATGCGGGTACCCATAGCAGTGCCGCTGACTTGAAGGTATATATTGTCCCCAAATGTGAAATAGTTGTGGGTGAGGACAAAATCACAAAGTTCAGCCACCAGGTTAGCTGTGACATTATCAGGGATACTGTTCCTGATAGCTTGTAGTCCATCTTTGTGTGGAATATTGGTGTAGAGGGCTTCTACGTCCATAGTGGCCAGGATGGTGTTTTCTGGAAGATCACCGATGGATTGTAGTTTCCTCAGGAAGTCAGTGGTGTCTCGAAGATAGCTGGGAGTGCTGGTAGCGTAGGGTCTTAGGACAGAGTCTACATAACCAGACAAGCCTGATGTTAGGGTGCCAATGCCTGAGATGATGGGGCGTCCAGGATATCCAGGTTTATGGATCTTGGGTAGCAAATAGAATACCCCTGGTCGGGGTTCTAGGCATGTGTCTGTACGGATTTGTTCCTGTGCTTTGTCTGTGTAACAACTGCAAGGCGAGGAAGGATTTCAGGATTTGCTCCCAGTACTGTAGCAGTGATGGAATATATGGAATTTCTCTCCAGCCATGGTCTCTTCTTATTGTCTTCTTCTGCTGAATGGTATTTCCAACATTTAGGTTTGTCAAGGCAGTATTATTTTGCAATGTTCCAACTAAAATGTTCCAAATGCAGTGAATGTCCTCCCCATGGACACTTGCTTATGTCGGCCCTTTGAGTCTAAAGTGATTTTTTACAAAGCACATTCTCTCCTCCCTCCTAGATCAAATACATACAGTGTAACTGAATTTGGGGAAAGGGAGATAGTGACAGGTGATGGCATGTCTGACATCTTGTTCAGGTCACTCACAACTATGAGCCCTCCCCAATACACCAGCTCAACTGCTCTGCCAGCAAACTCTCTTGAGGACTCTGCCAGTCCAAACCTTGCCTTGCAGATACCCATCAGTGCTCCCTAACTCCCGAGTTCCCCAGACTCGTCTCCCTGCCACGTCCCTCTCGCTGGACACTCATAAGTTTGCTGCATCTAGAGAGACAGAGACCCACCCTGTAGTTTATTACACAACCCTGAGATGGTTTTGTAATGAAACAAGAATGTTTATTAACAAAGAATATTTGTTAAGTGCCTTCAAGAAAGAGTGAAAGAGCTAGGAAAGATCCGTGACTAAATCTTAATTTCAGCAAGTTACACTATCTTTGACTGAGCAGGTTTCTCACCAACAGTCAATTCCCAGAGACTTCAACCCCCTTGGCTGAAGGATCCACCTTTCTCCAATTCCAAGCGCTCTGGCCCCTTTTGTCTCCCCAGTGAGAGATACCAAAACGGCTTTCTGTGTCTGCTTAAATCTCCTGGCTCACTGACCCTGTTACAAGAGGCAGGAATGCTTCTTGGGGTGCAACTTCCATTCCCTGTTGTTATTGCTAAGTAGCCATCTCCTCCACCTGCTCGCCTGATGGCCCTTGTTTACCTTCCATGTAAATGTGTTTTCATTGTCTTTGGTGTCACTTTGCTTAATTTACATTTGGAGACACAGTCAAGCAGGCAAAACAACATTCATTTGTCTAAGGCATACTCATTGCCTGCCAAAGACATTTTAGGAACATATTTCCAGTACACATCTATAATATTTTGTACATCACCTGTACATGCATCGCACAATAATATTAATGACTAGTGTGTCACCAGTTTGCATATGGTACCTTACATGACACCTTTTATATACAAATTCTGGCAACAGTGAGTTGGGGCAATGAGTATGTCAGGCCTCAAGTGAGTTATGGTAGGGCGTGCCCTCTGCTAGTTGGCATTGGGGTCACAGCATGTCCAGCAGATGGGGACAGAGTGAAGAGCCAGGGTCCTGTGCTGAGGAGAGGGACTGGAATCTGATGCTGAGTAGAGGGCTATTAGGGGCATGGAGCTCACTGAAGCCTGTGTGTTGATTGCATAACTGTGAGGCTGACTAACCGGTCCAACTAGCAGCACTCAGGCCCCTGCACTGGACCTTGTACCACTGTCCAGATAAAGCTGGAGTCTATAGACATAGATGGATGAAGGAGACAGACAGATATTGCAGAGAACAGGCCGGGAGCCAGTGTGACAGATGAATCAATACTTTTCCAACAATCAACATCCATTGTTTGCCACCTAATGTGAAAGAATTTAAATAACAATGGGCTGAAAGGCCAGGTGAGTCATAATCATAAGCCTCTCCAAGATGATCAATATACCAGTTGAGAGACACAGCACTCCTCTGAGAGCCTCTCCTAAGGTAGAGCATGCCGCAAACACTCCAAGGCCAAATGTATTCAAAACCTCAGTTGCTGCTTCTTAATCCTACCAGCCAAAACCCCAGGCTTGGGGATAGCTGCTCCTACTGGGGGCACTGACCTTTTCTGAAAACAATTCTTTGTATTTTTGTAGCAAATGCAACCATGCCCCTAATGAAGGCAGTCAAAACTAACCAAACTCCTCAGGATTTGCTAGATTAGTTAGATAAATTGTGTGTGTGTTCTGGTTTTTAGGCTAAAGCATATCCAGGGCTAAATAAACTTCAGGGCTGGATGGCAGGAGTGCTCTCACTCACTGGGTACATTCAGGCAAAGCACTTAATTTCCATATAACATTCCCCCTCTCCTCCCAGTAAAGAAGGTATAATACCTAATTCTAAGAGGGCCTTTGAGATGTAATTCAAATTTGTAAAATGCGTTGAGCTCCTTGGAAGAAAGGGGCTAGATCATGGTAAAGTATTATTCTAAGTTGTTATACTGAAATAGGCTTTCCTGCCTCTTGCCCTCCTCACACTCTCCCACCCATGCTCCTAGAACCAACACCTTGAACTGCCCATGGAAGCAGATGCGATGCTAGCACAGGTGCAGTATGCTTACACTAATTCACTCCACTAAACTGGCAGGATCCCATGTTCTGCACTAGCTAAAGCTCCTGAATGGTCTTCGAGCATATTAAAGTTGTAGTCCAGCCTTTGGGGATAAGGGCCATGCTAGCTGGGTGAAGTCTATGGCAGCAAGGAACACTGCAGCCTCTTAGTAATCTGCAGCAAAATGAGCCATCAGTGCTACCTGGGAATCCAAGGCCACTTGGGAGCTCAAAATTACCCACAGAGCATGAACCTGGACAGTCCTGCAGCAGATAGAGCAGACCCAACCGCCAGTCACTGTGCGTGTTACTTCCCCTGTCAACAAGCATCAGGTCTGTCTTTTCCACCCTAATGAGCCCTTTTCACTTTTATCCAGGCAGTGGCAAAGCACTGCCCAGATCTGGCAAAAAGAAGGTATTGAACTGAGTATTACTGACATGTGGATTGCTCTGCAGTCTCATATGCCTCTCACATACACATTGGAAAAGAGGTGGGATGGAGTGCAGTTCTGTGGCATATAAACAGGCACCACACTCTGAAAACTCTCAGACAGAAGGACTGTAGCCATTAAAGAACAACTCTGCCCATCCTTGCCAGAGCCCATGAGTCAACCACATCTTGTCAAAGGCTGCTGATAGAGCTAACAACATCAGCATGACCGCTAACTTTTATCCAGTGATTGGAGGAGGAAGAGCATCAACTAAGGATACCTCCCTACCCTAGCCAGGTCTGAAACCATAGTAGCTGAGCCAAGGAACAGAGGAATCCAGGTGAACCCTGAGCTGCCATAGAATCATAGAAACGTAGTGCTGGAAGGAACCCCAACAGGTCATCGCCCATCTCCCCATGCTAAGGCAGGACTATGTATACCTAGACCATCTCTGACAGGAGTTTGTCCAACTTGTTCTTAAAAACCTCCAATAATGGGGATTCCGCAACCTCCCTTGGAAGAAGCCTATTCATACGTATCCTTTAATTTAGTAAGTTTTTCCTAATATCTAATCGAAATCCCCTTTGCTGCAGATTAAGCTGATTACTTCTTGTCCTACCTTTGGTAGGCATGGAGAACAATTGATCACCTCTTTATGACTGCCCATAATATATTTGAAGACAATCACCAGGTTTGACTGTCATCAAGCCATTCTTTGACCTGTCTAATAAAGGGAAGGTTTGAGGCAGAGTGGTAATGGCTGAAGTCATTAACAATAAATGTCTTGAGCAAAGTCCTGATCATCCCTTCAGGGTATTTAGCATCTTGCTCTCCAGAAGGGAGGTATTAACATTCCCCATCAATAATGTGCCCCCAAACCTCCCTTCTGGGTTTCACCAGCCATGCGCACATTTCACAGGACATAATCTTCAGCCCTCCTAGCACTTTCTGGATCTCTGTATATGAATTCTGGTGAGACTCCGTTGGCCCAGGCCCATGGTGTCCTCCTGATAAACAGTGCCCTCAAGAGGGTAGCCAAACCAGTCTCAATACAACACATGTGAAGTGGGTGAAAAACGTTTCCTGACAGGAAATGCCCAAATCTGTTATTGGGTGGAGGCCATTTGGATTCACTAGACTGATCACCACATAGCTCAGTCTTGCTGGTCTGGACATCATGAAGCAGGGAATGAGAAGAATTTAACAGCCCCTACCATAGTCCTGGCACAGAAACATAACATTTCCTTACCCTGAAGACCTCTGGTGAGGAAACTAGATCATGTGTGAGCCTTTATACTCTGATATTGATTATTTTGTTAGGTCCCCTGCTGTTCCAGTGATGAACACTGTCTGGTAGACAATCAGTAGGTTTTGGATTACATTTTCAGAATATTTATTTATAGGCATTTCTATGATGCTTATCGCTGACTGACATCCACGTGTGAGTTAGTCGTGCTGCCACTTCCTGCTTCACTGTGACAGAGCTATGGGGACTTTCACATCCTTTTCTAGTCAACTTTTAAATAATATTCCAATATAAAAATGACTGTTGGTGCAGGCTAGGTTGTTGGGGGATAACAGTGGGGTGCTTTCTCCTGATGTCACCTTTCCAGAGGGACACTTTTCCCATTCTTCTGTGTTAGGCTGGGGTTATTCTTCTGAGAATACCACCCTCGCCTGGTGGGGGAGGGAGAACTCCACAGATGCTTCTGCACCCATCTCTTGATTGCACCAGGCCCAGCTGGAGCCCTCTTCTGGCAACACAGTCTGCCCTGAGTCACTCAGCCAATACTACAGAACTAGGGTACTCTCCTCGGATGCTAACGTGTCAGCCTGGCGTGCATCTGTGATAGCCCAACACAAGGCTAGAGATCTCCTCCTATAGCACCACAGTAAAAGGCCGCTCTGTAAATTGCACGGTCCCAGCCTTGGATGCTCCTCCAACAGCACGATTTTGCCCCATGGCCCTGCTCCAGGCTGCCACCGTGTGGGGTGTCACTCCTGTCCCTTTTGCCCCCCAGTGTCCGGCTCTCATTTGGGCTGGCTGGGGAGCAGAGCTGGGAGGTAGGCCAGGGACGGACGAGGCCCCTCAGATTGCAACGTTGCCTTGAGAACCTACCCTTCCCCGTAGACGGGTGGTGCCACCTCAGGCTCACCCACAGACGGGGATGGGTCCAAGGAGGGGCCAGCCCAGCGACCCCTCCAGACCAAGGCAGTGGCACCTCAGAGACCCCGTCCCCTGCTGCTTAGGGCAGGGCCACCCCAGATACGCCCTCCCCCCCCAGCCGCTTAGATGGCACCACCCCAGAGACCCCCCTGTGGCTGGGATGTTACAACCCCAGAGACCTCCGCTCCCAGCTGGCTAGGGTGGGGCCACCCCAGAGACGCTCTCTACCCCCCACCCCCGTGGCTGTGGCGGGGCCACCAAGGAGCCCCCCTGTGCCGCCTACCCAGGCACCCCCCGGGATGGGCAGCGCCACGCCCAGCGCGGAGCCCGCCCGTAGGCAGGCCGTGCCCGCGCACGCTCTGTCCCGCCGGGCCGCACGCTCCTGTGCGGGGGCGGTGGTGAAGCGGGGGATCGCCCTCCCGCCTGCCCGGGCGCGCCCCCGAGCGCCGCCTCAGCAGCGCCCGAGACTGAGCCAGGAGCGGACAGCGCCGAGCCGGCCCTGCTGCCACCGCCGCGGGGTGAGTTGAGCGCGGGACGCGGCCGGGGAGCGGAACTGACCCCACGGGGAGACGGGCCCGGCAAATCCCGGGCGGGAGAGACGGGCACTCGGGGGATCCCGGGGAGGGGAGGGAGACGGGTACTCGGGGGATCCCTGCTGGCTTCGGGAGGAGACTGACACTCAGAGCTTGTAAGCCCTTGTAGACCAGCCTGCAGTGGATCACAGTGTGGTGTGGGTCATTGTGGGAACTGACATGCGCTGGGCAATCCCAGGGTTTCGCCAGTGTTTCCCAAGGAGGAGGATTGACATGCAGAGTTCGATTCCAAGGGGCCAGCAGAGTGTCTGGCGGAGTGGCATCCGGTGTGCCAGGAAGGGGACTCGCTGTGGGTCCAGTCTTGCTGGGCCAGGTGTTTGACTAGCCCCAAAGATTTCTACATCTCTTTTGTTTGAGGAAGAGAAAATCTTTGAGGAACAGCCAAACACTCAGCATGCCAAAGTTCTCCTGAGGGTTCCCAGTGTCCCCTCCTGCATTGATCATCCCCCCTCCCCCAAATCTCCTGACCCACCAATGCCCTGGGCTCTTCTCTGTGTTTTTTCTCTAGCACCCATCACCATGGTAGCTGGGTGTGTGAGACTCCTTACAGTGCAACTTTCAGGAAAACCCAAACAGTATTTAAAATAAACCCCCCTAATTTTTCTCTAGCTGTGAACACAGGTGTTTCTTTGTCAGTCTTTGAATGGAAGCAAAAATTGACAATAACCAACATTTACCAATTTAAGGGAAGCCCCAAGAGTCTGTAGTGAGCCTGGATCTCATTTGAATAAAAAATCCCAGTCCGTGCTGGTCAGGAAAACCAGGCTATCAACAAACATGATTTGCCCTGATTTGTAACCAGTATTGTTGAATCCCTGTGGCATCAAAGCCCAAGGGCTCATTCCATTCCAATTGTTTAGTCCTTACCTGAAGCCATAATCCTTTGTTTGTGTCATTACAATTAGCTGAACAGTTGTCACAGGAGATTACTACTCAGGTACGGAATAAGAAGCTGGAGTGGACAAACTCTGAAAGGAGCAGAGAATCTGTTTTGATCCCTGGAATCCTAGAAACAGCCCCCTACTGCCTTCCCCTTTCCCTCTGGATAAAACATTGACACCCAGGCAGAATTGCTGCCAAAGTGAATGTGTTCCAAAGTTTTCCATAGAGCATCAGTGGCTCTTTAAGGAATGGAAGGAAAAATGCATGTTGGCTTCCCAGACTGTGCACGAGCTGTGACCTCATCAGGCTGGTGCACGTGAACCAGGAAGCAGAACACAACTGAAATAAACAAGACAGGTTGAGAACTTGGGAGAAACTGAACAGCTGTATGAGTAGAGAAGCGGGTAAATGGGATTTGATAACAGATTCCAGTTTCTGTGCTTGTCAATAACCTCTGTGCAGTGGATTAGCTGATTAACGACTTGGGGGCTCAGTTCGCTTGCCTCTTCCTAATTTTTGACCAGCATAGATTGTAGCCCTGTCTCAGTTGTTCTGTGTGGCAAGCTTCCTTTCTTCTTTTTCTTTTGTGTGAGGCTTATGTGTGTGGGTGTGGTATAATTGGTGTGATTTGATTACTAACATTTGTATTGAGTAAACTTTAGAAACAATTAAAAACATAGGGCCAAATTCTGCACCCTGTTACCTGAGTATAAATCCAGAATAACTATTGATTTCAATGGAGTTCCTGCAGATTTGCCCCAGATTTAATTAATAGCAGAATTTGGCTGAAGTTCTGCCCCTTTGCTAGCTGCCCAAGTATGTACCCAGGAGGTCTGGGCAGGCTTGTAGTCAGGTGGCTAGCTTGAGCCGCTGCCTATGCTACCTAGCCATGTTGCTATTTTTAGCTGGAGCACAGTTAGCATGAATCTGTCCCCTGCACTGGGAGGCATGCTCCCAGCTGCAGAGTGGACATATCTTGAGATGCATTGGGAAGGTTTGCAGAGTGCCCCTTTGCGCTATTGCTAGCTCAAGCCATGCCATCTGGCCTTTCCTGTCATGAAATGTTTGATCGAAGAGAAATTTCTTTCCAAAATCTGAATCTTTCTTTTTAAATTCCTGTCCAATCCTGCAGGGAGATCTGCAGCTTTCCAAAGTGATCTCTTTTTGAATGGAGTTCCTCAGCCACCTCTGATGTGGCTAAACAATCCCAAACTAAGGGGACATGCCATTCATCTCAAGGGGGCAGGGGGAACTGATCCTGATTTCTTTCAAAAAGGGAGCACAACAACACACGTGTAAAGTGGTTGGGGTGGCTGTTTATTTCTAACGTAAGTGTATGTGTGTGTGTGAGGGGGAGAAGGGTGGTTTTCATGCTGCAGTTTTTAATAAAGGAAATAATGATACTATCTCCCTCCTGTTTTAGGAACGTGGATCCTTGGTCAGGAGTCTAGCAGAGACCATGAGCTGTTGCTTGGCTCTAACCTTCTGACTTTCAGGTGAATTGGAACATAAGACACGGTGGGTCAAATTCACCCCAGTCTAATCCCCCTGCAGTGAGTGGAGTTAGACCAGGGATGGATCTGGCTGACTTTGAAGTGTTTGGTCCTGGCTGTGCTTGCATTGATGAGGATGGCAGCAGGATTTGTGGTCAATGTGAGGCTGAATAAACAAACAGCCACGGTGGAACTGTTTTTTCAGAAATAAATTTTTCCAATGTTTTCACCTGTGGTGCTGTTGAATTTAACTTGGGTCCCAAATTTAGTTTCTGTTCAAAACCCCATGAGCATAGATATGGGGTTATGGGGAAAATAAAATCAAAACTTTTCTTTATTGTATTCGATTGAAACTTCCTCCCTGGCTTATTGGAAAGCTAAACACAACAGCAACCTGCTTGTGTGTGAAAACCAGCCAGTGAGAAATTCACCACGCTAGTTTCATTGCCTGAAGTGAAGAGAAGACAGCAAGCAAACAGCACAAATGGTGGAAAGTCAGTTGCCATTTTAAAAGCTCTTTCAGATTTAAAAATCAGGTGAAGAAATAAAGCAGTTCTACCTTGACAGTGCCTCTTTAACGTACGAGGATGTTACCTTTTACATTGAGCCTTTCACTTCTTTTGGCTGTGGTATGGTTAGAGTGATCTGGTCTTGGGAGGGGTGTGAAGCACAGTTTAAAGTCATGTTGATCATACTCCAGCCCTCTTTAAGAAGTGGGCCTCTTCCCACAAAGCTCTTTGCCAGTAGGCGAGATGAGAAACAAATGACCTCTTACATTGTAGTCCTTAACCTTCTGCCTAGTCCATTGTACCATAAATAAATCCTCCAGTATCGTGGATTCCCTACCTGGTTAGTTGTTGGTCTCGCCTGGTTACATCTTGGGAAAGGGGGTGGAGCACCAGTGCTCTTCTGGTAACTGGGTGATAACAAACAGTGCCTCCCAATCCCCTGGCCATTTAACCTCTTAATTCCCAAGAGGCATTCAGGTTGCACAGTTTGCATGTGGTTACAAAAACTGAATGGTTACCAGGGAGTGGGGTTAATTTGTTGAGTGCTTCTGAGCTGGCTTTAGCTGCTGTTTCACTTATTCATCAGCTGTGTGGAAAGCAGAGGAATTGGAAGAGGAGGGTGGCTGGAAAGTAGCTTTGAGGCAGACCGCTGTCTCCTAAGATTGGCTTAACTCTCCTCTTTCTCCTCTCTAGTTTGTGAGGGGAGTTTGCGGCACCAGGGGCCATGGCGGACTGGGTTCTCCTTGGACTGATTGGGGCATTGCTTGTGCTCCTGCTGCTGACTCTCTTTGGCTTTGCCATCTATTCGGGGCTCTTCTCGGAGGTGGTTGTGAGTGCTGGCTCGCCCCCCATCCGCAACATCACCCTGGCGTACAAGTTCAAAGTGGGGCCCTACGGCGAGTGTGGCAAGCTGTTCACGGAGAGCTGCAGTATCTCTCCGAAGCTATGCTCCATCGGCGTCTACTATGACAACCCTCACACGGTAAGAACCAGATGGGAGCTCTTTGGAGCTGGCCAGGCCTGGAAGCCATGCTGCTAATACTCCTCCGGGTGTATTACAGGATGGGTGACACAGCTGTGGGAACTGGGCAGAGCTCTGAAATATGAGCCTCAAGTCTGTATATGGCAGAGAGGCCCCAATCTGGGGGGATCTCAGGCTAGTTGTGGGCATCCCAATAGGTGAGTTTGCTAATCCTCTGGGCTAGGTCTCATGGAGTTTCAATGGAGGCACCGTAGGGACAGGAGTCTGAGGAGGTCCAATTGCAAGTGTTGAGGAGTTGGGTTTCAGTGAGAGTAGGAATAAGCATAATCTCCATATGACCTCTGCTGGGTGGAACACCCCTGTACTTCTCTATGGAGTGGGGCTGGTGTCCTAAACCATGAGAGTAAAGCATTGGATACCAGATCCCCCTGTAGATGGAAGGGCAGCCTCCCCTTCTGGGCCGGTGTTTGATATTCTCTATGGTTAAAAGCAAATAGTCTCTTCCTCCCACTACATGCTTGCCTATGCCTGGTTTCTGAACCTTCTCTAACCTACCCCACCTCTGCCTGTGAGATGAGGTTTGAAAACATTTATGTCCTCAGAAGTGCTTGAGACTTTCAGTTTGCACTTTTCTGCTGGTGCTTGCTAATTGCAAGATCAGCTAGTGAGTTCTGATGAGATCCTAAGCCTATTATGGGCTTCCCTGTAGAGTAAAATGGTTCTCTCTGGCTCAAACTCTTCAGGAGGCGGGGAGAAGATCACTGTCTAATGGATGCTAGGCAGCAGGTTAGTACCTTGGATTCCGAGATTGACCTAGTCCAGATGGCCAGTAAACCAGCCTGAGTCTTAATTCCCAGGGGGATAAGTAGGATGATTGACTGACTTGTTAAATGGCATCTGCCCATGATATAGACACAGTCTCACAAGTGATTCAGCAACACCCAATGTGACCTGACAGGAATGCTGAGCGAGACCTGCCAGCAGCTCTGTGTGTGTGTGCTGGGGAGTTGGGGCTCTTGGACTTGGGGCTTAGACTGATAGCTCTTGCTTGGCTTTTCTGGTCCCTGCTGAACTTGGGCGACTGGTCTTGTGGTGCAGGAAGCTGCCTTGAATGTACGAGGCCTACCCCTGTTTTATTGTTGGCTGGTGGTACCTTTAGACAGGTGTAATGTGTTGCTCAGCCTGACTGTCAACGTTCCTCTCCTGTTAAGGGGACGCCATCCACTTACGCCTCGAACTTCTGTTTGCAAACGTTCTACATCCAGCGTTACCAGGGTCCCCTGTGGCCACTGCTGTTGGAGGAGATGGGAGGGAAAAAGCCCCTGGGTGCACCCATTCGTTCAGTTTGTGTGTTTGACAGCACTTGTCATGGAGTCAGCTTGGTGGCCACAACCGCTCTAGCAGTCCCCGTATCTGTCCCTTGCCCGGCCCCTTTGCTCTCATTGTCCTGTAACTCCATGTAGAATGTGGGAAGCAGAGAATAGCCACAGTGCAGTAGACTCCTGCCCCAGACCTGCCACTTCCTCTCCTGACATGCCTCCAGGATGCTGCCTTTATGCCAATGTGGCAGGGGGTATGCGTTGGTGGTTGTTTCTGCCACCTGTAAAGTGTGGCACAGTCGGGCTAAGAGAAAGAGAGAGGGACTCCAAGTGGGTACAAGTTTGGGCTGGACTAGGATGGTGACAGAGTTGGGGCTGGCAGGGGATCTGAGCGATTGACTGCCGTGCACTGTGACTGAAGGACTCTTCCCAGATTGTAAATGCTGCTGGAAAGATTTGTTGTTATTTTGGCCCATTGCTGAATACTGGACATTAACAGTCTGTTTGTGAATAAACTTCCCCTCCCTGAGCTCCTAGGCGCGGAGCATCTGCTCTTGAGTCAGGCCCATGTTCACAAGTGGTACCTCTTGAATTACAGGGAACGAATATTCCACAAGTGGTAGCAGGAAAATCAGGACTTTCAGTACAGGGCCACTCTGTCCAGCCGATCAACCTTCACGTGTGTAGCCCTTCCTCTCCCCCTTCTCACTGCAGTTGTCAACCCTCGGCTTCCCCGACTTAATTCTGCTGTTGGGGATTGTTGACATTGTCCTTGTTCCCATGTCAACATCCCATGACATCAGGAACCGGAGGGTTGTAATATCACAGCAGGAGCTGTTGGGAGGATGAACGCCTTAGTCCAACATGAATCTCTTTAGTAACAGCCACGGGAGCATGCACAAGTGCTGGCCACGGAGCTTGCTCTTGGGAGAAATGTCCTATGAAAGGCACCTCCGGCATGGCCGTGCCTCTTTAAACAGCGAAGTGTATATCTGGCAGCTCTCAGTCTGAGCAGGGAAGGGAAACAGGCTCTGGATCAGTTGCTGGGGTCAGCAGTGTGGATGTGCTTGGAGCTGTTGAGAAACCCCTGCTCTCTTGGCATACTGGGGGGATCCTCTTGTTTCCCCCCATTATCTGCCTGCTGGCTTCCCGGCTGCCTCCTGGCAGCAGACATGGAGATACCTTTGGAATCAATTTAATTTCTTTTAGTGGGGTTATTTAATGTCTGGGACCCTGATTCAGCCACCTCTAAGGTGGAATGTGGCAGCTTTTTAACAGTGCCCAGCAACGCTACACAGCCGTTTAGTACAGGAGACAAAGAAGGGTAGGGTATGGAATTGGGTCAGGACTTGGGGCTACCAACCTCTCCTCTTGCAAACAGCGCCACAAAGGCCTTAGTGACTATAAATGATCAGGATCTAAGGGAAATACATGGCTCCTCCAGCAGCAGAGACCCCAGCCTCATGTTGGGCCACCATTAACAAGGGCAGAGAGCACCACCTACTGAATGGCCAAAGCAGACTTTACAGGCAGGCTGGGCAGTGTGGTGGTAACCCTGAATCTCTCCTGCCGACGTTATCGGTTACACTGGGGCAGGTCATAATACCACATTGGTAAGAGACGTTCTGAGCCATGGTACCTGCACCACTGCTGGGACAATTCCATCCGCCATGCCACAGATACCCAGGGAGAGCAGTGCCCTGTCCCTGGGAAAGGTGCTTAGCTCAGGCTGCTCCTCCTTTACTGCAATAACATGGAATCTCAGTGTGTATTAAGGATATAAGAAGTGGCAAAATGTCATTGGACTTTATATTAAGCCATTGTTTATCTGGAGCTTGCCAGGAAAGAGCTTCCAAGCATCTGTAAAACATTCATTCAACAGGGCTGCTCTGGTCATGTCTGCACATGTCTCACCTCCTTCCCTGCCCCTTCACACAGCCTTTCCTCACCTCCCTGTCCCTCAAGGTCTTCACAGAGCCTTTCCCCACTTCCTCCCTCTGGTCTGCACACGGCCTTCTCCTCCCCCCCCTGCCCCCAATGGTCTGCACATAGCACTCAACACATCTTGTTAGGAAAGTTTTGTAAAGGTGCCTTTGAAAGCTGCTTTCTGCAAACACAGTTCCACTGGCTCGTCCCTTGTTCATCCGGTTCTACTCCCTCCTCTCCAGCTGGCCCCATCGTGTTTGCAGACCCCCATTTTACACCCCACTTTCAAACAGGATTTATTGCCCTTGGGTAAGCTAAGAGATGGGGCTCTGCACAGCTCCTTTTGACCCTCCGCACTGGTCACCTTCCTCACCCTGCAGGGGTGTCGTTTGTAGTCCCAGCCAGTGGACATTCTGTCTCCCTAAATTCCCCCTTCAGCTTTGATGGGATGCAGTATTATCTTGGTTAGTGCCCTGTTCCATCCCAGAGGTGGCTGCATTGCAGGGTCCCTAGGTCCAGTCCGAATTACTGCTATGGGATCTGTTTGGCTCTGGCCATGTCAGATCATTCTCCACTGGTCTGGCAATGCCCTAGCTGGGGAAAAGGGAAGGCACCCCTCATGCTTCACAGAGGCGAGCTGGTTCTCCAGGGGGAAGAGAGATGCAGGGGCTCTGGGGTGAACTCACAGCAGAGCTCTTGGATAACTAATTCCAGCGAGGAGCAATTCTCCAGTCTCCTGGTTGATCTGGAAGGACTGAGCTCAGCCCCACACTGAACCCAGGGCTCCACCCAACACGTTGGTTTCTTAGGGCTGGTCTACACTGGAGGGGCGGGGGGGGGAATCAATCTAAGATGCGCAATTTCAGCTACGCTATTCACGTAGCTGAAGTCGAAGTATCTTAGTTCGACTTACCTGGCCGTCCTCATGGCGGCAAGTCGACCGCCATGGCTCCCCCGTCGACTCCGCTTACTCCTCCTGCCGAGGTGGAGTACGGGTGTCGATTCGGGGATCGATTTATCGTGTCTAGACGAGACGCGATAGATCGAATACTACCTGCTGATCCGGGTGTAGACGTGGCCTTAGTGCTGCTTCCTCTGGGGGGATGTGGGGCATGGTGGCCTTTGGGAGGATCTTCCCCTGCTGCTGTGAGCTGGTTCAGCTCCCACCTCTCCACATCAGTTTTCCTTCTTGCTCTGAGGTGTCCCCAGCTTCCCATGGGTGGGGCATCGCCAGCAGCAATGCCAGCTGCTTTGGGTGCTGGGTAATAACGGGGGGACCTTGGTCTCCAGCGCTGTTCATCTGGCACCGTTCATCAGCACTCAGGATGTGATTCTGGGCAGGGCTGAGCACCATCACCCCCTTTTGACTTCAGTGATTGTTGTTGTGCTTGTGGGAGTTATGATTTCTATTGGTGTAGTGCCCAGAGGCCCCAGGCAGAATCAGGGCCCCATTGTTCCTGGAGTTGCATGATATTATTGTTAATAAAATAATAATACTTTGCACTTCTACAGCATCGTCCATCCAAACACCTTCTAACACTCATGAATTGTATAAGAGCAATGCATCAAAGCACCCATGTGAAACGGGATGGGGGGGGGATATCCCTGTTTTACTGAGGGGGAAACTGAGGCAGAGAGGGGCAATGTAATTTGTCCAAAATCGCACAGCGAGTCAATGGCAGAGCTAGGAATAGAACCTGGCACTCCCGACTTATAGTCCTCTGTTCCAGCTACTGGATAACACAGCCTGCCCGAGAGCCCTGGTCCATTGCCAGATATAGTGCAGTGTTTGATGGGAGCATAGCACAGTACCCGTGATGCCTGCCAGCAGACTTTCAAAGACAAGCCAGGCCAAGTTACTGCAGCATGATCAAAAAACTCCCCATGGCATCAGCCTGTGTGAACGAACTCCTCTGCCAGTGCCCAGGCTGTAAATGAAAGGCAGCTGCTTGCCCTCTCCCATGGGATAAGGAAACCGGTTTTGAATAGGGTGTTGCTGTTGGGACGTGAAGCTGCCCCCGTAGAAAGAGGGGGAATTAGATGGAAAATAGATTGATTTGTGAGATGATCGTTCCCAAAATAACAGTGCTTGCATGAGATGAGGAATGGCTCAGGGAGCCAGAGATGATCTCCACCCTCTGTGTGTGTGCACATGGTTGCTAGGAAAGGTGACGGGGTGCGTGTGTGTGGTTACTAGGAAGAGGTGAGGGTGTGGGTGGCACGGGGAGCGCATGAATTGGAGGGGTGCCGGTGACATGGGGGGCGCACGACTTGGAGGGGTGTGGGCAGTACAGGGGGTGCACAGATTGGAGGGGTGCGGGCGGCATGGGGGCGCATGGAATGGAGGGGTGCGGGCGGCATGGGGGCGCATGGAATGGAGGGGTGCGGGCGGCATGGGGGCGCATGGAATGGAGGGGTGCGGGCGGCATGGGGGCGCACGGATTGGAGGGGTGCGGGCAGCACGGGGGCACTCAGAATGGAGAGGTGCGGGTGGCATGGGCCGCTTGGAATGGAGGGGTGCGGGCGGCATGTTGGCAGGGGTGCGGGCGCACGGGGGCGCACGGATTGGAGGAGTGAGGGCAGATTGGGGGTGCTCGGAATGGAGAGGTGCAGGTGGCACAGGGCGCACAGATTGGAGGGGTGCGGGCAGCACGGGGGCGCACGGATTGGAGGGGAGTGTGTGCCATGGGGTGCTTGGAATGGAGAGGTGCGGGTGGCATGGGCCGCTCGGAATGGAGAGGGGTGGGTGGCATGGGGGCAGGTGTGTGGGCGGCAAGGGGGCTCACGGATTGGAGAGGTGTGGGCGGCACGGGGGCAGGGGTGCGGGCGGCATGGGGGCGCACAGATTGGAGGAGTGCGGGCAGCATGGGGGCTCACGGATTGGAGGAGTGAGCGCAGCACGGGGGCGCACGGAATGGAGAGGTGCGGATGGCACGGGAGCAGGGGTGCGGGCGGCACAGGGCACAGGGATTGGAGGAGTGCGGTCGGCATGGGGGTGCACAGATTGGAAGGGTGTGGATGGCTGACGGGGCAGTACAGAGGAGTAGTGAGGAAATCCATCGTTCTGTGGATCTGCAGTGCTAAACTCTCGCAGAGGGGCACAAAGAGCGCCCAGCTACTGGCAAAGCACATGGCTGTAGCTGTGGCAGTGGAATGGCTAGAGTCTAGACTGTCACTCAGTCAAGCTGCTGGCATTGGCTGGGGAAAGACTGTTTCCACCAGAGCCACCCTTCAATCCTGTGTGTAAAATTACCTGGTCTTTGTACAGGTGCTTCAATATCTGATACTTCCACCAGCGTGAGCTGCCCCCATCCATCTGAGCGGGAGTTGACTCTGAAGTCTAATGATGGCAAGTGAAAGGGACCTATTCCACTGCTAATTATTTTAACAGAAACACCCACCTAGTCTGCGGCTGTGGGTGAAGCTTGAGTAGAATACTGCCATTTACTGCCCTTCTCCACCCCACCCTAACCCCTGCAGTGAGGCTCCATCACCCTTCCCCATTGTTTCCAAAGCACCCAGGCTTGGGCGCAGAGGGGAGCAGGAGGGAAGTGAGGTCTGCAGCCTGTGGGACACTGTAGCAGAAGGGAAGCTGAGTAGAGTCCAGGTAGGGGATGAGGGAGGCTGGAGATCTGTCTGCAGGGCCGGCTCCAGGCACCAGCCCACCAAGCATGTGCTTGGGGCAGCACCTGGAGGGGGGTGGCGCGGCGGGGCGCTCCGGCCCGAGAGCGGGGCCGCGACTGGGCTCGCCGCCCTCCCCCCCGCGCTCCGGACGGTCGGGGAGAGCGGGGCCGCGGTGGGCTCGCCACCCTACCCCCAGCGCTCTGGCCGCCAGGGAGAGTGGAGAGCCCTGGCCGGGCTCGCCGCCCTGCTCCCGGCGCTCTGGCCGCCGGGGAGAGCGGAGAGCCGTGGTGGGCTCGCCGCCCTCCCCCCGGTGCTCCGGCCAGTTGGGGATTGCGGGCTCACGGCGGGGCTCGGTGCCCTCCCCTGCCGCGCTGGGGGGGGCTGGGGTGGAGGGCGGCGGGTGGCTTTTTTGCCGCCCTAGGCAAAAAAGCCAGAGCTGGCCCTGTCCGTCTACTTTACTCTGAAGAGGCTGGATTCAGGTGGCCTAGGTCTCTCCTGCCTGTGGGCCTAGCTGATTGTAATGGGTTAGTCGGAGAGGCCAAGCTCTGAGGCTTCTCCCCATCCTGCTCGGGTGTGGGCCTCTTGTGTGCTTCACTGAGAGACTTCTGCCACTGCCATCCAACTGGGAAAATGTCAGGCCCAATCACCTCTGGCTTTACCCAGCTCACAAATCAGCAGAGACTTGGCTGGGAGCCCAGGAGGCGCCACCCCCAAGCCCTTTCTTTTTCCAGAGTTCTAAAGAGCAGCTGGAAGGGCTGCTGGAAGCAGACCCATCACCTTCCCCCTCCCTGTTTGCCAGCAGGCCTCTGGCTGTTGGGGAAACCTGAGAAGCTGGCAGAACAATGAGTGCTCCTGTGGACTCTTAATCCCCCACTTATTCCTTATGAACAAAGGGGAGTCTGGTCATGGTCTTAGAACAGCAGGACTAGAATGCAGCATGGGCACCAAGACTTAGCTGAAGAAGACCTGCTGATCTTCCTGTTGGAGCACATCAAAGCAGCTCCAAACGTAGGGGGTGCTGTGGGATAAAGACAGCTTTGTACATTTTCCTTGGTGACTGTTTTCATTCAAGTAGCCCTGCTTCTGCGCAAAGACCGAATTGCCAAGTGCTGGTTCTAAGACACTCTCTGTCTGTTGCTCCTCACTGTGGTATCGTTCCTCTGGGATGGGTTCCCCGGCCCATGCGGGAATAAGAGCGGTTGCTCCTACATGTGTCTAAGCTGATCTTTTGGGTCTGTCCAGGAAGGATAGGCTGTGAGACCTTTGGAGATCCTTGGAGGGAAGGTGCTGTAGAAGCAAAGGAGAGGGCCAGAATTGGCCTTAGTGCTGAACTTCAATTGCAGGGAGCTGGGGGCAGTTACAGACCTCCTGTCCCTTATTCTGCTGGGTGCCGAAACCCTCCTCTCTGGACTATTATCATTATTATTATTTGTATTACGCTAGCCACTAGGATCCCTAGGCATGGACCAGGACCCCATTGTTCCAGGCACTGTACAAACACAGGACAACAAGACGGTCCCTGCCCCCAAAGGGCTGAGAATCTGAGTAGAAGGCAAGAGACAACAGGTGGGTACAGACAAGGGGGGAGTATATGGAAACAGTGAGCCAGCGTTGGTCTGAGAGATAGATTGTGGTCTCAGCAGCCCAGCCAAGGTCCAGTTTTACATGGGCAAAGGAGAGAGTTCAGGAGGGATTTGAAGAAGGGGCTTTATGGATGTTTGTGGCGAGTGCCCCCCTGTGGGGCAGCCTGGGAGAAAGCAGGAGCATGGGTGATGGAGCCTGACGCTATGGGCCCATTGGAGGTGAGCATCAGCAGCTTGCTAAGGAATGGGCGTGCCGAGGGGTATAGTCTGGTCTCTCTCTGTGTTAGTGCACAGGGTGGGTGTGCAGGCAGTATCCTCGGACGACAGCCATGATCTGAAAGGGGAGGTCCTGAGATGGTTCTGCTTGCCTTTGTCTGTTTCTTAGCCCACCGAGCTCCAAGTGCCATTCCATTGTGCATCCTGAGCACCATTGCCAGCTGAGTCCCGAAGCTGCCACCATATAGAAAACTCTGCACTATGTTCTGCATGCTCCTGCCAGCATTGCTTGGGTTTGTTCCCCTCTTATCCCTCTTTTTGTAGCAATACTTGTGTAAAAGAAGGTTTGTTATTTACTGAGGGGTTGGGATCAATCCTGGAAACCCCCATGTTGAAGTCAAAGGGGAGTTGGGTCCTGTCACAGGGTGACTGGCCCTTTAAGGGGAGATGGGCTCTGCTCCACAGGGGACACCCTTTAATCATCTCCCCAGGTGGAGGGAATGAGCAGAGACAGGTCATGTGACTAAAATCCACCTTCGGGT
Organism: Malaclemys terrapin pileata; assembly: GCF_027887155.1. Lineage (NCBI taxonomy): Eukaryota > Metazoa > Chordata > Testudines > Emydidae > Malaclemys > Malaclemys terrapin. The sequence goes on from NC_071511.1 coordinate 47,490,788, forward strand.
TGGAGATGAGAGAAGGCTGTAGAGTGGAAGGGAGGAGCAGGGAGATTCCAGGCAGGAAACCCTGGGAGGTGCTGCCTGATGTAGAGCAGGGAGTGACTCAGAGGAACAAGAGGGTTTCCTGAGCTGCTCTACAGCAAGAGATGTGCCTTAGCTCCCAGGCAACAGCCTGCACGGAGCTGGAGCCAGTGAGGAAGGCTGGAGTGGGGAGAACAAGCCTGCCAGAGGAACACTTCAGCAGGCCCAGGACTCAGCAGCTGCTGAGGGTTGGGAGCCAGTTAGGAAGGTTAGGGGAATTCTTGGGTTTCCTTGTGACCTTTGTTAATAAACCTTGGCCCCAAAAAGGGGTGTGACTCGACATATGAAAGCCTGTGCTGAAGGTATTGGGAAGCCCAAGGGGGGGGTGGGAACTGAGGCAGCTGCTAGCCTAAAGCCAGCTCAGGTAGGTGGTGCTGTGGCAGACCTGATCAGCTGTAGGAGTTTCCACCTAAATGCTTGGTTCTCATGCAGTAGCAGGGTGCTGGATTTGGGTTCCTGGCTCTGCAAGGAGCTGGGCGTTCCCCTCCCCCACTGTGCACCTGACTGACACTAAAATAAAAGCCTAGCTGAGATTGGATTCCACTGGAAAACCTCTTTGGGAAACAGCAATGGAAGGTTTAGTCCTAAAAAGGAAGGAGGCCTGGTGGTTAGAGAGCCAGTCTGGGAGACCTGCTCCATTCCTGGCTCTGCCAGACTCCCTGGGTGACCTTGGGCAAGTCACAGCCGCTTTGTGCCTGAGTTTCCCATTTGTACATTGGGGGTTGTGAGGACAAAGACATTGGGATCAGGAGGCACTGCGATGGCTGCTGTGGAGCTGGGGGCCATATGAGTACCTGATACAGAACCAGCTCTGCATCTCTCAGTCCTGCTCCATCGAGCTGCGCTAGAACTGGGAAGCAGCAAGGTTCCCTCTGCCAACAGTCCAAGGGCAAGCTGGAGCCAGCATGGCTGAGCAAACAGCCCAGATGTGTGTCTCAGTGCCACCCCCGCACCAGGTACATTTGGAACGTCATCACTTCACGGAGGGCATGCCTGGTATGGGGGGCAGCAGTGGAGGTGTGTCCAGCCCCACGTACCTGGTACGTTGAGCAGTGCTTAGTGATCAAACAGTCTGGTGGGGAAAAGGCTGCCGATATCAGCTGATAAAACAGTGCGTTTCACTGGATCCCTTCCTGGAGGTCGAGAGCGCATGACAGGGGCCGTGCTCTTAGCTGGCACCTGTGTTTGTGCCTTGTGGGGCACATGTGGGGCACATCTGCCCCACCCCCTTCCTGGTGCCAAGGCTCCCCAGGGCCCGTGGAGCCAATGTGGTGCTGATGTGCGGGGATGAGCCAGTGCAAGGGGCCGAACACCTCTTGTGGGTCATGTGGCACAGCTCTGGGGGGCAGGCTGAAAGTGGGGAAGTGGATCAGGGCCAGTGGATCCAGCCATTCTGCCTTGCAGTGAAGGCTGAGGAACAGCCGTGGGGCACCCATGACACCTTCCTACCCAGTTCCCATCCCAAGTGCCCATTTCAGCCCGGGGAAAGGTTGCCCTGTTGTGTGCAGATCAGGCCTTGTCCCCTGGACGTGCCCAGTTGCTGACTGCTGAGGCAGGCTTTGCAGTGCAGGATGAGAGAGGCCTTGCCTGCAAACGTGCTCCAGGGACACCACCCATCTCTGATGTGTCTGTAGTTCCGGACCATCAGTCCCCCAATGCACCAGCTGTCCCCCTTGGGGGTGCTGCCTCTCGCCAGGGCCCCAGGGAGCATCCAGAAATATTATTTTCCAAATCGGGACTGCAGAAAAGAAGGGATCTTTCCCCACCCTGCTGCCCCCTTCCTATGTTTCCACTCATCCCTTCTCCCTGCCTCTGGGGTGATTCAGAGCCTCCTCCCCAGAAGGGACCGTCTCTGCTCGGTAGGAGAATCTGCTCCTGTTCGGGGCTGGCCCAGTGTTCCTGATGGTGGCCAGTGGCCAGAAATAGACGTCTTTGTCATGAGACAGTGGAAATAGCTGTCTGGCTGCCTGCCTGGGGCTCTGTGGGCAGAGGATGCACTTCCTCTGGGTGGCTGGGGGCAGGGAGGACAGTGGGACCTACCATGCTGTACGTGGCACTCTCTGTTCTAAGCTGTTTAGATCCCCGACCCCCGGGAGGCAATCCTGTTGGGTGCGAGTGTGTTAAGTACCAGGTGTTGGTCCCAGCCATTGGCAGCAACAAAGGGTCAGTTATCTCATGCACACAGGGCTTAGGAGGTGTCAGGACAGTCCATAAATGAGGAGGTGTCTACACCCAGAAAGAGGCCGGGGTGTTGCTTGGGGTGTCCCAAAAGGTGTAAATAGGAGGAATGGGAGGATATTAACTAAAGACTGAACAGTAGGAAAAACGTCCTGCTAGGGTGGGGGATCTCTTAGGATGTGGAATTGTCTCCCCAAGGGAGAGGGGAGAAGCCCTGTTGCTTGATTTGTTTCAGAGTGGTCTGGATAAAGCTCCAGTGAATGTCTATCAGAGACCTATCCTTCCCTGGCTCCTGACTGGTGGATAAGATGATTCTCTGAGCACCGCCTGAGTGTGTAGGACAGACGCAGACACTGCAGTGATGGCCCCAATCCCCAAAGCCCGATTTTCATGCACTCACACAAAACTTGCCTTCTACACATCTGCGATTTGTTTTCTTGGTTCAGTGACTTGAATTTTGTGCAGACATGCAGGATTTTAAAAGGGGAGGGAATGGCCATTCTGGATCTGTGTTAATATTGGTTTGTTATTTAGGCTTGGAAGGAACATGGAGACATAGGCATTCCAGGCTGGATCAGACTCAGGGTCCTTCTAGCCTGCTGTCCTGTTTCTGACAGGAGCCAGCACCAGGTGTCGCAGAGGAAGGTGTAAGAACCCTGCAGTAGCAGATGAGGATAATGTGCCCTCACATTAGTCTCATCCTGGTCTCTAAGGCCTGGTCTACAGTACAGAGTTAGGTTGATGTAAGGCTGCTTACGTCGCCCTAGTTGTCAGTATGCATGCTACAGCCTTGCTCCCGCTTATTTAAGTGCCCTACCACACCAACATAATAACTCCACCTCCATAGGGCCTATGTCAGTATAGTTAGGGTGACGCAGTGTAGACACTGCATTGCTTACATGGACTGTTGCCTGTCATTCTTGTCAATTTCATGGGTCCATGGTGGAGCCGTGAAATTGACAAGAAAGCCGGGCTGTCATTGGGGTGGGTGAGGGGCTCCAGCTAAAGCCTGGCTGCCCCCGGGCTTCCTGCTCCCAGCTGGCCTGCAGCTGCCCTGCTCAGAGCCTGGCTGCCCCCTGGGTCCCACTCCAAGCCCAGCTGCTGCCCAGGCTCCCAACTCTGAGCCGGGCTCTCTCTGCTCTGCACTCAGCTCCCTGCCAGGAGCCCAGCTGCCTCTGGGTTCTCAGCCTCCCACACTGCCCCTCTTAAGTCAGTGTAAGCGCTCCTGGTAAGGATGCGCACCATTGACAGAAGCAGGATAGCGTGGACATCAGCCACCGCAGTAATTACCTAACAGAGGTCGACTTCCGTTTCTAGTGTAGACATGCCCTGATGAAGATTGGCTTATCCCCTGACGCCCGAGGTTTAATATCCCTTCCCAAATTTTAATGTTTAATAACAACAACTCCCGCTCTTCTTGTTACTCATAATCATGTCCAATTCCTTTTTGAATCTTGGTAAGTTCTTGGCCTCACCGACTTCCTACGCCGATTTCTTATTGCATGCCTGAATTAGTTTGTTACCTGTTTGATTGACTGTCTGGGTGAGTTGAAGCATTAACTATATAGAAGTACTTCCTGTTGCTGGGCAGTGATTTCTGTCATTCTAGGATTGTTTAAATATGAGGCACTTGTAGATTTGTGTATGTATGCACTTTTATTGTTTTTGACACCTGAAGAAGTAAAAAAATAAATATTTGATCACACCGCTGCTTACAGGATATGATAGTTGCACTGTTGTGTCTGTCATGACCCTCAGGTCTCAAGCCTGGGGTCATGGGGAGTGGCTCCACTCAACCCTCCACCTGTTAGCCTGGGACTCATGAACCCCAGCCCCAGTTTGAGACTCCACCCCTGAGGTCCTGTTGGCAGAGTCCGGGAGCAGCTGATTGGCTTGCTGGCCCTATGTAAGGCAGCAGGATTGGAACAGGAAGCTGTTTGAACAACTGGGCTCCATCCTGCTCTGGACTGTTGTGCCTTGTGTTTCTGGCTCCAGCTCTGGCTTGATTTCCTGGCATCCTGACCGGCGTGACTCCTGGCAGCTGGCTTGTGATTCTGATCTCCAGTTTGTCTCCTACCTGTGATCCCTGGTATCCGGACCTGGCCTGACTCTGGTCCCAGTGTCAAGTGGTTCTGACTTCCCAGTACCTGACCCAGCTGACTCTGTCTCATGACGGTGGACTGTATCTCTGACCACTAGGTCTGGACGCCCATGACCCCGCTGTGACAGCCTCATGAAAGGTTGAATTATTTGCTACGGACATTAACTAACCACCAAACGCTCTTTGAAACGCACACACTTAGTAGCTCCTACATGATATTTTCAGAATAATGGAGAAAGAATTTAACAGAAAAAAAATCAATATTTGACACCAATTAAAATCGAATACTTTCAATCCCAGTTGTAGAGCCAAGGTGGAAGAGGGAATATCTTTTATTGGACCAACTTCTGTTGGTGAGAGATTCAAGCTTTCATGCTCACACAGATCTCTTCTTCAGGTCACCCACTATTCTCCTGGGACCTACAATGCTAATCCCAAACATAGGTCCCTATCTCCACCTGCTGGAGAAGGGTCTGAATTGCAGTTCCAAAGCCACAGGGCAATCTTGATGCATGTATTATTCAAAGCAAACAGAAGATTGCCTGCTAAATTCACTTAAAAATTAAAAAAAACCAAACAAACAGTGAGCTGCCAAGGCTGTGCTTCTAGCAGTTTGCTTTTTGTTTAATAAAATCCTCTATACTTACAGCTTAATTTACTTCACTCAGTATTTATCTTTGTTTATCTGCCTCAAAACAGGAATTGTGAGCACTTAAATAAAGGGATTGAAAGGATGTTTCATTTTCCTGGAGCTTGGCTTCTGCTGAAATGCTCTTTAGTCACTTCTTAAAGCAACAGTCTCAGAATCGTGACACAGATTCCTGCAGCGACAGCGTGTGAGGAGACATCTCTTCCATCTTTCAGACTCATTAGCACTTTAATAATAATTGAGCCAATGTCCTCAGGAATCATTCCAGGATTGGACCCTGCAGGCTATTCTCCACAGCTTTGTCTAGTTCTAAATGATTCAAGCAGTGGGGCTTCTGCACCGTCCCTTGGGAGACTGTTCCACAGTTGTATAGATCTCACTGTTAGCAAGCTTTCCCTGTTATTTTGGCCTAAATTGTCCTTTGCTTAATTTCAGCTGTGTTTCCTAGTTATACTTTAAGGGACTGAATAATTCCTCTCCTTCCAGGGCTTTACATCCTTCTAGAAACAATAGTCACATCTGCCTGGATGAAGTGTTCTCTGTATATTTTCCCAGCCTTGTCAAGACTGCATGGGCTGGTGTAGTGTAGATCCCTGGCATTCTGCAGTTGGAGATCAACCTTTGAAAAAGCAGCTTTGGATGTGAAGTGGGGAGTCGAGTTCCATCCCCTAATGCTGGAATGTGTAACTCGACAGGGAATCCAGAATGCTCAGCTGTGTGTCGTAGGTCCTGTACTGCTGACGGAGTCTCATGTGGTTCAAGTGGCAGGTAATTTGGAGAAAGTAGGGTCTGATGCGTTCTGTATCCTCTGTTGCCGTAAAGTTCCAAATGGTTTGCAATGTAGTGACAGCTCTGAAATCCTAGGTGGCCAGGAGGTTATTGCAATCCACATGTGAATCTGTTTAGTAGTGTATCTCTTTATTACAGGAATCAGATAACAATACTGACCGGTTTTTCACTGATCCTTCTTTTCCAAAATTGGGCTCCATTCTCTGCTTAGCTCCAAAAATATGGTCTGAAGAAAATGTGGTGGTCTTTCCATAGCAGAGCTCCGCACGCAGGTCCCTTGTGTGGCACAGGGTGGCAGCAATGTGCTGTTTGAACCAGATCTCTGCTCGATGGCAGGGTAGCTAGCATTGCTTCAGAGAGTCCCTTTGTACATTTACAGCTGCCTTTAAAAAAAAAAAAAAAAAAGAATATTCTTATGCTGCGGCATCAAAGTGCATCTCTAGGAGTGTGTGGGAGTGAGGGGAAGGAAGGGCAAGGAATCCTGCGAGGTACAGATCTGCTGTGGGAGAACAGTACAGGCAGTTGAGAGAGAGAGAGAGAGAGCACAAAATTGGAGGCATGATTTCGAGCTGAATCAGGCTGAGATCGCTTTGGAAAGTCCAGGGGTTGGCTAAAGGAGAGAGGGGAACCCTCCTACCACTGGACTGGACTTGGGCGGCTTCGTGGTGGAGCCGCTTAGCAGAACAGCTGTGGGGTGTTTCCAATAAAGCCCAGGACTGGAGGAGGCCAAGGGCTGCACTCTCGAGGCCCTGTTCGCCACATTAATGGGGAAGCAGGTCCAGTGCTGCTGAGCCTTCAGCCTCTGCATCCCAGCTGTCCTCCCCACGGATAGCATCATGCAGGAGGTGAGCGCCCCAGGCCTGCCTCACTGCTCCTTCTCTTTTGACTTATGCCTCTTGCAAGGAGGAGCGTGTCCCACACTGTCCCCAAGGCAGGTGAAGCTGCCATAATTACCACCCAACCAGCTGGTCTCTGAGTTTCTGTATTGTAGAAAGAGGGATTGGAGATGGGCACTGTAACCAACTGGTGTAATTTGCACCTTCCCTCTGACTCACACCACCCCCACCATGGAATCACACACTGATTTGAGCAGATGCAGGCAAGATTTGTCACCTTAGGTGGCATGAGTTTGCAGGGCTCAGCTCTCAGTCCCTCACCAACTGTAGTTAAAGGAGAAACCCAGGACCAAGAGGGCACAGATGCTATCTCTGCTTCCTAAGCATAGTGAATTCGGTGCTGCTGAAAGGCGCTGGGTTAGTCCTCTCTCTAGAGCAGGGAGAGCCAAGGGCGCAGCTGTGCAAAGCGTTGCTACGCAGCTCTGCCAACTTGCCCTGTGGGGCATGGTGGGATACTTTTCTCCAGGGTCGAGTCAGTCCTTGATAGCTCTACTAAGCCTGGCAACAAGGGTCACTGAGTGATTGTGTGATGCAGATACAAGTGCACTGGGAACTAGCCTGAGATCCACCAACTCATTTCATGTAGGAGCCACAGACCAACATGTCTCAGTTTTGGTCCCTATTGGTCTGGATTTGATGGGGTGATCTAGAAGCGAAGGGCTCTCTCTCCCATTACCTTGAGCTGGCCTGTCTCCCCCGGAGTTCTCTGCTCTGTTGTCTCCCCAGAGGCAGCTGAGGAGCTGTTCTCCCAGGGGCTCTTGCAGTATCAGGGATTGTGCAGCTATGGTGGCTGTGTACAGTAGAATGTCCCATGCCTGAGCTGCCCTGTCTGTCTGTATTAGAGGCTAAAATGCTGAGTTGGGGGGGCAGGCAGAGATCTGAGGGTTTGGAAGCAGCTGGTTGTAGGTCTGCAGGTTGTCTGTGATGTCTGATCTCTGATGGCTGAATGTCAGGTAGTTGACCGATGGTTGCCCAAGGTAGTTGTATGATAACCCCAGCGGTATGCCTCTGTAGTGAGATTGACAAGCCTCTGTCTCGGACATGGACAGAGAGCTGTCTGGTGTGTGTGAGAACTCTGGGCTCTTATCTCCCTGATTCATTGTCCCCTTCCCCATCCACGCGCACTGTCTGCCTCCCTCCCTTCCGCTGTGTAGGTCTTGTCTTTCCCTCTACCTTGCCTCTCTCTGAGGACCATTTCTCCCCTGCGCGCTAGAGCCATTTGTCAACACAGTGATTCAAACTGATGAGCTTCCCCAAAATGATTAAGTGGATTGTTTTTCGGGGGCCTCCTGGCTCGGTTCTCCAGGTGTAGGCAAGGGGACTTGGGGGAATTCGCCAATCCTTGAGAATTGCAGATTCTTAAGTAGGCAAACACAGTGCAGTCTCCTGCTGAAGACGATATTGTTGGAGTTGAGAACAGTGCATCTCCCTCACCCACCATTGTGCCTCAACCCAGGTGCTCTCTATCCAGGAAGGAGAGGGGCCAGGGTCACAGGTTGTGGCCCTGATTGCGGTCAATGCCTCCCTTGTCTGAATGGGCTGCATTCTTGGAAGGAGGCTGCTGGGCTTGGGACTTGCTGTTTTTCTGGCCTCTGAGAACATCCCAGATGTGAAAAGCAACATATATATCATTATACCTGCCTCTGGAGATTTCCATTACTTGCATCTGAAGAAGTGAGGTTCTTACCCACGAAAGCTTATGCTCCCAGTACTTCTGTTAGTCTCAAAGGTGCCACAGGACCCTCTGTTGCTTTTTACAGATTCAGACTAACACGGCTACCCCTCTGATACTTGATCCCAGATGTGGTGATCTTCTCTTTAAGTTGATAGCCCCTTGTTCTGAGAGGTGTCATGTTCTGGGATTGCGTGGAGGCAGTTGGGGTTTGTGGAAACAGTCTGGAAACCCTCTAGTGCAGTGGTTTTCAACCTTTTCTCATTTGTGGAACCTGAAAAAATTTCGAATGGAGGTGTGGACCCCTTTGGAAATCTTAGACGTAGTCTGCGGCCACCCAGGGGTCCACAGACCATAGCTTGAAAACCACTGTTCTATGGTAACGACAGCCTTTCTCGGACCTCTTAGCCATAGTCTGTGGACTCCAGGGACCCACAGACCACAGGTGGAAAACCACTGCTCTAGTGGCATGATTTTGCTCCCTCTCTGACAACAGGAAAAAAGTCTCTGCTTTCTTCATGGTTTGAGAAAATTCTTTGCCACTGAGTCTCTCTCTAGCAGACCAAGTTTTCCACCACCACTGCTCATGTTTTCTTCCTTCCCGCTTCTCCCATTGCATGTCATCTGAGAATCATGAGGAGGAGTATGGACAGCAGGGCGGGAGGGGGAACTTGGGTACCAGAGTTCCAATAGCTATAGACAGGGAGCGGTTCTGTGCTTCACTGATTTTTATTCCTTGGCCTTCTGGGAAGCTTCAGTTCTATCAACGTATGTTTTGGAATTCAAGCGTCATCAGGAGCGGACCATGGCGGTGGCAGCCATCTGGCCCTCGTGTTGGCAGCTCCAGCAGAAAGGCCAAGGATTGAGCGGACCTCAGAGACAGTGCTCACCTCCAACTTCTGGGATCCTCTTGCCAGGCTAGAAGACTATTCTGTTTTAGTCAGTTACTTATATGGCCCTGTGATGGGGCGTCTGCCCCATACTTACCCTGATAGGGTTAAAACTCAGCCTGGAGGGCTGCAAGGAAACAGCCAATTAGGGCAGTGGCTGCAGCAAATTAGGGTGACAGCTGGACCAGCCAGTCAGGACCCAACCGGCCCACATAAAAGGAAGCTGCAGGCCAGAGCATATGGTCTGCTGCAGGAAGCCCAAGGGAGGCGACTGGCTTCCTAGAGGACTGCAGAGACTAGCACCGTGAAGAGGACTACTAGGGCTTGCATTGCAGGCCTGAGGCCCTGGGAAGAGGGTGAAGGAGCCAGAAGCAGGAACTGAAGGTGCTGAGGCTGTGGGGAAGTAGCCCAGGGAATTGAGACAGACTGGTGGAGAAAGAAAGGAGGGGCAGTAGGAAGTTGTTGTTTACAGAGTCCTTGGACTGGGACCCAGAGTAGTGGGCGGACCTGAGTCCCCTCCTCCTCACTTGCCGCTGAAGAAGTGGCCAGGCTATGGACTACCAAGCCGCTGCGAGGAGCAGCTAGAGTCTAGACTGTTGCAGGAGGAGTCCCCTGGAAGGGGGGAACCCGGATTGTGACACGGCTGGAGGGCTGTGCCACAAAGCATAGGCAGTGAGACTGTAACTGGAGTGGGTCTGCAGGTGGAGATGAGCATGGGAGAGCCACCACCATCGGAGGGCACACCTGCTGACCAGAGCTAATTCCTGAAATGGTCATCAGGAGGTGCCAGTGTGGTGAGAGACCCCATGACAGGCCCTCATCAGTGCTGTATCTAAGTGTCTGCCAGAAGTGTATTGAGAGATGTGGCTACCATCGGTTGTGCATGGTTCTTTCTTTCTCTCTTCTCCTCTCCAAGGATAAGCTCTGTGTGTGGGGGGTTAGTTTGTTTTTTAAAATAACGTAACGTACGATGGGGATGCAGCTGGAAGTGTTTGGAGGAGAAGTGCGCCATACCGTGAAGTGGAGCATAGTGGAGGGTCTTCGTTCCTGGAGGAATGAGTTTGTTCCACTGTGTTGGACCAACCCCCAAGAAAGCGCCGTCTTCTGAGCAAAGCACCATACCCCTTGCGGTGGACAGTTCCTCTGCCGCTGAACGCAGGTAACACACAGTTCTATAGGCGCCAACTCCATGGGTGCTCTGGGGCTGGAGCACCCACAGGGAAAAATTCAGCTCCCCCCCCGGCCCAGCTCACCGCCGCCTCTGCTCCACCTCCACCTCCTCCCCTGAGCGTGCTGCTTCTCCCCCTCGCTCCCAGCACTTCCTGCTGCGAAATGGCTGTTTCGCGGCAGCAAGCGCTGGGAGGGAGGGGGGAGGAGGGGAACACAGTGCACTTGGGGAAGAGGTGGGGCCAGGGCAGGGATTTGGGGAAGAAGTCCAATAGGGGCAGGGAGGGGGCAGAGTTGGGGTGGGGACTTTGGGAAAGGGGTTGGAATGGGGCTGGGGGAGGGATGGGCAGGGCCGGGGGGGGTGCGAGCACCCACTGTTGCTGGGAAAAGTTGGCACCTATGCTCAGTTCTGCATTTCCTTGGTATCCAACACAAACAGTGCCGTCCCGCAGCATTCTCAGGCCCTACCAGAAATCAGCCCCTGGCTGAAGAGGAAGCTGGCTATAGATGTACCTAGGAGAGACTGAAGAGATGCTGGTATGAAGAGGGAAGTGCTTTGAGAATTACCCTCCCGAAGAATGTCTCAAGGGCATCTGCTCTCAGCTTGTTAGGTAGGTCACAGCCTTGGGGTCCTTTTGTACCCCTTAGTGCTATTGGATGATCAAATAATCATGGCAGCAAAGAATGCCCTCTTTCATCTGTGATGAGCCAGGAGCCTCAGCCCTTCCATTGGATTCAGGCCCGACCATGTGATCTGTGCATTTGTGACTTCCAAGCCTAATGAATGCAACTCTTTGTGGCTAGGAATGAAGCCACACCCCCTGAAAAAGCTCCAGGTGGTGCAAATCACAGCAGCCTGGCTACTTAGCCCTACATGTCGCTGCAAACACCTGGCCACTGTGCCTGGCCCCCATTGATTTCAGGTCCAGTTCAAACCATCTATGGGAGTGACCCAGGCTACCTCAGCGATCATCCTTACCTCCATGACCATGACTTCCCAGGACAGCTGCGTTCCGCCAGAACAATGGTCCTGCTGACCAATTGGCGAGGCTCATGAGCATGGGAGGTGGAACTCTGCTGGGGACTGGCCCTCTGCTGTGAGACTAGCCTGTGCATGAGATGAGAACGGGCTGGGGCATCATCACGCTTAATGCACAGCCTGTTGCTGAGCTACCCCTCAGTGAGTTCTATGCACATGCACACACAAGAGTACAGGTCAGTCAAGTGATTTCTTCTACAGGTTGGAAAGGAAGCAAGAGAGGCAGATTGTTATTGTTTCTATTTTTAAATACACACTTGGGCAGAGATGCTATGGTGATGGCACCCCACTGCTACCCAGCTCCGCTAGCTAGCTAGCACGTTGCTGTTGTGCGATGTGGGCGCCTCCGCATGAGGGACTGGACTGAGACCTACAGCTCACTTCACATAGGTTGCAAAACAACCGGGGAAGGGCACAGTGTCCCAACTGGCCTGGTGGTCCCTGTTGACCCTCTCATTCAGTAGCCAGCACTCTGGTTTCCTCTTCTGGAGTCTGCTCCAAGCAGGATTTTGCTCAGCTCAGCTGGGAAGCATTCAGGTGATGGAGTGAGACAGACAAGATTTTGGGTCTCTCAGATGGGTCCCAAGGAGTTTGATGGCTGTCCTCTGGGTGCCCATGAGCATGCGTGGGTCTAGCGCAATCTCCCCTGGGTCCAGAGAGGGACTGATAACCCTGTTGGCTGTTCCTGTTTTGAAGATGCTGCTGTGTGGCTCAGGCTGCAGCCTTTTACAGGGATCCTGCTTTATCTAGCGGAGAACTAGAGCTTTGGCAGGCTAGGTTATGATTGTATTAGGAGTCCTTTGCAGCTCTGATAACACCCTCTCCCCCCCGCCCCCAATGTGTCCTGCATTAAACCCTCTGTTGGTGGCCATAGTTCTCATGGCTGAGGAGGATTAGGGTGGCCTGGCTTCCCCAGCAGGAGTCTTGTGACCTAGGTTTGCTGAGCAGTTCTATGGGGGTGGTAGGAAGATCCCAGAAGAGAGGAAAGCTGGTGCAGTGGTTACAGCATGAGACTCGGGAGTCCATGGTCCACCAGCCTTCCTGTGTGCAAGTCATAGGTCCTCTCTGCACCTCAATGTCGTCCTCCCAGCAGGGTGGGGAGGGTAAATACAATCCAGGTTGGAAGGTGCTTAGATACAGCAATGAGGGCCCAGAGAAGTACGGAAGGTAGAAGTAAACGGTTTGTTTTGTTTGGTTCCCTTGAGCGCGACTCCGTAGCGAATACCTTAACCGCTTGTTGTTTTTCCACACGCAGATCTGGATGTTCGTCAATGGCCAGCGGCGGGGAAGCCTTCCTTGAGAAGGGGCAGCCTGGGCTTGTGGCAAAAGGCTGCTGTTGTGTTCAAGCTCAACCACTGACTCATCCTGAGGCCCTGGGCAAACCACAGCTGCTCCGTGCCTCAGTTTCCTCATCTGTTAACTGGAGGGGGGTAATAATACTTATGGGTAACTCTAATTCTGGTGTTTGTTTCTTTCTAAGTGCTTGACTTGGGAGCCTAACGGACGTTCTTTTCATGGGCATTTTCCCTCTCTCGTCCATAAATAGATTGAGTGGTTCTGCTCTTTGGTTAGTCACATTGGAGTACTGTTTCTTAGAGCCTTGCAGAGAGGGTTTGAGCTGAACATTTCTGTGGTATGGTTAATTTCTTTGTCAATAAATCTGAGCCCCAAGAAAAGGGTGAGTTTGGACTCTGCGTAGTGTGTGGTCTGTGTCTGAGGCAAGGGCCGGTCAGGAAAGCACACTCCTACGTGACTTTCCATGTAGGCCTGTCTGGCAGTCAGGGGGCAGGCAAAGCAACGAACCTACCCCTTCCATCCATCCATCTCTGCCATAAGAAGGTGAACACCCAATTGACTGCATTGGGAGTAGTGTCCACTTATGGTGAGCTGATTTGGGTCCATGTAGAGACCAAATCAGTATAAGCTCTGCTCACTGGTCCCCCCTACCAAATGCCCAATTTGTGCAAGTGACATTACTTGGCCACTTAAACCCCATTCTCCGACCAACATCCCCCGGGCGAGTAACATGTCCTGCCCTTTGTGTCTGGATTTGCCTGTTTAGGAAGTACTGAAAATACCTTTTCCCACATCCCCCAGGCCGATTTAATATGCCAACCAGTGGGTAAAATAAAGTAGGCCAGTTAAGGCACTGTATGTAGCCGAGATGGCTGCGCTGGTTCTGGGCTGCAGCCCTGGGAACTTCAGGGGTTTGTTTAATATTCTGCCAGCAGATTCCTAAAAAGCCAGCGTGCACCGTGTGGTCATCGGCTAGCAAGGTAGGAGAGGGCAGCCTGCTGCTGCCGCTCACTTGTTGACAGCAGCATGACTAGCCAGCATTGCTAGATAAGCAACATTCACTCATTGGGCCCTGTTTAATATTGTCCTAGCTGAGTTTGTCTGGCTCTTGCCCACAACTGCAGAGGGTTGAGAAGAGACTATAACATTCACGCTCTGCTCATCTCTGTTGCTTTCCATCCAAAGATCTCAAAGCACTCTGCAGGCATTAAGGTTCACAAGAAGGGAGGGCGGTAAAAGGGGGAAACTGAGGCACAGAACAGCTAAGTGACTTGCTGAGGCATCATTGGTAGCACTGGGAATAGAATCCAGGCCTCTTAATTCTGAGTCCTCTGCTTTCGACGGAGAGGTAGAACTGTAATCCCATTCCATATTCAGAGAGAGTAACGTGGTCTGACATAGGACCAGTAGCTGGGCTCTCCTGAGTTCTGATTCTGGCTCTGACCCCCAGCCACCAAGAGGGTGAGTGTCAGTCACTCCCCCTCTTGGCCTTGTTTTCCTCATCTGTGAAATGGGGATCCTGCTCCTCTGGCACAAGGTGGCGGGCATTCGTTTGTCTGTGTTTGTGAAGTGTGGGGTGGGGGGAAGCTGACTCACAGGTTATCAACTTCCCCGAGGAGATACAAAAACAAATAAACTGTATCTTCTAATTGGCCCAGCTCCACAGGGACATGTTCTCACTGTGTCCCACCTTTACCCAATAGAGGGCTGCATTTCCAACTCATTTACATCTGTTTTACATAAAATTTACATTAAACGAATGCACACTCCCTGCTATTTGTCTGTGTTTGTCTCTTCCTTGTTTGATGAATAGATTATTGTTTGTGGGTCAAATTCAGCGGCAGTTAGATTAGCTGACCAGCTTTGTCCTCACCCTGCTCTTAAGGGTGCAACTTGCCAACATCCCAGGTAGCTGCTCCCCAATTTCCTCTAGGTGTGTTATTCCTGTCCTGTGGGGGTGACTCCAGTACGTGGTGAATTAACAGGCTGCAGGGTTTCCAGGGCACCTGCCTGTCCCTGGCAAGTGGATGTGGAACCTTATTAAAATCTTAGCCTGGACCCTCTCAGCCTTCGTTCGTTCATTTCTTTAGGTGCCACCTGAGAAATGCCGCTACATTGTGGGCTGCATCCTGAGCGAGGGGGAGGAGAAGCCGTCCGAGGAGCTGATCCGACTGTTCCAGAAGTTTGGCTTCAAGATCTTCTCCTTCCCGGCTCCCAGCCATGTGGTCATGGCAACCTTCCCATTCACCACACCCTTCTCCATCCAGCTGGCAGTGAACCGTGTCCACCCGGCCCTCGACACTTACATCAAGGTGAGCGACCATTCCGTGCAGAATGTGTCAGTTTCATAGTGCACCAATAAATGCCCTCTCCTGCCATTGGCTGTTGTGGATGCAGCTGGTAATTTACCCATAATAACTTCCTCTCACTCAGTCATGTGGCCTCAAGTCCTCTCTTGCTGTTAACCTACTGTATCTGCAACAGCCATCTTGTAATAATTTACTAGTCTTCTCTCCATTCAGACATATTGATTAGTTGGTTTCCTGCTAAAAGCACCGCCTTGTGGTTAGGAGTCTATCAGGTAAGTGGTGGTTCCATGCGTCTGCCTCTCCATTTCAATTCCCTCCTTCCTGTGCAGTGGAGGGAGCTGAGTGCAAATCTCGTTACTCCAGTGGGGCTAGGTAGAGATCTCTAGCTGGTTTAGGGTTTAATGAGTAGTTTGGCTTAGAGTGTACTAGAAATATTTCTCCAATCTGGGAATGCCCTGCTCTGTGTGTATAAGTGGCAGGACTCTATAAGCCAATAATGCCCAGCATGTCGTTTGTGGAATTATTTTAGGTTCAGCTCATTCTTTCTCTGGGAGGTGGTTGTCACTATGGAGAACAGCTCCATCAATGACCGTTTAGCCAGGATGGGCAGGGATGCAATCCTATGCTCTGGGTGTCCCTAGCCTCTGATTGCCAGAAGCTGGGAGTGGATCACGGGATGGATCACACAATAATTGCCCTGTTCTGTTGATTCCCTCTGAAGCACCTGCTATTGGCCACTGTCGGTAGACAGGATACTGGGTTAGATGGACCATTGGTCTGACTCAATATGGCCGTTCCTATGTTCTTTTTACTACAGCCTCCTGGGTTAGGGTGGTGTGCTGGATATGGGTGTTTGTCTATCCCTTTATCCCAGGTCTTCTGGGTATCTCCTGCTCATTACATTTTCTTTCATATCTCCCTGCCAAGCTGTTTTGTCAAATCTCCCTACCTGAGGCTCCCAGCTTCATCCTCCTTTTCTATCCAAGTCCTAGACTTCCTCCCCTAAAGCCTCTTCGTAGCTGTCAGCTGAAGATTCTTCCCTTCTCTGCATTTTGCCAAGGCTGTTCCGTTCAATGGGCGGGTTCCATTGCAGGCTGCTCCCTTGAAGTTTTAGACTTCTCTGGGTTTCAGCGTTCCCCCATCCAGGGAGCACCCATCTCAGACATGGGAAAAGATTTGTATGGATCTGCATGGAAGCAAAGCTGTGTGGAGAGGGACCTTGCATCTGGCAAGGAAAATATTTTCAGGAAGTAAGTCTCAGCCTACCCTGCAGAGCTCTGAGTGCAGGCCCCTGGGATGCTGAGCCTGCAGAGTGGAAACATTCAGGAATTTTCATATTTAAATTTTGTTTTGAATGGGCTACTCACTGATAGGACTGGATAGAAACAGAGTGATTCCATGCAAGAGTGCACACCTGGGGCTCTGGGTCTGTGTCTCGGTCCCGACTTGCAGCACCCCTTCTCTTCCGTTCCTGTGGCATTTCCACTTTAACCTGCACCTTCCTAGCTATTTCAGACCTGGGCGTGAGGCGGTAGGACCCTGCAGGTAGATGCAGGGTTATTCTGCTGACTCTCGCTGGCTGCTAGAGCTAGACCTATTGGGCCACCTTAAGTCCAATCAAGGTGTATAAAAGGGTGTGTGTGTGTTTCTGATTGGAGAGAGACCTGGGGTCTGGGCTGGTAGGGGCCCTGCCCAGAAGCCCCCAGGAACACCCAAGCCGGGAGAGAAATTTAGGCTGAGTTTTGTTTTGTTATTTAACACAACAATGGAGGCAAAACTCAGGAGGGGTGAGTTGGGATTATCCCCAGTGTGTATATACTTGATAAGCACAGGGTGGGGACTCTGCCGGTGCACAGGCCACTCTTGAACAGAGATGGTTTGTCGTGGCTAATTACGTTGGTGGCTTAGTGATGTGGACAAATGGAGATGCCAAGGGAAGCACCAGCCTCCTTTGAATGTGAGGGACCTGCACCAGGGTTTGAAGCTGGGTCCGGCGGGGGGAGACGCTAGCGCACTCGCCTTGCTGTAGCACCTACCCATCGAATGCCAACATTTTCATCCGTTCATATGGAAGCAACTATTTATAAACCTCTAGTTCCTGGCGCAAATCCCAGGCCTGTGGGAAACAGAAATATCTTCCTCCTCCTTTGTGCCACAGGATGCTGCCCCAGCCAGTGTACACCCAGTGGGTCATGAGAAGCAGCCTCTTCTCTTCTGTCCTTGGGCAGATTCCAGTGGGGTCCAGCAGGGGGTGCACTATTCAGGCCCCGAAGGATGGGCTGTGGAGGGTGGCAGGGAATCAGGAGAATAGAACCCCTGTGCCATTCCCAGTTCTCTGCCCTCTTCCTGTTCTTGTAGCTCAGCCTTCTTGGTAGTTCCTGTTGGAAATGTTCTTGCCTGCATATTTATACCTGCCTCTGGAAATTTCCACTACATGCATCTGACAGAGTGGGTATTCACCCACGAAAGCTTATGCTCCAATATGTCTGTTCGTCTATAAGATGCCACAGGACTCTTTGTCCCCTGTTGGAAATGCCCACCTGGGCTGCACATAACAGGGGAGGAGATGGGTTACTTGGGGCCAAGGGTAGCAGTGCCATGGGACCGTACCATGAGACAGTTCCCCTGAGTGACTCTGCCAGCCCTTGGGCAGGTTGTCGAGATGACAAGGGGGGGTGGTGGTGGCTGGGAGAGCATCAGGTTTGTTAAAACAGTGCTTTGTGGTGCAGAGATGACGTTTTCTTGCTCCAGGAAAGGTCCTGGAGAGCGCATCTGTCACACAAGAGATAAAATCATTAGAGCTAAAAAGAGAGCCACAGATTGTGCTGGGAACACCTGGCAGCTTTTTAATGAGAGCTGCCTTTCTGTTTAAAAAAAAATCCAACATCTAGGGATCTTGGGCGTTCAAAGCGAATAGAGAATAAGAGCTTAGACTAAAACTGTTGCCTTTGAATCGGCAAGGCAGGACTGTCTGTGTTCAGGAGAATATCCCCCGACTCACATGTGTTCTTAGCGCCACTGGAGCATGTCCCGGTCAGGATCTGAAGCCAGGAGCGGTAGTTGAGATGAGTTTTGTGTCTCAGCCCCCTACTGTGGGACTGTCAGGGATGGGAATTGGTCATCCTCTCTTGGAGAACTGGAGAGGCAGGTCACATCCGGGGTTGTCCTGGCACCTGATCATGAGCCATTGGTCAGGATCAAACCCTGCTTCATTTGTAGGAGAATCTAAGATCGGCCTGAGCCTGTTCCACCCCCAGTTTGGAGCAGGGGTATGTGGCACTTTTCATCTATAGATCTCTAAGCACTGTCTAGAAGCCCACCCTTCTAAAAGCATATCCTTGGTATGCTGATGGGGGTGGGGGGATCCGAGGCCATGTTTACAGTGGCAGAGGTAGGAATAGAACCCAGCAGTCCTGACTTCCACTCTCCTGTTCTAGCCGCTAGGCAGAAGATGGGGGGCTGGGGAGGGGAACACGAGGGGATTCGTTGGCCCTCGAGGGTACATCTCAGGATAAAACAGGTATGTGTGGTGCTTTGCTGTGAGTTCTCTCCTAGGTTCTCACCCCACCTCTTCATGGCTTTCTGGGGGTGAGCCCAGATTTTTTGCACTCAGCAAGATTCCCCTCCTCTCCGCCTAACTCCCCAGCATTTACTTCTGAGCTGTGGTTCATGCTGGGTCTCTGCTGTCTGGATGCCCCCATGCCAGTGGGACTGAGAAGTGGTTACAGTGGCAAGGGCTTACGCTGGTGGTGCCCTAGGAGGATGTGATGCTAGGAGCCGTTCTGAAATCTCTTCCAGCCTCAACTGTTTCCGCGCTCATGGGCGAGGGCTCTATGACTGTAACAGTGGCTAGACCCAGGCATGGTATAAGCAAAAACTCTGCCAGCTTCTGTAGGCAATTGTGCCAATGCCTGTGACTTCCAACCTGCAGCCCCCCCCCATTTCAGTTCTGAGTGTGCCAGTGTCTCTTCATCCTGACCTGTGGCCCCTGCTATTCCAGTCCTGGGCTTCCCCCAACCCTGGGAGCCTCACACATCCCTACCAATGCACCATGATCCGGCCCTGCAGCCCCTTGCTGTTCCAGCCCTAGGTTTCCCACAGCTCTGCCAATGCCCTCAGTCCTGACTTGCAGCCCCCCCCCCCACTTCAGCCCTGATCCCCCCGTCAGTGCCCCTCAGTCCTGACCTGCAGCCCCGGGGCTTGTGTTGAGCAGAGACCGTTGTCCTTGTAAACCATGTGGTTGTTTGATGTGAACAGGGACTAAGAAGTGGGCTTGTCACCTCACCCAGGTTTGCTCCTGAGCCTTCAGAGATGTCAGGCTCTTGCCTTCTTCCTCCCCCGTATGGCGAGCCCCCTCGCTTTATTCCCTTTCCCAAGCTGTAGGAAGTGTCTGGCTTCGGAGGCTGGGGGAAGTCAGAGTTCCCCCCAGGCGCTTTTCCTGAAATCTGAGGTGCGCCAACACTGGCACTTCAGTGGCATCTGCTCCCCCGACACCTGATGGCAAGGCAGGGGGGGAAAAAAAAAAAAAAAAAAATCAAGCGAGAAACTTTCATGCAAACAGGTGACCTGTGCACCATTTTTGAGGGAAATTTGTGTTGCCATGGAGACAGCTTCTCCAAAGAGCTCCCAGCCCCGCCACTTCCCTTGAAGAGCCCGAGGCGCGGGCGAGAGAGTTTGGCAATGTCAGGTTTGAAAAGATTCTTTTAATGAGAGTCGGAGGGCAGGCGTGCTGAGCACAGGAGACCCTCTTTCTGCTGCGCCGTCCCCGCGGGAGCTGCAGAGACGGAGAATGGGATTAGCAGAGAGAAGAGGCATCAAAGGGCTGAAATGCAGCCTCCGCTGGCTTTCAGGAGAGAAGGCATTAGTGCAAACGGATTGGAGCCCTTCAGAGGGGAGGCCAATTTAGCAGCCCAGTAATGAGGAGAAGGAGCCGGGAGAGGAGGGGTGGGAGATGGGAAAGAGATGAGGTGGAGCCGAAGAGACTGAGGGAAGCAGGAGGCGAGGTGGGGGAGTGGGACTGATGGGGGAGTGGGGGGCAGGAGAGGTGAGGAATGCAGGCATTGGCCATAGTGAGTGTGAGGTTTCTTGGGAGTGCCCCTTGCCACCACCTGCCCTTAGCTTGTGGAACCCTTGTCTGAGCTTGCCGTGGGTCAGCTCCCCAATCCCCTGGACAATGCAAGCCCTCTCGGCCATGCAGGCCCTTCTGGCACTCTTCAGGTGGGCAGTTGGCACACCCCTACCCTCAAGCCCCCTGAGCATCTCCCAGGAGCAGTGGTCCCCAAAGTTTTGAGGGTCATGCCCCCCTTACTGCTGTCTGTGCTCCCTGCCCCTGGGGCTGGGAGCAGGGCTGCTACTGCAGACAGGGGTAAGGGGGCCACAGATGGGGTGGGGGCTGGGACTGGGAGAGGGGCCAGAGCTGCGGTGGGGGAGGGAGCTGAGCCATAGCCGGGCTGTAGGGGGGCTGACAGCCAGGCCTGTGGCCAGGTGTGGCTCTGCTCCCAGCCACGGCCCTGGGCCTGGAATGGAGCTGCAGCCAGTGGCTGAGTCTGGGAGCGGGACTGGAGCAGAGCTGGGGGCGGGAAGGGGCTGGGTGGTGCTCCCTCCCAAGGCCCTGTGGTGGCTTGCCTGGTCCCTGCTGCACCTTCTTCCCCAAAGGTTCCTCTGTGCCCCCTTAGTGGGGTATGCCCCACAGTTTGGAGACCTCTGCCCTGGAGTGTCCAGCCCCTGCTCCACTGGACATTCGCAGTGTTCATTGCTTAGGATCATAGAATATTAGGATTGGAAGAGACCTCATGAGGTCATCTAGTCCAATCCCCTGCTCAAAGCAGGGCCAACACCAACTAAATCATCCCAGCCAAGGCTTTGTCAATCCAGGCCTTAAAAACCTCTAAGGATGGAGATTCCACCACCTCCCTAGGTAACCCATTCCAGCACTTCACCACCTTCCTAGTGAAATAGTGTTTCCTAGTATCCAACCTAGACCTCCCCCACTGCAACTTGAG
Organism: Malaclemys terrapin pileata; assembly: GCF_027887155.1. Taxonomy (NCBI): domain Eukaryota; kingdom Metazoa; phylum Chordata; order Testudines; family Emydidae; genus Malaclemys; species Malaclemys terrapin. The sequence continues at coordinate 47,511,851 of NC_071511.1, forward strand.
ACCATTGTTTCTTGTTCTGTCATCTACCACCACTGAGAACAGCCGAGCTCTACCCTCTTTGGAACTCCCTTCAGGTAGTTGAAGGCTGTTATCAAATTCCCCCTCACTCTTCTCTTCTGCAGATTAAATAACCCCAGTTCCCTCAGCCTCTCCTTGTAAGAAGTGGTACAGCCCAGCATACCAGTTCCCCCTCAGATTGCCCCTCTGAGGAACACCCAGCACTGAGATGTGCTTATAGTGAAATCAAGTGTTAGTTCATTTATCAAAGCAGAGAGGTTCATGTTGGAGCAATTAGAAGTGGTGGCGACCGTTACATATAACATCACAACATGCATTCTACAGCCTAGCTATTCCCATGTCTTGTAGAGTAGTGTTCACCCCAAATCCTTGCAGCACATTAGTCAGGCTAGCTGTGACCCTCTTTTTGTGAGCCAATGATTCAGTTTATTCCTTTGCACTCCAAGACAGACCCAAATAATCCTTGTTCCTAAACAGGACACACCCGGCTGCTGTTTGTTTCATCCTGTTGATTTCCTCTCCCGTAGATTTTGCAGTGTATTAATTTGCACTTGCTTCAGTATGCAGCTAGATCTGCAATACATAAATGGCCCGACAGGGAGATAGGTGTCTGTTACCTACTGCCTGAATGGAACATCTCCAAGGTGTGTCACCTTCTGGTGACATGCCTCAACTCCTAGGGCTTAAGAATATAATTATCAGGATAGATACAAAACGTCTTCAGTATGACCTGTATGTCCATTTCCCAGTGATTATGACAACCAGTGGGCTACTGGCTCTTGCTAGAGTCCTCACCTGCCACCTTCAACCCAAGGGAGCCCTGTGCACCTCTTGTTCCAGGGGACCCTGGGTCATGGTGAGGCAGCATGCAGGAGCAGAGGTGGTGACGCTGGTGAGAAAACTCGAGGGGGTGAGGAGTGTGAGAGGATACAAAGGGGTGGGGATGAGTCCACGCTCCCACGGTGAAGCCGTATCCAGGGATGAAAGAAGGACTAAGGCAGAGATTGTGAAGTGGAACTTGTGAGAGCAGGGAGGGAGCCCAGGCAGCAAGGGGAAGAGAGACTGAGAGGAGCACTCATAGCCTCCCTGTAAGAGAAGTCCAGACTCACCCCTGCAGCGCCTCCTGCTGGTCATCCAGGGAATTAGCTCACCAGCCTCTGGAGCGCCCTCTGCAGGCCAGTGATCCACCTTGTCCTCTGCACTGGCCCCCATGTCCCTCCCAGGACCCCAGTGCCCCTTGCTCTCGGTGCTGCCCCCTGGCAATACCCACACGCTAGGTCTCCCTTCCCAAGGGAACCCCCACCCACTATCCCCACCTTGCCTTAGCACTAGGCCACTGCCAGTCACCAACTAGCCCCCCGCTCCCTGGGGCAGATTGCAGTATAGGCCACTCATCACTGGCAAAGAGGGTTTGGACCTGCTGCCTTGGACTAGCCTTGGGCTTTCCTCTGCAACCCCCAGTACCCCTTGGCCTTCTGCTAGGCTGCAGCCTAGGGCTATCCAGGCTGGAGCTCCCCAGCCCTGCTCTACTACAGGTATCCTGTCTAGCTCCCTGCAGCCAGGCCCTTCTCTCTCTGAAGGCAGAGAGAGACTCTTGAGCTCCTGGCTCCCAGCCTTCTTATACAGGCCAGCTGGGGCCTGATTGGGGCGTGGCCCAGCTGTGGCTACTTCCCCAATCAGCCCAGTAGCTTTTCCCTTTGCCCCAGCCCTCTGCCAGGGCTGTTTTAAACCCCTCTGCAGGAGTGGGGTAACCACTCTGTTACGCTCCCCTTCCCTGGCGAGGCCACATCCAATGCAGCTGGGAGGCCATGTTGAGTTGGTCAGTGCTCGGATTTGCCTGGGAATCGTCAGAAAGCTTGCAAATACCCAGTAACATGGCGTCTGTAGTCCTCTTGCAGATATGATGGCTTAGAGCTGTCAGTGCAGTCCTGGGTATGATCACAGCAGCCCCCATTCCCATCACTCCAGTGGGAGCTGCCTCCAAGGAGGGGTGTGTGCTTTTTATCAGTCACGATGCCTGGCTCGGTCCCTGGGCACCCCATGAAGCACGGCCACCTCTAGGGTGGGGTGTAGCTGCTGTGTGGCTACACTGCACCTTGCAACAGTTTCCGTTAGTCTAGCCTCATTAATATAATTGCTGTGTCTGGAGGGAGGGTGTGCAGAAAACTCCTCAGAAGGTCGGCAGAGACCCAGCAGGACCCATTTCCTGTAGGCAGGAATCCATCCGCAAAGAGATGGGCAGAGACCAAGCAGGACTTGCTTCAGATAAAGCTGCGAGGAATCAAACCAAGGTTCCATGGTGAGGGCGAGCGTTTGAACCCCGGCACCATCTCTCCTCCTGGCAGTTCTCTCTCGGCACCCTGTACCCAGGGGTGGCACATCCCCCATGCATTCAGCATTTTGACTGTAATGGCACGTGACAGCCATGGAGATCGGGAGGAAAGGGACAAAGACCACTTAGGGCCAGTCTCGGGAGAAGCAGGGATGTGAGGAAATCCTTTCCACTGGACTGCAGCATCCAGTTGGCGTGCCATATCCCTGGCCTGAATCATCTTTAAGGTAGCCCGTGAGCCATGTTTCCCTGAGAACAGCTGCAGCCACTTGCTTGAGTATTTTGCCACCTGCATCTTCAATAGCACCATCACTTAGCATCTCTTAGTGCTGTCCATCCAAAGAGCATCTTACAGAAGTGGATGGGTTACACCTCACAACACCTCTCCCTCCTGCAAGGTGGGTATTACCTTCATTTTACAGATGAGAAAACTGAGGGGCAGAGATGTGAAATGCCATGCCCATGGCCGCACAGTGATGCAGTGGCAGAGCTATGAACAGACCCCCCAGGAGTCCTGACTCCCATCCCTCTGCTCTAACTATTAGCAGCACTGCCTCATCTATAGTTCTCTTGGTCTTCAGAAACGGACTCCCAAGTGCACACAGGCTCATCAAATGGGATCCTCCCTGTATGCTGTCACTGCTGCACTATACTCCATGTAGCCATTGATGCAGAGTGCAGGGCTGGGCCTAGCAGAGCGAGGGTTAATGCAGCACGAGATGCACAGATGCTGTGACAACGTCTAGGTGGCCCGGGGGATGCGAGAGTCAGAGAGTGGGATGTGCTGATCCTGGCGGCTCTGGCACGCTTGTGCTCTCTTCTCTTCCCAGCTGCCAAGTCCCCACAGTAACAGGTCACAGAATGCAAATGAGAGCTCCTCTGAAGACACTCTCCCAGGGCGAGCATTTCTAATGGCACTCTGAGCAGGTTATTAAACTGTAACCTCCTGCCATTTCAGGGAGCGTTGATTCCTGGCATGGGTTTAATGAGCCCTCTGTGGCAGTCTGCGCGGGCCTGTGGGCTGGGCACACAAGTGTCTCCCCAAATTCAAACTTGCCATTTGAAGGTCTGGAGGACCCGCAGCTTCTGCCCCTGCGGCTCCTCAGGCAGCCTGCGAGGTGTTTAATTGCATCCTTGCAGGGAAGTCCATCTGGTTTGGACAGCTCTCAGCTGGGAATGCCCTAGTTTCCAGCCACTTTTGCGTGGACAGGTGTCCCCGTTACAGCAGTTGGCTCGAGCTGGCCCCATTTGTTGCAAGTCTCACCAGAGAATCTAGGCCGGTATGGGCCATAAAACTTGTGCTCCTTCCAGGTCAGGAGTGAGTCATAGAGTTTAAGGCCAGAAGAGACCACCAGATCATCTAGTATTGCAGGCCATCAACCCCACCCATCTCCGGCACTCCAAGCCCAACAAACACAATTAGACCCAAGTACTACAGTCCTCGGGAGACTGAACTGTTGTGTGCCATAGGCACAGACCAAGAGAGACCAAGGTGCACCTGTGGGCCAGGCCCATGTGATAGCAGGGAATTGATTAAGTGAGGCACATTGGTGAATTGGGGTAGGAGATGCTCATGCTGTGGGTACATAAGGCTTTAGTTTCCCAGAGCTGCTGATCTTCCACCTTTCCACATAGCCCTGGTCTGGGACTCAGAGCACCACCTCCCGAGCCTGTCTCTGCCACTGGTATAACGCTTTGGGATAAAAATCCCAAAATCACCGAAGTCCCATTTTCATAAGTGACTCAGAACCCTTAGTCCCATTGACTGTCCGTGAGACTGAGGCTTCTAAGTGAGACTTTTGAAATTGGCTTTTGGGCTCTTAAATTATTTAGGCCTTTTTTAAAACGTTACCCTTGAATTCCAGTGAAATCCACTGCAGATTCCCCTTCACTCCCATTGTAACACATCCGCTGCCCAGGTAAGTGGAGTGAGAATGCACTGTACCCAACAGGCACCCCGCGTACAATGAATCCATGCTAGAATACCACATTTGGGTCCATGCGTTTCTTAGTAGCAAGGTGGATTGATTTAAATCAAGACGATTTAAATCACCGAGCGAAAAGCCTTGATTTAAATCATTGATTTGAATCCACTTTTCCATTTGTGCTTCAGTTAGTTTGTAAAGAAAGGTGCATTCTCATTGGTTAATATAACCATTGAACCATGTTGATTTATAACTAAATAGAACCTCTGCACTAGATTTGGTACATCTTTTTCCTACCTAGAAGGGTACACTATATCTATATACAGTTATTTATGAAATTATATAGCTTAATATTTTCAGAGTCTTGTATATTTTTAGTATGTTAAAATGATGACTGATATATTGCTTCTTTACTAGATAATTAACATTTTGCTGATGATTTGTTTAAGGCTGTATTAGGGTAGTAAACTGGAATTTAATTAAACATACAAAACAGCATATATTTCTATTAAACAAAACAAACCTTTAATATAGTACCTGGCCTCTTGTGCCATATTTATAAAGCTTGACCTCAAAAGCTAGATTTCCCCCCATTCCCCCAATTCTTTCTTTATATAGAAAAGCAGCCTTTAACTCAAAGTTTTTGCTAGAGGCTCATGAATTCGGCATATTTTAAATAAAAATGTTTTAAGAGATTCTGATAAATTTAATCCTGAACATATTTTGTGTTCACTTCAGATTTCATTTTAAACAGATTTATTTGTAAAAAGAAAAATAATTAATTTAAATAACAACATCAAAACAATCTAATTTAAATAAAAAATCATTGATTTTTGTCCACCTTGCTATTAAGCAGGGTGATGTGGCTGACATAACAAATCCACCTCCATCTGAATCCAAGGGCTTGGTATTGTTTGAGAGGCTATTCTGAGACTCTTTTAAAGGTTGTTTGAGGGTCACCTGGGGTTTTCTGGGGTTCACAGTGAATAGCGAACATGCTGGTTGTGTCGTCTTGGTGACGGTGACCGTCATGTGGCAGAACATGAGAAATGCAGAGAGAAATTCTCTTGTCTAGGAAGCTGATTCAGGAATTTGGTGGCATGGAGTCAAATTTTGCCCTGGTGTAAGCGGGTGGAGTGCCTATTGATTTCATTCATAGTGCTGGATCCTAGCAGGGCTGAACTTGAACTTTAGCCAAATTGGACCACCCCTTTTGGGTTTGTAAGATTGAGCTGTGATTCTGGTGCGAGCAGGGTGTCAGCCCTTCTGCTGCAGGCATTGGATGCGGCTGGAAAGCACACAGGTCACACAAAAATGGCTGATAACTAAACCGGCCTGGTCTGAATCCCTACGATAGTTAAGGAATAGGCTTGTTCCAGATGCTAGAGCTGAGGTGGGCAAACTTTTGGCCTGAGGGCCATATTTGGGTATGGAAATTGTATGATGGGCCATGAATGCTCACGAAATTGGGGGTTGGGGTGTGGGAGGGGATGAGAGCTCCAGCTGAGGGTGCGGGCTCTGGGATGGGGCCAGAAATGAGGAGTTCAGGCTGCAGGAGGGGGCTCTGGGCTGGGGCAGCAGGTTGGGGAGGGTGGGGGCTCCAGCTGGGGGTGCGGGCTCTGGGGTGGGGATGAGAAGTTGGGAGTGCAGGAGGGTACTTTGGGCTGGGACCGAGGGGTTCAGAGGGTGGGCGGGGGATCAGGGCTGGGGGTCAGGGGTGCAAGCTCTGGATGGCGCGTATCTCAAGCAGCTCCCGGAAGCAGTAGCGTGTCTCTCCTCTGGCTCCTATGCAGAGGAGCGGCCAGGTGGCTCTGCAGGCTGCCCCGTCCACAGGCGCTGCCCCTGTAGCTCCCATTGGCTGCAGTTCCTGGCCAATGGGAGCTGCAGGGGCAAAACTGGGGGGGGGGCAACATGCGGAGCCCCCTGGCTGCCCCTACGCATAGGAGCTGGAGAGGGGACATGTCTCTGCTTCCAGGAGCCGTGTGGAGCAAGTCCTAGACCCCGCTCCCCAGCGGGAGCTCGAGGGCTGGATTAAAACATCTGGAGGGCTGGATGTAGCCCCTGTGCTGTAGTTTGCCCACCCCTGTGCTAGAGCATCAGTCTCTAGTTTTGTTTACACTCGCTTCACCAATGGTCTCTAGGGTCTCTCCCCTAAACTAAACAAGCTGCACTCTCTTGGGGCTGTGCAGAAATCCGTGTCTCTTTATCAGAGGAGAATGATGGGCTTGTGGCTACAGTGCCTTACCCAGAGATCTGGATCTCCCAGAGACCTTGGGTAGATCATTTAACTTCTCAGGGCTCTAATTGCCCTATCTGCAGAATGGGACTAATATTTCCCTGCCCCAGAGGAGAGGCAGTCGGGATTTTCTGCTGAAAAGTTTTTTCTTTGGAAAATGCCAGCTCATCGAAACCAGTGAGTACCGAAAACAAATGTTGAAACCTCAGCATTGTTCATGAAGCAGATTGCTAGCTTCGCTACCAGCCCAAGTTGTGCAGCTCCGTTCCTTACTGGTTTGAAAGCACTTGGAGGTCCTTGGCTGTAGGGTGCTAGAAAAGCACAAAGCTTTGCAAACATGTAAAGTTCCTTGCTAACCAAGTGACCCTTGTTTTAGGCCCAAATGTATTTCTCTGCAGTTCTTCCAAAGCCAGTTCTGTTACCAAAGTGTAGTGTAGGATGTCTAGGAAGGACTGGGGTACTTGTCCCCCCCAGTGCCTGTGATTAAATCCCCTATAGTCAATAAAGAATCTTCACGCATCAATACAGGCTGGGAAAAAAGCCCTTGAGAGTAGAAGAGGATTTGACTTGTCTGACGAGGCATCGATAGCAGAGACGAGACCAGTACTGACAGCATCGTGGGCTGTCAGACCCAGGGTTGGGAATTAGCATAGAGATGTGGACCCCAGGGACCAGGCTTGCAGAAGTCTCTGCATGCATTTGCACGTGCCATTACCATGATTGCACATGCTGTTATGGTAATGCACGTGCAAATCACCAGTTACATGTCTAGCTAGCCCTTTTGTACATGCACACTGTAAATGCATCCAAAAGTTAGGCAAGTGAAAGCTGCAATGACATGCACAGGCGTTTGCAAAGCCAGCCCTGATTGTCTAGAAGTGCAGACAATTGTATCATCTCCCACCTTCCAGGGAAAACATCCTGCATAGAAACAGCCATATGGTGTTAATAACTGCAGCTATATTGTTCTTTTCATAGAAGGACATCAAAGCACTTTGTAAATAAGGAAATATAATTACCCTCATTTTATAGATAGGGAAACTGAGGCACAGGGGGTGTAGTGACTTTTCCTAGGTCTACATTATAAACAGCAGAGACAGAAATAGAATCCAGGTCCAGTTCAGGGCCCACCTCATTGCCTCTCGGCTTTAGTCATTTTGGCCCCTGGTAAGTATTTCAGCAAACTGTCTCATTTGTATCGTCTATTTTAGTGCAGACATCGCCAGTCTCACACCATAAATTGAAATAGATCAGATGTTTCCCCCTTCCCCCAGATTTAGGGTTTTTGGCACCTTTACAATTTGTCATTTGTCTTCTACAAATAGACTCATAGTTTGGAATGAAAAAACAGTCATTTAAATAGTTTTGTCTCAAACTTGTAAATTTTTGCCCCAGAAATTAAAATCATGTACAGTGATGGGGTTTGGAAATTAATACGGTGGAGCGACAGATGGGAGGGGCCCTTGTTTTTCCTTACAAAATGGCTCAGATATTGTTATCAGGAAACAGTCCAGCTAGTCCTGTTGGTGAGGGGCCACAGGAGCAGATTGCTGGGGATGGTATATGTCTCAAAGACCTGGCACACAGGTCACTGAAGGGGAAACCATTTCAACATGGCATTTTCTGTGACACGTATTAGACATCAGTTCTGCGTCGTCTGCCTCCATTGGCATTGCATTGCACTGGGCTGGCTGTAGTGTTGCTGACTGCTGGTGTGCCGTGTGCACTGGAGCGTTGACAGAGCTGCTATGTTGTGGGATAGAGATCAGAGGGGTCCCTGGATTGGAGCTCAGAAGAAATTGTGCTCCTCTGAACTCCAGACTTCAAAGATGGCTCTTAGTTAAAAAAAAAAAAATAAAGTCCAGGAGGTAAAATCATTTCACCCTTCTGATACCCCAAGGTCGTAAGCTGCAATGTGGACTGAGATTTTTTTTATTTTTTTAAAGCCAGTCAGAATAAATACCTGGCACTTTCCATCTGAAGCACCTTATAAACCGTCACAAAGGCTCCCAATACCCTGGCGAAGCATTATGACGTCTACTCTGTGCCTCAGTTTACCCAGGTGTTGATGAACTAAGTGACTCACCCAAGATCACATGTTGATTAGCAGCAGAACAGAGAATAGAGACCAGGAGTCCTGGCTCCTGGTGCTGTGCTCTAACCACTGGGACACACTGGTGCCTTGCATGTCACAGAGGCCAATTCTCCTATCCTCCACAATGTTCAGATTATTATTACTGATCATTTTAAACATAGCAAATTCTGATGAGGTGAAAAAGAACTGGAAGAGCATGGAAACTTCCAGGAGCAATTGATGCAGTGTTTGTTCCTTTTCATCCATGTATGTTTTCCCAGGCTCCACCATGTCTACAGTTAAGTCCAGCCCAGGTTGCCTGTTAAGAGGCTGTTTCTTCTCTCTCACCCTGGTGTGACTCTGCTGAGGGCAGTAGAGTTGCACCTGATTTACACCAGTGCATGTGGAGGAGAGTCAGGCTAGAACGCGACTATAGGCTTTGGGCGCTGGCAGCCTGAGTGGCGGTCCCTCTCCCAATGTACAATAGCGATGGCTGGCATCAGCTAGGACACTGTTGCTCACAGTTGTTAGATTTGAGTGTATGGAGGTGGGTGGGTGTTCTTCAGGGAGGGACCATCACCCTGGAACTCACTTCGCACATTGGTCTGCTGAACTTCTGGCCCTGGCGTAGGGCTGGTCTAGCGTGGCCTGAAGTGGGAATTGGCAGAGTGGTGGCACTCTGAGCTTCAAGTCTGTTAAGGCTCACTTGAGCCCATTGCTGTAGATTTCGGTGTGTCTGCTCAGGGATTGCATAATGGCCCCATTGTATCAATCTCCCAGTAAAGCTAAGACCTACGCAGGCCGGGAAGCATTTCCTCTGGTGTGGGCCAGTCAGGTCTGTTGGAGAAGTCAGTTTCCTAGGCATTCTGTGTTTAGCCTGTTTTTGAAGAGAAATCTGCTCCTTTCATCTCTCTAATGGACCAGATTGGGATCCGAGACTCTCTGTGCTGCTGGTCTTCTGCCATTCATAGCAGGTTTCCTAACTTTCCCTTTGCTTCTCATCTTCTCCTGGAGATGTTTGGTAGCCCTGAGCTATTCGTCTTCAGCTGTCAATTCATCCGTGATTCTCGCAGACAGGCAGGTGACCTGTGCCTTGCCACCGAATGCCCCTCGCACCGGAGGCTGGAAGCTCTGCTGAGGGGGTTGGGGGTGAATGACTCATGCCGGATGGTGTGTGACTGGCAGAGCAGTGTACCAGCTGCCAGTGTCTTAGGCTCAGTGAGCCCAAATGAACGTTGTACCTGCTGCCACCATGCCACCTCGTGCTGCGATTGCCTCAGATCCCGCCAGTTAAACTGGGCTGAGTATTGGATGGGAGACCTCAGATCGTACCTTGGGGTTAGAGGAGGCTGTGCTGCTGGCTTGGATGAGACATAAAACCAGGGCCCTGATTATAGCTCAGGGCATTACATGTGCCTTCCTGAATTCCCCCTGCACTTTGTGTGTCCTAGTACAACATCAGTGTACAGTGTTCCCTGTGAAATCACAGTGGTGGCACTTTACACTCCCATGCCACTGGTGTAAATAGTTGTCTAAGGCACCGGGGACCTGGCCCAATGCAGTACTATCAGAGTCTTACTTAATGGTTGGAATAACAGCTGCCCCTTCTGCAGGGGCTGTGCGGGGCTGTATCCATCTCCACCCCTAGTGGCCCCACTCCATGCCAGCCTATTTGGCTCCAGCGTGAATACCTGCTGTGTGTTGTCTAGGGGATGTTGATGCCCTCTCCCTGGCCAATCTATCTACTCTCCACTCTTCCTCATATCTGCTTGTGGGGCCTAGTAGGCGCTGAGAGCCTTGACTGGGTCTTCTCCAGCGGGGTGAATTTCCCTCCAGAGCAGCAGTTGCTCTGAGCAAGACTCTTAGCATGAGGTGTGAGGATGAGAGAGTGTGCTACCTGCTATCATTTTTATGGGAATTGAGGCCAGGCTAATGAATGTCGGATCCCTTTATAGCAGCACATAGATCAGGAAGAATGGGGCCAGTTTGGAACCCCACCGTGTTCCTTTCCTCTGGATTCTTTGGCAAGCCTTGTAGGGACATGCGGTCAAAGCAGTAGGGGATTGGAGGGGGCTCATTTGTACATGTGTCGGTGCAAGTGAAACCCACCCATGATTTCATTCGGCACAGACTTAGGAGCCATCAGGGCCTTGGACACAGAGGGATACAGCTTCCCCATTCTGCAGGGCCTCCCCAGTGCAAAGCACTTTGGAATAGCTGAGGGGGGGGGGTGACTCTGGTGAGGATGTCAGGGCTGAACCCCTGCTATTGTATTCGTACTCCCTTAGGATCCCTCAGGAGTTGGTGCCAGATGGATGGGCCTAGAGATTGGTGCCTTCTCATTATCCTGCCAGCAGCAGTGCACGTTTCCCTCACGCCCCACCCAGGAGCCCCTACCTTTGACCTTGGAGGGACACACACTTTTCACAGAGCGGGGAGTCCAAGACCCATTGGCCATTCAATTCTTGGCCTCTCTGCTGAAGCCTCCGGAAAGGGGAGAGGTCTAAGTCTGATGACTAGCACTGAACTCACTTTTTTCCAGCTGTGCCCCAGGCAGTGACTACAGCTAGGTACCCATCGGCATGAAGCAGAGCAGCATTTCAGGACAAGCGCTTCCTTGCAGGAGTGATTCTGGAGGCAACTTTGGACAGAATTGCTGGTCAGCCCCCTTCAGTGGCCCAGAGGCAGGATTCCCACCAGGTGTTGACAATTAGCAGTGACCTTGCAGCCAAAGCCTGTCATCACCATGACTATTAACTGCAGCTCCCATTTCTGTGCATTTGAATCAGTAATACCCTTCCCGGAAAGCAAGCTCGCTCTTAAAAGAGGTGCTTTTTAAACTTAGCCACTATTCAGCCTGGCAAAATTGTCATGAAAATGTATCTGCTCAGGCACGAAATCCACTCCCCCCACTTTCCAGGGAAGATTAATAAGCTTGGAGAAAAGCAATGATATTCTACTTGGCCATCAAAAAAAAAATAATAAAATGGCTTGCCCTGGGCCAAGAGGGAAGGAAAATGCTGCAACACCTGCCAGTTTAAGCTCTTTATCTACTCAAGCTGTACACTTGGGGAGATGTATTTATTGAGAGGACTTGATGATGTGGGCTGGTCAAAAAGTTTCACTGGCATGAGTTTGGGAAGGGTGCATCAATCACAAATGAAGGTGCTAGCCCAAATGTAGGCTGATAAACCCTTTAGGCCTTACCACTCTGTCATATGATGTATATGTTCACACATGTTACAAGATTTCCCCACAGCTGTGTTTTAGGTGTGTTTGTAAAGAGTTGTATTGAGACAGTTCTTTTATCCCTTCTCTGGTAAAGCCAAGCACCGACTGTGCAGTGCTCAGAGGGAGAGCAAAATTAAAATGAACATGTGATACAACATCTAAAATCACCGTTCTGTACCTTGAAGTGCTGGCTGCTCTGCTTCCCAGTCTTCTAAAGCTCCCATTTTGAGTCCTGCCGGGCTCTGAGATGACCAACTTGAAAGCGGTGACTTTTTTAGATATAGAAAAGCTATCACTGAACCACAGCAGACGTATACCTTCTGGGTTGTAGACAGGTGTCATATTTTGGGAAATTCCATGTTTTTTGGAAATGGAAATGTTTCTCTGGCAGGTTGAGTATGGCAATAAAATAAATAAAATTCCAGCTGCTTGCAGCTGCTCAGCTGTTTGGAACGTTAGACTAACTCCTGGAACATGGGCTAGTGGGAGGGTGATTGGATCACATGTATGTGATAAATGTCAGCTCTTATTTAGTACTTAGCTATCACCTCTGTATGGGGTGAGCTTATAATAGAGGCAATAAGTTGCATTTTTAAGTTGGGGCCTTTCAGTCCCATGCTTGGATGCTCATATTGATGCTCAAGTACATAAATGCGCAGTTTGTGTGATTTGGTGCCAATCTAAGCATCCAGATTTGGGATTTAGACTCGGCTGTCCCACGTTTGACAAGTAGGTGCAGTGTGCATGTGTAATCTCTGATTATTAATGATAAGCATTTGTGAGACATGCATCACCATAGCAGCTGGGCAGCCTTTATGATGAGCAGGGCTGGTAATACTGCCTATTGTTAAGACTGCCCAACACTTCCTAGTTGCTTTTTACTTTGCCCAACTTTAACCATTTGGGCTGTGTGTGATCCAAGGACCTCCTGATGTCAACTGGCAGGGGATACAGGGATCCCTGGGGTTCACCAAAAGGGATCTTATGGGGTCTCTACTGAAAGCCTGTGTCACACTGCTCCTCATAAGCATTGTGGAACGTATGTACAGTAAATATGAGGAATTACATGTATGTATACTAAAAATTATGTTCCCTGGGTCTGTAGTTAAAAGCATGTCACCCAAAGGTAATGTATCTTGAGACAGACTTTTCCAGACAGGGGGTGGGACTTTTCCAGACAGGGGGTGGGACTTTTCCAGACAGGGTCCCTGTTGGACCATTGTGTATTGTGTGTCGTACAATAAAAGTCTGTTAGCATACTAAGTGAAATGTTAAAGAAGACCTGGCAGAGACTCAAGAATGAAATTAACCAGCAGAGGTAAACGGTGGGGTTGGGAGAACCCTGTTTTCAGGTGAACATCAAAGATCTGTTCTGGTACATTTGGGGGTGCAGAGAGACACCTTGGCTTCCTTCTGTCTGTGAAGGCAAGCTGCCACAGGGCTTGATCTTATGCAAAGGGGATCGGCCAACTTGGCTGAAAATGCTGGGAAAAGGACTTGGGGTAAGCTATCTTGTAGGAGACAGGAAAATGTCTTGTGAATTAAGCTCAGCCTCTAGAAAGTGTGTTATGATTTTGTTTTATGTGTAACCATTTCTTTCCAATATTCTTTTTTCCATCACTTGGCTCTCTGCTCTTTGATGATAAATGTATTCTTGTTTTCACTATCTATTTATCTCTAAGTGCTGTGTGTTAAATGGAGGGTGATCCTGGGTTGACACTTGAAAGCTGGTGTTTACTGTTCCTGTGGGAGCAGCGTGTCTGAGAGTTCTGGGACAGGGACTGAACGCTCCCCGGGATGCTGGGAGGTCTCGGGGGTTGGAATGTGCCTATCGCTAACGTGTACAGCAAGCACGAGGCCTGTGGAGGCCTGGAAGGCAGGGCTTGTGCCGCCAGACGCTGGTGGAGTCAGGGATCTGATCCACAGTAGGCACAGACAAGACTCCTTCACGCTAAGGACAGGTGGTAGCGAGGTGCCTGGGTACTGCTGGGAAGCGACAGACCATGTATCTTGCTCAGTCTGAATTTTTTTTTTCTTTTTGTTTTTGTTTTGGTGGAAAAATTCACCCAAAGTAGTTCAGCTTTTTTGAAAAAGAGGCTAGGGAAAAATACATTGCTTTGCCCATATTAAAAACATGCTGGTGGACTTTTCTTTGAGAAGCTGTAGCACCCCCATGATTTTCAGCAGGGACTTGAAGCTTTGACAGGGAGATGGTCTGTGTGCCAGGGATGTGTCTTTTGCCATCCTTGTGAAAACCTGCCAAAATTTGGCCAAGTAATAAGCCTATGAAAAACTGCAGTTTGCTCATGCTCAGTAGAGAATTTTTAGAGCATCACAACTAATATCCTTGAAGATCCTGTCCCCACTGGGCATGCTCCAGCACTGCAGAAAAAACAGTATGTGAGCATGGAATTAAAGAATCTCTCATAATGTATATGCACGAGGGGACTGAATTAAGATTGCACAAGCAACTTTCGTTGTGGCAACTCCTAACTTTCGACTGCTTGACTCTCCAGCCTTAATAATGGTCTTTCAACACAGTTTTGTTGTGTGTAATATCATATAGACAAACAGAAACCGATTCCTCCAAGAATAAGATGCATGAACTCCATCTTCCCCATAAGTATTGCGCCAATTACCTGAATTGGGGAAATATGGGCTTTGAGGTTACCTGCCAAGGGGAGGTGGAAGGTTTTAATGGAGAGAAACATTTCAGAGCTTTTTCCAAACATGGCCAAATTCAGGCTCTGACGTTTTTGTGGTGGGATGGAGTCCTGGAGGTGCAGTCTCATCATCAAAAATGCTTAGCTTCCTTGAGCTCTTCCTTTGGGACAGAACAGCAAGGTCAACCTGCTGAGTGCACAACCAGCAGGGTGCAAAGGGAGAGGTGTCTTTGAGATAACAATAACTTAGACCAGTCAGGGCTTTATAGAGCATAATTAGTACCTTGAAGTTTACCTGGAGGTAAGTTGACTGACCGTGCAGAATGCAGAACACAGGTGAGGTGAGCTCTTGTTGATCTGCTTCCCCACTGGGTGGTGCATAGCTGAAACATCTGAGTGGCCTTCAGGAGGAGGTCCAGATAGTGTGCTACAGTAAATTAGCCTTGAGATAACAAAGATGTGACTGTGGTGAGGTCAGCATCGGAGAAGAAAAGGTAGAGTCTCTTGGTCAAGAAAACTTTGCCAACTGCTGCCATCACTGAACCCAGAAGAACTGAAGTCTATGCAGACCCCAAGATTGCAACTGCTTTGGTGGTGGTCAGGCAGCCTCCATAGAATTGTGGTCACTGACCCTGCCATCACCCATCTCCTCAGTCTTGTTGATTGGCTAGATTTTATCCGGATCCCTGTTTGTGCTAGGCACAAGGTAAGCAGTGAAATGGTTCTGTTGGGGACCCAATGAGAAGGAAATATAGAGTGAGGTATATCATCTCTCTGGTCAATATACACCAGAAGGGCATATTCTACAGTATGCATTAACAGGCAGCAAAAAATCATATTAAAAGGTGGGCCATTGTCCAATGTCCTAGACCTTACTTATACCTTAAATGCCTGTGCTGCTGATACAACATGCAGTCCAGTCCTCCACTGACTGTGGTCACTCACCAGTTGTGATACTTCATCTGAAGTGATGCCAAGGCATTCAGTATTCTGTGTTACTGTCTTCTGCCAGTTCTTCCCTGTCCTTCTCGCTTTCTCTTTCCTCCCTCAAGTACCCTGTTCAGTGCTTGCGTAGCATGTCTCCTACCTTCCGTACAGTGTACATGTCCCAGCCAGCTGAGCCTCTTGCTCTGATGATCTTTTCTAACCTGTTCTGCTCTGCCAGCTCTCTTACTCTCTCATTTGTTATTCTGGTTTTCCATTAAATGTGTGGTACCTTCTACAGCCATCTGTAATGGGTAGCTTCCAAGCTCTTCTTAATGTGCAAGTTCCTTGGGGCAGGGGCTCTATCTTCTTATGTGTTTGTATGTTGCCTAGCACAGTGGGACTTTGATCCTGAATGAGGCCTTTCAGTCCGACTGTAATCTACATATTCAATGGCTCTGTTCCCTTCTTGGCCCCTCACTTGGTGTCAGTGGGGGCTGACAATGAGTCTTTTAGGAGCCTCCCTCAGGCTCCATCAGATGGCATCCCTCTGCACCTCATTTGAGTTCAAAACGTCACTTTGCATTCTCATTACAGAGTTCCTGAGCTCTAGGATCTTTTGTTGTAGGCAGTGGGTGCTATGCTGAGGGAAACCTGTCTCCCGACAACAAAGGACAAAGGCCTTGTAATTCCTTATTCTGCTAAGCTCTCAAATGCCAATTTCCCCACCTGAGTGGAACCCCTGTAAAATCAGAGCATCTACTAGACATGCTGAGAGCCTCTTAACTCCAGCAGCTGTGGCAGGAGCTGCTTAGAATCCCGGCAGGTGAGAGCTGCCCCCTGAGATACGGAAGGATGAGAGGCAGCCTGAGGCTATTGTATTATGCAATTGATGGATGTTTCCAGCCTGGGTCCTCTGGCAGAGTGGTGATTTCTGGGCTTCCCATGCTATGTGGCGCCACTCGGTCAAAGAGAGCGAACTGACAGGTGACGAAGGAGCAGAGAACCGCATCTGGCTCCTTTTCTTCCCCCCCAGACGTGCAAGACATGCTCATCTTTGGTTTCACTTTCCCTCTCCTACTTGAAACGAGGCAAGTGGTGCATTCTCCTTTTGATATCTGGGAATCAAACTGCTTTGAAATGGGGAAATAATCATGAGAGAATGCTTGGGACAATGGCAGGATAAAGACCCCAGAGCATCTGTTCAGAGAGAGACTAGTGCTTAGAAGCATTTCCTGCCCACCATTGTCTCTGTTTCTGCCAATGCAGCAGTGTCTCCCTCTGCCTCTACCACACCAATACATTCATGTTCTCCCTGCCTCATGATCCTACAGCAGCTGGGGGGATCTGGAGGCTTGGACCAAGTTCAAAGCCAGTTTTAGTGGGTGCAATTTCATTGAGTTTGTTGGAGTCGTACTTCATTTCACCAGACCTGTACATGTCTCTTTCCCTTGCCCTGGGATCTCCTGCCCTAAACCGGGACATAGCTGCACTGTCCCTGCATAGCTGGGACAAGCAACAATGGAAGGGTCAGATTTGTACAGCCTGAGAGAGAGGCACCTGCAATGTGGAGGGTAGTGAAGATCATGCCTAGAAAAAGAGTTGATGTATGCGGTGTTCCCTTCCTGCCTCTGCACAGCCAATAAGGCTAAATGACAGGTGGCCAGCAGCATTTGAATTACCATAAGCCTGTGTACACTAGTGCTTCCCCTATTGCTGTTCCTCTGGTAGCAACCATAGGAAACCTTAGAGAGAAAAGAGATGTGTAGACAAAGGGTTGGTTCTACCAGAGACTTCGTCCTCTTTGCTGTGGAGGGTGTTGAACTTAGCTGACCTTGCCCATGCCACCAGGACAGCTGTTTTGAACACCAGATTATGTTAGAATCATAAGGATGCCATAGAATCATAGAAGTGTTGGATTGGAAGGGACTTCGAGAAGTCATCTAGTCCAGGCCCCTGCACTCATGAGAGGATATATATGGATATAGTATATATCTCTCTCTCGATCTATATCGGGCATTATATCCTATATAGATATAATCTATAAAAAGGGAAACAAGGACAACCCAGGGAATTGCAGACCAGCGGCTTAATTTCTGTACTCAGAAAGATAATGGAGCAAATAATTAAGCAATCAATTTGCAAACACCTAGAAGATAACAAATTGATAAATAACAGCATGGATTTGTCAAGAACAAATCGTGTCAAACCAACCTGATAGCTTTTTTTGACAGGGTAACAAGCCTTGTGGATGGGGGGAAGTGGTAGATGTGTTATATCTTGACTTTAGTAAGGCTTTGATAGTATCTCACATGACGTTCTCATAAACTAGGGAAATACAACCTAGATGGAGCTACTATAAGGTGGGTGCATAACTGGTTGGAAAATCATTCCCAGAGAGTAGTTATCAGTGGTTCACAGTCATGTTGGAAGGGCATAACGAGTGGGGTCCCACAGGGATCGGTTCTGGGTCCGGTTCTGTTCAATATCTTCATCAATTATTTAGATAATGGCATAGAGAGTACACTTATAAAGTTTGCGGACAATACCAAGCTGGGAGGGGTTGCAAGTGTTTTGGAGGCTAGGATTAAAATTTAAAATGATCTGGACAAACTGGAGAAATGGTCTGAAGTAAATAGGGTGAAATTCAATAAGGACAAATGCAAAGTACTCCACTTAGGAAGGAACAATCAGTTGCACACATACAAAATGGGAAATGACTGTTTAGGAAGGAGTACTGCGGAAAGGGATCTGGAGGTCATAGTGGATCACCAGCTAAATATGAGTCAACTGTGTAACACTGTTGCAAAAAAAGCAAACATCATTCTGGGATGTATTAGCAGGAGTATTGTAAGCAAGACATGAGAAGTAATTCTTCTGTTCTACTCCGCGCTGATTAGGACTCAGCTGGAGTATTGTGTCCAGTTCTGGGCACCACATTTCAGGAAATATGTGGAGAAATTGGAGAAAGTACAGAGGAGAGCAACAAAAAATATTAAAAATATTAAAGTTCTAGAAAGCATGACCTCTGAGGGAAAATTGAAAAAATTGGTTTGTTTAGTCTGGAGAAGAGAAGACTGAGAGGAGACATGATAACAGTTTTCAAGTACATAAAAGGTTGTTATGAGGAGGAGGGAGAAAAATTGTTCTTCTTAACCTCTGAGGACAGGACAAGAAGCAATGGGCCTAAATTGCAGCAAGGACGGTTTAGGTTGGACATTAAGAAAAACTTCCCGACTGTCAGAGTGGTTAAGCACTGGAATAAATTGCCTATGGAGGTTGTGGAATCTCCATCATTGGGGATTTTTAAGAGCAGGTTAGACAAACACCTGTCAGGGATGGTTTAGATCAGGGGTGGGCAAACTTTTTGGCCCGAGGGCCACATCGGGGTTGCAAAACTATATGGAGGGCCAGGTAGGGAAGGCTGTGCCTCCCCAAACAGCCTGGCCCCCGCCCCCTATCTGTCCCCTCCCACTTCCCGTCCCCTGACTGCCCTCCTCAGAACCCCCAACCCATCCAACCCCCCCACTCCTTGTCCCTTGACTGCCCCCTCCAGGGACCCCCGCCCCAACCGCCCCCTGGACTCCCCCATCCAACCCAGCCATTCCCTGTCCCCTGACTGCCCTGACCCCTATCTACACCCCTGCCCCCTGACAGGACTCCCACGCCTATCCAACCGCTCCGTCCCCTGACCCATTGCCAGAACCTCCGCCCCATCCAACCGTCTCCTGCTCCCTGTTCCCTGACTGCCTCCTGGGACTCCCTGCCCCTTATCCAACCTCCCACTCCCTTACCATGCTGCTCAGAGCAGCAGGAGCTTGCAGCCCTGCCACTCAGCCTGAGCCAGCCATGCCGCCCTCGCTGCCCGGCACAAGCGGCAGGCCAGAGTGCTGGCGGCGCGGCGCGCTGAGCTGCAGGGGTGGGGGCACAGCAGGGGAGGGGCCGAGGGCTAGCCTCCCCAGCCGGGAGCTCAGGGGTCAGGCAGGACGGTCCCGTGGGCCGGATATGGTCTGTGTGCCGTATTGCCCGCCTCTGATCTAGATAATACTTAGTCCTGCCTTGAGTGCAGGGGACTGGACTAGCTGACCTCTCAAGGTCCTTTCCAGTTCTATCTAGACCAGTGTCACTAACTGGTTGATTGCAGTTGACTGGTCAATCCTGAAGACTCTCCTAGTCAATAACAATCTCTGGCCACTAAAAGTCCAGTGGTGTGGCGGGGCTGCCATTAAGGCAGGCTCCCTGCCGGCTCCAGCCGCACGCCGCTCCTGGAAGTGGCCAGCACGACCTCGCAGCCCCAGGGGAGTGGGGGAGCAGGGATCTCCGCGCGCTGCTCCTGCCTGCAAGCACAGCCCTGCAGCTCCCATTGGCCAGGAATGGGGAACTGCGGTCAATGGGGCTTGTTCTGAAACACAGCATAAAAACATAGCTGTTACATGCCATTGGCATAGCACATGGGGGTTGTATTATTACATGAGAGGTGTATGCAGTTTCTTCTTGTGGATTTAGGTTCACTCAATGGCAGTGTGACCTACTGGGTAGAGCACTGGACTGAGACTAAGGAAACCTGGGTTCTATTCCCAGCTGTGCCACTGGCCTGCTGGATGATTGTGGGCAAGTCACTTCCCTGCTCTGTGGCTCAGTTTTCCCATTTGTAAATGATGCATAAAGCACTTTGAGATCTACGGATGAAAAATGCTGTAGAAGAGGTAAGGATGATGATGATTGTCCTGGAAGGATCTAGCTAGGTAGGATCTTAAGCCTTGATAGTTACCTGGGGACTGCTGTCTGGCTCCTGAGCAGGTTTTCATCTGCCATCCTGCATGCTGACATGAGGCACTCCCTGAGCTGTTGGTTCAGTTCTGCTCCCTGAATCTTCATTATAAAATGTCCAACTTCCATGAGCCCCAAAAGTCTGGGGTGAAAGCTCAAGTGCATTCCTGTCCCTAAATCCCCAGCACAGCACAGCGTGTCAGTGCCGCTGCCATACTGCCCTGGATTTCCTTCCACTCAGCGAGTTTCCTTCTTGCTTTCCCACCACTTTGGATGACTGTGGCTTTCTCTTTAAAGGGGAGGGTCACAGGGGAGAGGAAGAGGTAGGTCAGAGTTCAGCTTCTCGGCTTGTGTTGCTGATTGGCTCCTTGAGGCTTTGTGTATTGTCTGTAAGCTGCACCCCACAAAACCTGCCCTGACAGTAGCAGGAAGCATCCTGCTCTCAACAAACAATGGGTTGGGGTGGGGAAGGCTGGATCTTGAAACACCTGAAATCCTGCTCAGCCATATTCACAACCAGACATCTCACCATATACGCTGTCTTCCTTTTATGGGCGATTCTCCTAATGGCCGGGCAGGTGGCATTGAACTGCTATAAATTAGGGGAAAGTGCTGGACAATGTTGAAAAATCTTATTGCTGTTTTGCCCAGTAGGTGGCGTTTTGAGCATGGTCTCAGCTCCATGAAGGGCACATGCCTGGCCCACTGCTCTGGGGCTCAGAGCTCATTGATGGGCCATGATGTTGGTCCGAGTGTCTCAGCCCCAGGGTGATTCTGTGTGTGCAGCCGCCTCACAGGGCGGGGGGGTGAGGGGTGGGGGGGGTTGAACATCTGACACAAAGGGAGCTGACTGCTTATTCTGGAAGAGAAAAAAACAGAACTGGATTTCCATGCCAATCTGGAGTGGAGTCCAGGTGCAACTCCTGGAGGCAGAGAAGAATTTGAACTGGATACTTGTGGCCACAAGGATCAGACAGGGTGTGCAGCTCCTGCGAGGAGGAGAAACTGAGCGGGATAGATGTGCACACCTGAAATGGACTCTGGGGGACAGGTCTTGAGAGGGAGGGAAGAATCTGAAGCTGGGTCCATTTCGAACGGACTCAGTGCTCTGTGGGAAGAGAGGAACCTGATCTGGATTTTTCAGACCTCCTGGAAGAGACTCTGGGTGCAGCCTTGGGAGTGAGCGAGAGCCTGAACTACATTGCTTGGTTTAGAGAAGAACCTGAAAGGGGTGATGTCCTACCTACCCCACTCTGAAGGGGAGTCCTCTGTCCCCTGCAGGGGAAAGCAAGAGGTCCCTGGCAGGCAGTGGAATGCAGACAGATAAGGACAAAATTGCAACCAGCCCTCCCTGATTTTGTAAAGGAGAAACAGAAACACTAATGAGGCTCGGGGTGCGTTTGAATCTTCCAAACCACTGAAGTTTGACTGCCGTTAGCTCTCTGTGTTTTTGTGTGTTTTCCCTCCCCTCACCCAAAGCTTGGTGAGGCCTTTGCTGATCTAAGGCAGAGGCTGCTGATGAGCTTCAAATTAAATTACGCCAGACGGCACAGCTTTACATTTCAAAGAGTTTGAGGGAGAGTTGGAACTCTTGGAGTTTCTGGGGTTTTTTTTTGAGTAACTGAGGTGATATTTTGACAGATTGGACAATTCCTGTCAGATGCTAAATCCACAGCTGGTTTTGTGCTGCTTGTTTATCTCCAATTAATATGAGGAATTCATAATGACCAGTTAGAGAAGTATCAGAGGATGACATTTTTAGCAGAATGTCATGAAAAAAATGGCAACACCCCTATGTCTGACTCCCCTATAACATTAGCCACAGTAGTCAGCACATATGGTCTCTTGTCAAGTGGTAAGAGGCATAATCTTTTGTGACTCTGACTCCCAGCTCTCCTGCGTGTCACTCGTTTGTTACTCCCTCTCCTTCTCCTCATCCCTGCCCCAAATCCTTCTATCAAGAAAAATGTTCTCCAGTGTCTCTGAGGGCAGTTCCAGTTTCCATTCTGTGTCATCCTCCATGGTTCCTTTGAGTATGTCCCAAGGCAAAAGCGTTGTGTGGATCTGGTCACTACTTGGATGGATATATTCAAGGACAAGTATCAGAAGGGGCTGGTGACCTCTGAATCAATCCTGGTGTTAGGAGGCTGCTGGAGGTGCTGCCTATCAGAAGAGACATAAAACAAAGGTCTTGGCCCCTTGCAGCTATTGATGATCCCCTACCACTATATACAAAAGAAGCAGGGTAGCTGGCTCTGGCATCCTAACCAGACTCATCTTGGATAATTATATTCTGGATCCCTGAATTCCCCAGTTAAATATTCTTCACTTCCTGTTCTGTACTATTGTGCAGCATTGCTTGATGCTAATAAACCGCTGTCACGTTCCACTTATGGATGTTGGCAATATCTCTGTACATATAGATGGTCAGTTGCTTGCAACGTCCCCTCCTATTTATCCGTCGGGGTTGATTGTGCATGGAGGTGATGTCAGTTCCTTGACATCTAAGAGTAGGATATTTATCATATGTTGTAGCCAGCTGTTGCTCTGTTAGTGGGATGCGAATTCACAGTTTGTGGTAACATCTGTCCAGCATTAAAGTGAATCTGAGTTTGACCTGAGGAATGATTTTCTGATACTTCATTGTGGCGTATTAAAACCAGTTTAGGAAACTGGCCATTTAATATGTTGTCTAGATTAGGGATCTCAAACAAGCGGGCCGCATGCAGCCCTCCTGCAGCCTGCCATAGGCACCGACTCCACTGGCAGCCACCCTCCCTTCCCAACCTCCCCACTCCTCCTTCCTCTCCCCAGCGCGCTGCATCCCTGCTCCTCGCCTACCTCCCAGTGTTTCCCGCCACCAAATAGCTGTTTGACGGCGCTTAGGACTTTCCAAGAGGGAGGGGGAGGAGCGGGGACGCAGCACGCTCAGGGGAGGAGGCGAGGAAGACTGGGTTGGGGCTGGGGCAGGGATTTGTGGAAGGGGTTGTAATAGGGGCAGGGCAGGGGTGGGAAGAGGCGGGGCAGAGAAGACGTTAGCTGTAACGGCAAAACATAACCCACCTCTGGCCCTGCTGCTGCCAGCTCTCCCACCCATGCTCTGGGGAGGAGGGCAGGCAGGTGGGCTCTCAGAGCTGCTGTTTAAGGCAGTGTTTACAGTCACTCTCGCTCTGGGGGTAGGGATGTCTGCTGCGAACATTTCAACGAGCCATTTCCACAGTTCTCTGAAGTTTACCCAAGTCAAACTGCCCAAGCTTGACAAACAGCCTTGCAGCTCCTCGCTCCCAACCAAGCCATTGAGCCTGCTCTTCCTGCATCGCCAGTCTTCCTCTCCAGTTATACCCCAACTCACACCAAACCTTGGCCAGCCCCTTCGCCACTCTTCAAATCTCCCCTCCTTCAAGGGACGGGCAAACACACCCGCCATTGAAATCTGTCCCCATTGATCCCATGCGCAGTGTGAAACACTGGGGGAGAACGGAGCCAGGAAAGCAGCAGCAGCCAGTCACTGGGAAAAGCCCTTTTTCTTTAACACTGGGAGGGAGGGAAAGGGAAGGCGAATCAGAGAGAAATATCATGGGGGGGAGGAGAGGGAAGGAACAGGGATCTTGGATTTTCTAGTTTACAAAAGCCAAGCCTGTTCCGCGCACCTCTCACACTCAACAACACCTTTGTGGGAAAGAAATCCCCAATCCTCCTAGGGGATGCGGACGCTTCAACACAGGTGCTGAGTAAATTCACTCAATAGAGGCCTACAACTCCCAGCATGCTGTACTCCACCTTGCACTGAGCTGCCACCTTAGAGATGGAGCAAGGCATGCTGTGAGTAATTGGGAAGAATGTTTGTTAAAAGTGGCAACGTATTTTGTATGAATAGTTACTTTAAAAAGTTCCTGCCATTACAGCTATGTTGATAGACTGTTTGTGTAAATCATCATCCATGTTACTGACCACATAAGGAATAGTTACAGGTGTTTATATTTTATTAAAATCCCTCTTCGCATTACAGTTTTAAAAAAGTTAATACGTTGACATTTAATAGCGTACTATATTATCTTCATTTTTTTCATTTTTGACTATACTTTTGTGTCGTTGTATGAAAAGATTTCAGTGATGCGGCCCTCGGGCCAATTTACTAGTCCTCATGTGGCCCTCATGGTGATTTCAGTTTGAGATCCCTGGTCTAGATGATCAAAGTATAAGTTATAAATTATGCTGCATGAGCATCCAAGCAATATGGATCTGGGCGCTTATTGGAGAATTATACTCTTCCCTGCCCACCCCCCCGGCAGATGTCTCACTCTGTCACTTCCTGTTGTGCCTCTCACCTAGCACTCATTTCTGAGTCATGAGATTTCCCTTCAGCCATTTCCCCCTGGTTATCTTCTGAAAAGTTCTCCATGGGGGCAGAAGCTCCTTGGGTCAGTCAGAACTGTTTGCTACAGAGTATTGTGATTTTGTTCCCTCGGCGCTCCCCACCCTAGAGCTGAGCACCCCACCTCCAGTATGCTCCCACTCTTTGTCAGTGAAACCTTGTGCTGCCGCTGGATCGGCTCATCCCACGCTGCTCTCCGCTCCCTGGCCACCAATCCCAATCCCCTCTGCTTTACACTGGCATCTTGTGACCCCACATTTGATTGCACCGATTGCTTTTTGCTCACCTATCCAAACTCCTCGTTGGCACATCCACCCAGGTCTGCCCTCATACCATGTTATATTGTATGTTGCTGGATCTGAATGCCTAAGGTTTGAATACTGGAAGATGGACAAAGCTATGACTCTACACGCTTGGGCTTAGGATGCGAGGAACCCTGCTGTGGGCTGGCTTTGGGGTTAGAATGATGGGCTGTGTGGATAAATATTTACTAGGGGCTGTAATAGGAATGGTGCCAGAAGTTCGGGGTATAACTGGGATCTTGGGGGTGCTGCTGGCCATTTGGGGTGTAGTTGAGATCTGAGAGTGGGGGGTGTTGGTGGATTGTGCTTGGCATTCAGGATCTAAGTGAGATTTCTTGAGCAGTTAGTGTTGTGGGAACGGTGCTGGAGGTTACCAATCTGGTTTGGGGCTCTTGCATGGTGGGTATTGTGGGGAGGGTGCTGAACATGTAGGATATCACTGGCAGCTCAAAGTGTAGTCATGGCCACGGAGTTGCAGGTCATTGGAAGGATGTTGGAATTGATGGTTTAGCCAGGAACGTGGAAGGTTGAGGTTGCTGGAAGTGCAGAGTATACGCTGCATTCTTGGGGGGCCAGGGGAAACTGGCTGGCTGAGAGGGAGGAATTCTGGGCCCTGGAGCTGAAAGGAGTATTTACATCTCAAGCTTTTCTTGTTTGTTCCACATCTGCCAAAGCATTCAGGAATTGCAGGATAGACAAGGGCTGTTGAGTGGGGAGGTGAGCCCAGCTCCTTGCATCGTTCTTTTCTATTTGATTTTCTCACTGATCCACGTGGTTGAAAGTGTGGTTCTGAGCTTGTTAAGGGAAAGCAGCCAGGCTGCAAAGGTCGCAGAAAGCAGCTGCTTACCTTCCCTCAGTCTCTGCCTGGGTTTAGCTTTCTAATAATAATAATAATAAAAAAAATGTTCCTATAGGAGAAGCTTGTTCTGTGTGTCTGCTTCTCTCCTCCCTGACAGCACAGGCTGGTAATTGGCTTGCCTTCCATTCTGGCGCCATGGCAGAGAGCTCTCGGGTTGAGGTAATGAGACCCCCGGGAGAGTGCACAGGAGCCCACAGCTGTGTTGATTTGGTGTCAGGGGGAGGGCGATTACAAAGGGAGAGTGTGACCACCGAATGGCTTCCTTTTCCCACGGCCTCTGACGCCCCACCCCCTTCCCATTCCCTTTGACATATTCCAGCTGGCCTTGAAATTCCACATTGAAATGTATGAGTTTATTTTTACAGTCTCCTAATGCTTTCCCAGGGCACTGGGCACTGAGATGTCCTCCACAGTGAGCCAACACGAATAAGGAGTGAAGTTCCTACTAATATGGGAAGCTGAGAGATCCTTGCAGTCCCCTATAGGGGGAAGAGAACCTCTGCCGGGTTTTAGGCCCATCTGTCAGCCTCCGTTAGTTTTTCTTCCGTGTGTCATTACCTTTGAAAGCTGCAGTGACAGTAAGAACTGGTTCTCCGATTCCTTTTGCTTCTAACCACTGTCTTTATCTCTGAGGACCAAAAAAGGCGTAGGGTTTTGTCCATGCTGGGAAGGGACATCTTGTCCTAGAGTGAGTGAAGGAAAAACAAGGCTAGAGCGTTTCCTTTTGTTGCATTGTTTATATGAGTCCAGGTGATTGTGTGGGAGTCTCTGACCTAGGTGCCAGGCGGCAGCCCAGAAACATATTCCCTCTGGCTCCCTTTGAAGTGGAGTCATATGCGTGGCTGTGTAGAGAGGACGTTGGGTTCGAGGTTGTCTTTTTTTTTTTTTCTTTTTTTCTGTGAATCATGATCAAATTTGCTCCATTTACACGTCAAAAGGTGGCTTTCTTCTGTTTGGCATTGCTGCCAACTCAATCTGGGACCTGGCTTATAAAACATCCTCCCAGCTCTTCCTTCAGACTAAAATATTCCACCGAGGCTCTATGGAGACCCAAACCCTTGCCCGTTCACTTAGTTGAAAACACAGCTTGTGTCTATGCTCCTCATGGAAGGAATGACTCTCTCAATTCAAAGTAACTTGGACTTGTTCTCCCACTCTTGGGAATACCTGAAAAACATTACATTGTGTAGGAACAAATCCTGGAGCCTTGAAATCAGTGAGGTCTCCGTGAGCCCTTTTCTCATTTCCCCTCCCAACCTCTCTTTCCACCTGCTTTTAGAACATTCTCTCCCATCTGCTTCCCTCCCTTTTGTTTTCACTTCCTGTGTTTGTTTTCATAGTAACTTGTCCTGCCTTTTGATAAGTTGCATTGTAATATGATGCTGCTCTTTCAGCTCCCTTAATTTTCACTCAACTTTGATTCCAACTGTAGTTTTTTTTGTCGCTCAGTCTCGTAAGTTCTAGGCTATCTCCTAGCTGGACTCCTACCTTCATCTTGTTGCCACTCTGCCCTGGGTTGCAGTTTGCAGTTGAGATTTCCTAATGGTCATGGTTAACACAGTTGACATATAGTATCTGGGAAGCTGTAGACTCCAGTGACTTCATTTGCTGTGCTCCCAATGTGTTCTCTTCACGTGGGAGCTTGCCAGGATCTCTGGCCTCTTTGCTATTATGGGCCTCTTTCTTTCCTCTCAAGATCCAGTGTTTTACTGGAAGGGTCATCAGTTCTTGAGCCCAGGACTCAAAATGTTGCTTTGCTGGAGGCCTGCAGGGAAATGCATCTTTATTGTTTGTTTTTATGGGTTGATAAGAATACAGAAAGGTGCTTCTTCTCGGCTCAAGATGCCCTTGACATTTCTTTGAAAAACACAAAAGCCTAACAGAAAAGGCAAATCGAGCACCATCTATGTCTGAAGCAAATAGCAAAACAGTAAAAAAAATAAATAGCCCAGTCTCCTCGGGTCTTTCTCCTCTGGCAACACTCTTCCCCTCCTGAATGGGAGAGAAAAATCCTCATCAACAGGATCCTGTATCTAAATCGGTATGAGGGCATAAGGGATTGTCTTGTGGCTAAATCACTTGCCTAGGAATCAGGGGATCTGGATTCTGCACCTGACTCTGCTCTAGACTTGCTGTGTGACCTTGAGCAAGCCATTCTGGGCCCAATCCTGTTGCTCTTTTCAGGCAAAACTCCTGTTTGAGTTACTAGGAGTTTTGCCTGAGCAAGGTCAGCAGGTTTGGGTCTTTCATTTCTCTGTGTCCTCACCTGTAAAGTAGGGCTCATGATAGCTACTTCACAGGGCTGTTGTGAGGATTAATTCAAATCTGTTTGGAAAATACGATGAGAATGTTGGATCAAAGGCACTGTAGAAGGACAGAGTTTTATTATAATTAGGTAGCATTGGACCAATGGTGTATAGTTCCTTGTTTTTCATACACCATTGCATGACTTTTCTTCCAAGATGTCTCATCCAGGCACATGTTCTGAAGCTGTCCTGGTACCATAGAGGTCACAAATTGGGGCTAGAGAGGCACACTTTCCAGAAAGTAAGGCCTATGTAGTTATTCAAAGATTGATAAGTAAAGTTCTATGAAAGTAGGGTGACCAGACAGCAAGTGTGAAAAATCGGGACAGGGCGTGGGGGTAATAGGATCCTATATAAGAAAAAGACCCCAAAATCGGGACTGTCCCTATAAAATCGGGACATCTGGTCACCCTATATGAAAGGGCTGACATTCTGCAGGCAAGGATGGAAAGAACAGTGAAGGACACGAGGCCAGTACAACAGTTTAGGTGTTTCCCAAAGTCTCTTGTCATTGGTTGAGGAAACAAGGCACATTCTACAGCACATGCAGTAGGAGTGAGTTTGTTTCTGTATGCGTACTGCTCAGGTTGAGTTGCATGAAGATGACAGCACAGGCTGTTGTCAATAAGGCAATAAAATGGAAAGCTTGAAACAAGAAATCTAGATCAAATGTTCCTGTTTTGGAATGGCAAATATATAGGTGAGTGGAAATTTAAAGGGACAACATCAAGAATTGGGGTGAATAAATTGGTAGGAACAGCCAGATTACAAGATTCACAAGCCCTCATGACTATCATCTTTGAAACGGGCTCTGACGAAAAGCCTCATATGTGATCATTTTTACCCTCAAACTCCATGTGCTGGTTTATAGTGTGGGCATCCTGAGGCTGGTGTTTTGCTCACTGGACTGTGCTGACAGAAGTTTGTAGAAGGGAAACCAGCTGCTGCTTCACAGAGGTTCCCCTCCCTGGGCTGGCTTTCCCAGTAATGCAGGACTCTGGAGTCATCAATATTGTGAGCCACCTGGCACCAGCAGGAAGCACCTAAAGCATCTTTCCTCTATTCCTCTCCACTCTCTGCTGCCTTGTATGTGAAATGGAAGGACTCTTCTTGGCAAGAGGCTGAGAGATTGCCACAGCTGCAGTGCTGGCCAACCTCATCAAGGCAACAAGAGCAGGCGAAGCAATTTTGCATTGCTCCATTCATCCGTGATGCCAGGGATCATTTCCCTGACCTCTTCCCCAGCTTCCTGATTAATTCTGGGTAGCAGAATGCTGCTGGAAAACTGTCCTCTGCGGTCTGAAAGGAAAGGAATTGGTCTCTTGGGACCTGTACTCTGAAATAGATGCAGCCCTCTGCAGCTGAGGTACTGATCTCCCACAGTCAAAAGTGTGTCTTGTCTCAAGGCTACAGTACCTTTGATGTATGGCTGTTGTACTACAAATTCCAGCTGCAGAGAAGTTGCAGAGGATAGCAACAAAAATAATTTGAGACGTAGTAGGTCTGCTAGGGTTACCATATGTCCTCTTTTTCCCGGACATGTCCGGCTTTTCGGCACTCAAACCCCCGTCCGGGGGGAATTGCCAAAAAGCAGAACATGTCCGGGAAAATGGCGGCTCTGTTTAAGAGCCGGGCTGCCTGAACGCTACCGGCTTCGGGCAGCCCCGTGCCTCCAGACCCTGCGCCGCCGGAGCCCGGGAGGGGAAGTGCCCAGCTGGGGGCGCAGGGTCTGGAGGCAGGGGGGCTGCCCGAAGCCGGTAGCGCTCGGGCAGCCCGGCTCTTAAACAGCCTCCAGCGGCTGGGGCTCTGTGTAACTGACACTGGGTCAGTTACACAGAGCCAAAGAGGAGAAAAGCCTCCAGCTGCGGGGCTCTGTGTAACTGACACAGTGTCAGTTACACAGAGCCGCAGCCGCTGGAGGCTCTGTTTAAGAACCGGGCTGCCCGAGAGCTACCGGCTTCGGGCAGCCCCGTGCCTCCAGACCCTGCGCCCCCAGCCGGGCACTTCCCCTCCCGGGCTCCGGCGGTGCAGGGTCCGGAGGCACGGGGCTGCCCGAAGCCGGTAGCGCTGGGGCAGCCCGGCTCTTAAACAGAGCCTAAGAGGAGCAGAGCCTCCAGCTGCGGGGGCTCTGCTCCTCTTCAGCTCTGTGTAACTTATACAGTGTAAGTTACGCAGAGCCGCCGGAGCCCCGGAGGGGAAGTGCCCGGCTGGGGGCACAGGGTCCGGAGGCATAGGGGTTGCCCAAAGCCCGAGCGCTGCCGGCTTCACGGTTTGCTGGGCAGCCTCCAGACCCTGCGCCCCCGGCTGGGCGCTTCCCCTCCCGGGCTCCAGCTGTGCTGGGGAAGCACCGGCTGGGGGCGCAGGGTCTGGGGGCTGCCCGGGAAACCATGGAGCTGGTAGCACTGGGGCAGCCCTTTCGCCCTGGCTGGGAGTGGGAGGGAGGAGGGGGCGGAGTTAGGGTGGGGAAGGGGCGGAGTTGGGGCGGGGCTAGGGGTGGGGAAATGGGCGTGGCCATGGCCCGTGGAGGGTCCTCTTTTTTTATTTATGAGATATGGTAACCCTAAGGTCTGCAATTTTTTAAAAAAAGACTAAAAACAATAAATAAGAATAGAATCTGCAAGTACTTTACTGATCCTTAGGGTGACCATATTTCCCTATGCTGAATACGGGACACCTGGTAAAATAACTTGTATTCAAACGAGTTCAATGGCAATCAATCAGAACTATGCAGTACAAACATTCAAATTAACATGAAGTTGACTGAGCCCCTGTTAAAAAGAAATACTGCGTAGCTGGATTCTTTTTATTTACCTTCTTATCTTTAAGGCTTTAGGGTTCACATGGGGAGAGGTAACACACACACACTCGCATACACCTCTCTCACACTGCGGTGTGTGAGTGTGACTGACCGACCTGACCCTCCCTGCCTGTCGCTCTCTGCTGTCCATGCCTGGCTGGGCCCCTGGCATGGACCCGCTTCTCCTGGTACCTGGTGCTGCGGCTTCCCGAGGCAATGCGTGGGGGGGCATGCTGGGTCACATGCTCCCCCCCTCAGATTTCTACCAGGGTTCATGCCAGAATGTGGCCAACAGCAGCCAGGGACAGGAGCTCCTTCCAGCTGCAGAGGAGGAGGGGGAAGGGAAGGGATGACCTGGCCAGTGTCTTTGCAGAGCTCATCTCTTCACCTCCCCACCCCATTCCACCCCAAGGCGGGAAGCAGCTTGTCCCTTCCTGGACACACAGTGTCCAAAGGCAGCTCACATCTCCAGGCTGCTGCTGGCCATGGACATAACCCAGCTGCCTCCTGTCTCCTGATTATAGCGCGGGTAGGAAGGGATTAAGCCCTAAGGATGCATTGTGCACCAGGGCCCAAGGAACCTAACTGCAGGAGATTCAGTGAACCTGGCCAGAGAGGTGGCTCAGCAGGGAAGGGTCCCTAGGGGACGGCGCAGCCCTGAACTCCCTGGGGGCAGGACCCAGGACAGGGGGACAGGGAGAGGTGAAGAGGGTGTTAAGCCCCTGCCCAGGGGGGCTGCTGTGGAGCCTGCAAGGGTGGGGTAGCCAGCAGAGGTGACACGTAACTGGTCGCTGCCTGGCGCCTGCCCGCACTCACTGGCCGCTGCAGTTCGCAGCCAGTGCGGCCGGAAATGGGGAGGGACCTTGCTGGCCAAGAGCCATCATGACTCAGGGGCTGCGCTGACAGATCGGCAGGGGGAATGGCCGGCCCTGCGCACTGCAGCTTTGCCCCACCACCAGCCTTGCACACCCACCCCCATCGTCAGCCACTGGACCCCACCACTCACCGCTAGTGAGCGGGCAGCTGGCAAGTGGGTATCCAGCCAGCAGCAGGACCCGCAAGTACTGCTGGAAGACAGAAAATATGGGACAATTTGCCCATGTTTAAGAAAAAATCAGGATACCTGCAGGAGGGTGTAAATATGGGACTTTCCCTTTAAAAACAGGATGTCTGGTCACCCTACTGATCCTCATGCTTCAAGGTGCAAGTGATCAACTGAAGTCAGGAAGAAATTTCCCCAATGGTATATAGTATAGCATATTTGGGTTCATTGCGGTGGCTTTACAGCCTCCTCTGATGCATCCATAATTGACCACTGTTGGAGGTAGGATACTGGGCTATTAGAGCAGGGCTGCTCCTATATCACTGTCTGTTTTGATTGCTTACCTGGTTCCCAGCCTGTATAAAATCCATTTTTCAATAATTCACTGTTCTTAGGCTGTCCTGGGGGGCTTTTTAGGTGGGGTCCTTCTTTGAGAAACGTCTGCTTGTAGGTATGGATCATGGGCAGAGTAGTGGCCAAACAATAATCTGTCAGAGCAGGGGTGACCTACGTTGACTAGTCCAATGGCCAGAGGTCTACTTTGTAGGGTCACTGAGGGACACAGCCATAGCAAGTGGGGGCTTGTGTGTGAGAGAGAGAGAGAGAGAGATTTTTGATCAAAGATGGGGGCGGGTCAAGTTGTTGGGGGACTTGTTATGCAAGGGATAGAAAGATTTGTTAGCAGTGGGTTGGGGCTGTGAGAGGGTTTTGGAAGTAGCTGTATTGAGTTGTCTGCTTTCTGTATCTTGTCGCTATATCATTAGCAAGCAGCTAGTTTCCAGTCTTGCTCCCGCAGCCTCTGGACATGACAACCTCTCTCTCAGCTCTTCCCCTTGGAACTCCAGCTGTCCCAGGGCTACTTTCAGAAATGAACATGTGGCGTCTGTTCTGATGGCTAGCGTGGTGCCTTCCCATTGAATTATTGCCTAATCCCAGGTAGTCTTCTTGGGATTGGGTGGAGAAGGGAAGGTTGTTAAGGTTGGGCTGGAGAAAAGGAATCCCTGGTGATATGTACTTGTTTCCTAGGAGACAGGACAGAGGAGAAGTGATATTTTAGTGACTTTTATGGCAGCCTCCATCAGGCAATCCACGCGCTTAAAAAAGAAGCCACTTCTTCCAGTCTCGTTGGCGTGCAGGATAATTGAGTAGAGGGACTAGGCGGAGGAGGAGAAGGGGTTTGTGAGCCCCAGTAACCTTCTCTCCCAGTGGTCCCCAAACTAGAGTGGGGAGGAAGCTCCTGTGCTGAGGAATTCACACCTGTTCGTTCTTGCACTTACTGATTTCGCTGTGTCTGACAGCTGTCACTTTCCAGCTCCTCTGGCTCCGCTGTGCATGTGCATATGTGTGCGCCTGGGAGGGAACGGCCAAGTGTTTCAGCAATGGGAAGTGTGAGGAAGACAGACGAGGTGTAAATTGCATGGTGGCTGCCTCAGCCAAGGTGAAAATGAAAAACTCTCCCGTCTTTTGTGCCAGGGATTCTCAGATTCCAGATTAAAAATGTTCTTCCTCTCTCTCTCCCGCTCTCTACTCCAGAGGGCGTTTTGTGCGCTGATTTCCCCCTGCCTATCCCGCAGCCTGGGCTGTTATTGATTCATGAGATGGTGCACTCCTTTCATGCTCCCAAGCAGAACGATTACTTCTTAAATATAAATTAAAGTCCCTACCTACACAGAGGGGCAATGAAATGTGTCGTCCTTCTAGCGCAGAGTCCCAAGCAGAGGTGTTTGGTCATGGGAGGTGTGTTAATTGCCAAGTGATGCACTTTTCTACCCTGGAGGGTTTTACCATCCTGCCTCAATTTTTAATTTTAGTCTTACCTGTATCTTCTAACCCGCATGGCATTTAATTACTTGATGCTGTTTATATTTTGCACTTTGCCTGCCGACTGGCATCCAGGCGAAGGAGAAATAGGCTTATGGATTCTCTCGAGTGAAATAATATCATCGTACATTTATATAGCATCTTTCACCCCAAAGGATCTGCAAGCTTGTTACAATGTATGTGGATATGGGAATTGCTTCACTGAAATGCGTCCGTCTCTTGGGAGGACTGCAGCAGGTGTTTAACAGTGCACGGCAACACTACCCAATGAGGACAGTGCTTATGTGTTTACCTCTTAAGAACACAAATTGTTGTTTGAGCGAATCTTAGGTCTACAGTTTAGGAGCTTCCTTGGCAAGTGTGACTCTTGATGACCACAAATGGTGAGAGCTGCAGTTTTATGGCTCATCCAAAAGGCAGCACTTCCAGCACCCTTGGTGTTACGCTAAGGCCAGCTTGGTTCAATACTGACGCAAAGGGATGAGTGCTTCTTCCTGGACCACTGCTCCTGAACTACCTGAGATTCCTTGAAGGATTTGACCCCAGCTGACCCTGATTGGCTGCTGAGCTGTTGAAATCCAAGGGGTGGCTTCTGGTTCCATGGCTGCTGGGTGATTGGGTGCCATGGATTGTGTGACAATCCTTGCATCGGCATCCTCCTCAAACGGTGCAGCACCCCTATGCTCAGCCAACTCAGAAAATATCCAGAGCTGCCCCTTCCAAGACAGAGCCTGTTTATTACCACGGAGGATATGTGTCCATCCTCTATCCACCAGCATCAGCCCATTCTCATAAGGTCAAGATGTTGCCCTGGCTCATTGTGTGCCAAAGGAGCTGGCCAGGGGCAGCCAGTGCAGGTTTGTGAGGGAGAGAGTGTCAGCCACCCTGTGTCCTCCCTCTGACCTCACCTCAGGGCTCACCATCCCAGGACTCCTGTCCTCAGTGGCTCTGCTCAAATGTTCTTTCTTGGCCTTATTGCCACTGCTGATGCACCAGACAGGAGCTGGGCTCTGTGAGTGTCTGGATCGGGGTGAACAATGTTCTAACATCCTCTGTGACACAATAAAGCCCAAGGACTCCTGTTGTGTTTTAATTAAGGGACAGACAAAGGTTTTTCTGGCTTGAATGAAGACCAGGTGAAGTCAGAAAGTTCCTTTTCCAAATATTCCTTCTGGGTATTCCAGTCCTCTTGTCTGACTCATGGTGCCTGCTGCTGAGACTCTTATCCCTGCTATAAACCAGGAGAACACACCTTCTTTTTCAGCATTTATTCTGGTTAGTTTGCTGCGCTTTAAGGGGCAGATGTTCTGAATTGTGTTTGCAGAAATGTGCATGCTTAACTTGTGCCCACAGTGACTGTGTTAGCAAAAAACTAGCTAGTTTGTCTGACTGGTCGTCTGTGTGCAACTTTGTCATGACTGTACACAAATTACTTGTGAACTTACCTTGTGTGTCCATGTCTCAAAATTGAGACCTAAAGATTGAGCAACCATCTTGCAGAGGTGGGATGGTGCAGACCTGTTGCTATTGGTTATTGTTAGAAGGAATGGACAGTAGCACTTCTGTTCTCCCACTATGGTTCTATGTTCCTTATCTGTAGCTGTCTTTTTATACCTTGTTTATTGCCATTTTGTCTATGTCCTTCCAGTGAAGGACACCCCCACCCTCAGTTATGGCAACCCTCTTTGACCAAGGAAAGAAGTATGGCTGGGAAGCCCTTTGTAGCTTCAATATCTATTTAAACTCAACCACAGGGATGCTGCAGAGAGATGCAAGATGCTCCTTTCATACCCCGGGGACCAAGCTCACTGTCTCTGCAGCATTCTGATCCCTGGCAGAGTAAGGCCAAACCTAGAAAAAGAACGGGAATCTTTTGTAGTTTGAATTGCTAAGCACAATGCCGTTATGCTGGCCCAATTAATTGTAATGAGGTCTTGTTTAGCTTAGCAGGTGTTTTATCTATAAGTTAAGGCTGCTTAATGCTCTGGTCCAGATGCAGCATCACAGCTGCCTGCCTGCCATCAGGGTACAAATATATTATCGAGTGATGGATTGGAGCCGATTTGCAGAGTACCAACGTGGCAGTCTGGCTCGACTACACCTCTGCAGAGTCGCAATAACTCGCTGTGTGAGTGTGTGTGTGTGAGTGTGAGAGAGAGAGAGAGAGAGAGTAATCCATAAGCCTTGTTTACTATTAGTGGTTATTTTCATGGCTTTGTTTTTAACATGAGTTAAAGGAGAATGGTCTCTAGACAGAGAGTTAATATTCACACTATTATTTTGATGTCGTTAAAAGGACAGAAGATGGAGAAGTGCCAGGCAATGGAGAAGTCTGAGGTCACAGCATGGTGGGGATGGGGGCTAGAGAGCCCTGAGGCAGACTCCCCTTTGCCCCTCACTATCAGGAGTGGGAAGCGGTGCTTTGTGGTTAGACGGGATGGATAATTGGGCTGCACGTCTGCTGGATGACAGGCCAGGACCAGGAGCTCAGCTACTATGGTGATGGGTGCAGTGTACCTGCCTGGGATCCAAGGGACTAGTCAGCAGAAAGGAAGGAGACCCTCAGGATTATTATTCATTATTTGTATCACTGAAGCGCTTAAGAGCCCTGGGCATGGACAGGACCCCATTGCACTAGGCGCTGTACAAAACAATGCTACTCCTTTTAACAAGAGGAGCCAAACTTTCAGCACCTTGGTTATATGGGGATGTGGAAGAAACAGGAGGGAAGGATGGAGGCCCACATTTCCCACCAACTGCAGGGGTTGAGCATGTTGAGTACATCCACCTGATTGAGTGGTGCATGGACAGGAAAGCAGAGAAGTGGAAGGTGAGTGGGCAGGCCAGTGCAGGCCAGCCCCTACTCTCTAAAGAGGAGCATGCTGTGGAGACAAGGCAGGGAAGGGGAAATAAAGGTACTGCAAGGGCAGCTAAGTAGCCAGTCCTGGTTGTGGTCTGTTGGTAGAGTAGCATTTGTGTCTGTGCATCTGTGAAGCCTATTGTCCTTCTATCTGTGGATGTCTGGTCATCAGTCTGTCTCCTTCTGTCAGTGCGTCATCCATTCAACTGCGAGTGTATCGGCATGTCCTTCTGGCCCTGTCCATCCATTCACGTGTCTATCTGCATGTCCTTTAGTCTGTGTCCAGGCATTTGTCCATTCATTGTATATCCTCCTGTCACTGTGTCCTCAGAATGAATCTAGTTTAAGTGCCAGATCTCTTTGTTTAAAGGTTAAATAATAAAATGAAATCTCGCTGCATGCTACTCCCCCCGTCCCCCATTGACTCCCCCATCCTTGCTTGCTCCCTTTAATTCCTTTTTATTACTTCCATTCCGAGAGCTGTCAATCAGGCGCAAGGCACTTGACTGCAGGGAGGGGGTGCTGTGATCTCTCCCTCTGCTCCCCCTGGTGTTTATTTCCAGACCGAAAAATCAGATGGATAAAGGCAAAGCGGTTTGTCAGAGAGTGGGGTGGGTGGGGAAGTCGTGGAGCCTTCTGGGGGCTGGTTTGTAATGAGATGGGAGACTAAATGGGAAAGGAGTGTGCCGGCTGTCTAAACAGCAACCCAAGCTTTGTACAAATGCATCGCTCCGTGGTGGGCTCCAGCTCCTTCCCCCAGGCTGTCGGGCTCATCGGAGAAAGCCCAATATGAGTTTAAAAGCATAAAAAATGCAAAGAGCGAGGAACATGTGGCCTGGTACATAACAGGCAGGGACTTGGGGTGTGCTGAAAGTAGAACTGCCCTGCCGTTTAGTGTCACTACTGAAAAACCAGGTGCCTCATGCAGTGCTGGGTTACAGGTTTGGGGGGGTTGCAAATAACCTCACAAATATCCATCCTCCCACCTCAGTCATCCCTGGCCAATGAGCCCTGTGGAAAATGGGGAGAAAGCTAATGTTTGCAGAGAGAGGTAATCTTGCTAGAAGTCTAAATAATAAGATGGGTGAACTAGAGTGCCCCGTATTAAATGAGAATATTGATATAACAGGCATCACAGAAACTTGGTGCAATGGTGATAATCAATGGGACATAGTAAATACCAGGGTACAAAATATATCGGAAGGACAGAACAGGTCGTGCTGGTGGGGGAGTGGCAATATATGTGAAAGAAATCGTAGAATCAAATGAAGTAAAAATCTTAAATGAACCAAACTGTATCATAGAATCTCTATAGATAGCAATTCCATGCTCGAATAATAAGAATATAGCTGTGATGGGTTCGGTCACAGAGACCCCCTTGGGACTGTCACCTGATGTGCTGAAATTATGTCTGAGCCCATTTTCCTTGCCAGTTTGGGACTCCAGAACCCTGCCTTGTTGAGCCAGACATGCCAGCCTGCTGCAACACACACTCAGGGTCTGGGTCACGCTCCCAAAGCTACAGACTTTAACTGAAAACAGCTCAGCAGGTTACCTCTCCAGTATCCAGACACCCAGTTCCCAATGGGATCCAAACCCCAAATAAATCCCTTTTACTCTGTATAAAGCTTATACAGGGTAAACTCATAAATTGTCCGCCCTCTATAACACAGATAGAGAGAGACGCGCAGCTGTTTGCTCCCCCAGGTATTAATCACTTACTCTGGGTCTATTAATAAAACAAAAGTGATTTTATTAAATATAAAAAGTAGGATTTAAGTGGTTTCAAGTAGTAACAGACAGAACAAAGTAAGTCACCAAGCAAAATAAAGCAAAAACATGCAAATCTAAGTCTAATACATTTAAAAACAACACCGAGGAGTCCTTGTGGCACCTTAGAGACTAACAAATTTATTTGGGCATAAGCTTTCATGGGCTAGAACCCACTTCATCAGATGCATGAAGTGAAAAATACAGGAGCAGGTATAAAGTACAGACCCGTTAACACGCGAATCCGCTTAAAGCGTGGTAGCGCCATGCTTCCCAGTGCTACCTATTTAACATGCGAGACTCGTTAACACGCGCTACAGATTTGCTCACTAACTCACTGACATAGAAATCGACCGGAAGTGCAGAGCGGAAACATCTTGTATGTCTTTACCGATATTGGTAAAGATGTATCACGCACGCTTAGTCATTGTTACACTAGAGAGATATATAATATATACAGTAGTAGTTATTTAGTAACATATATACTACATTAGAAAATTTTAACCATAGGCCTAATATTATGGCAGAGGGCAAGCATCAGCGTTTCTACACTGTAGAAGAAAAGCTAGCTGCAATAGATCGAGTAAATAGCGGAGAAACCCAGGCCAAAGTTTCAAAAGATATTGTGATTGCCGAATCTACTCTCCGAGGATGGCTAAAAAACTAATCTAAACTGAATGGCTTTGTACAAAATATCGATTCTGCCGCGGGGCTTAAGTGAAAACATGTGCGCTATTCAGCAAAACCCACAAAAGACAAAGCCATGCGCATGTGGTTTGCTCAGGAAAGGCCAAAAGGAATACTGCTAAGTGGGCCAATTCTTCAAGCCCAAGTGACAAAATTTGGAAATTTAATGGGGGATGAATCATTCGAAGCCAGCAAGGGGTTTATAAGTTGTTTTAAAAAGCGCCATGGCGTAGTGCAGGTATCGATTTCTGGAGAAAGCCGATCAGCTGATGAATCGGCCGTGAACGCGTTTCCTGCCGAGTTAAAATCTATTTTACAAAATGAAGATTACCACAAAGAACAACTTAATAATTGTGATGAAACAGCTTTATTTGCAAAACTGCTACCTGATAAGACTTTAGCCTTTAATTACGAGACACAGAAAACAGCTGGATTTAAAAAGATAAAAGATTGCGTGACTCTTCTTTTTTTGTAGAAATAAGACGGGCAGCCATAAACTTACCCCTCTTCTCGTTGGCCGCTTTCATAACCCTCGCTGTTTTAATCAGCTCAGTAGAGCCAAACTGCCAGTAATATACCTAACAGCAAAAATGCTTGCATGATGAGACACATTTTCGGCGACTGGTTCCACAACAGCTTTGTTCCCGCTGTTCGTAAGCATCTGCGGTTGAAGAAACTCGAAGCCAAAGTGCTTTTGCTACTTAATTGTCCAGCCCATCCTCCAGCCGAATCACTGGTATCGAGCGATGGAAAAATTCGAGTGCTATACCTACCATTCAACACAACATCAAAAATTCAACCTTTAGACCAGGGTATTATTCAGAATTTTAAAAACAATTATCAACGGGAACTGATTTCGGTGATCGTGTCATGCACGTCTTCAGGCATTTCCGAATTCCTGAAACAGTTAAACATGAAGGAAATTATTTATTTAGTTTAAAAAGCTTGGGATCGAGTAAAACAAAAGTCCATTGAAAACTGCTGGATGAAGGCTCTCGGTGATGCCTTTTCTGTCAAAGACGGCTCAGACTCGGAAAACTCCAGCAGTGGCACTGATTCAGAGCCAGACTTTGAAGGATATTCAGAAGAAGACGTCCTACAAACATGAACACAGACAAAAGAGGATAAAGGTAAACTTCTCTTTCAAACGATAAAAGATTTTAGTTTGGATATGTCGCCGGAAATCATTACTGAGTGGCTGGAGATGGATGAAGGTTGCCCGACTTCAGAATTTCTGTCCGAGGAAGAAATATTAATGGGCTGCGAGGCTACGTCGGACTGCGAAAGTGATGGTGAGAATTCTAATAATGCAGGCCTATGGAGGAGCAAAATGCTGAAAATATTGAAATCATTCATCTGCGGCGAATGAGAGACTTCATAAGAAAGGAAAAAAAATGCGAGCATGAAAGAGCAGAAAATAACGGTGTTTTTTCCTAAGTGAATCATAGAGACTTTTTTCAGCATGGCCCTCTTAACGCCGTCGTGACGGCTTGACTCCTGACATCTGCACGTAAACGGATTTGTACTGTACATGAAAGGATGGGGATTGCTTTACCAAGTGTGAGGTCAGTCTAACGAGATAAATCAATTAACAGCAGGATACCAAGGGAGGAAAAAAAAGATTGACAGAGCCAGAAGGGTACCGAGAAGTCACCTACTACAAGACAGGCCCAACAAAGAAAGTAACAGAATGCCGCTAGCCGTCACCTACAGCCCACAACTAAAACCTCTCCAGTGCATCATCAAGGATCTACAACCTATCCTGAAGGACGATCCCTCACTCTCACAGACCTTGGGAGACAGGCCAGTCCTTGCCTACAGACAGCCCCCCAACCTGAAGCAAATACTCACCAGCAACTACGCACCACACAACAAAAACACCAACCTGGGAACCAAACCCTGCTACAAACCCCGGTGCCAACGCTGTCCACATATCTATTCAAGGGACACCATCGTAGGACCTAACCATATCAGCCACACCATCTGGGGCTCGTTCACCTGCACATCTACCAATGTGATATGTGCCAGCAGTGCCCCTCTGCCATGTACATTGGCCAAACCGAACAGTCTCTACGCAAAAGAATAAATGGACACAAATCTGACATCAGGAATCATAACATTCAAAAACCAGTAGGAGAACACTTCAGTATCTCTGGTTACTCAGTAAGAGACCTAAAAGTGGCAATTTTTCAACAACAAAACTTCAAAAACAGACTCCAACATGAAGCTGCAGAACTGGAATTAATTTGCAAACTGGATGCCATCAGATTAGGCCTGAATAAAGACTGGAAGTGGTTGGGTCATTACAAAACCTAAACTTAATTTCCCCAATACTAATTTCTCCCTACTGTTTCTCACACCTTCTTGTCAACTGTCTGTAATGGGCCACTCGCTTACCACTTCAAAAGTTTTTTTTCCCTCCCTTGCTATCCTACTGTTAATTGATTTATCTTGTTAGACTAACCTCACACTTGGTAAAGCAACCCCCATCCTTTCATGTATTTATACCTGCTCCTGTATATTTCACTTCATGCATCTGATGAAGTGGGTTCTAGCCCACGAAAGCTTTTGCCCAAATAAATTTGTTAGTCTCTAAGGTGCCACAAGGACTCCTCGTTGTTTTTGCTGATACAAACTAACACGGCTACCACTCTGAAATCTAATACATTAAGAAACTGATTACAGGTAATCTCTCACCCTCAGAGATGTTCCAATAAGCTTCTTTCACAGACTAGTCTCCTTCCTAGTCTGGGCCCAATCCTTTCCCCTGGTACAGTCCTTGTTAGTTCCAGCAGACATCTCAGGTGGTAAGCAGGGGCTTTCTCATGACTGGCACCTTTGTCCTGCTCCACCCCCTTTTATAGCCTTGGCACAAGGCAGGAATCTTTTGTCTCTCTGGGTCCCCACCCCTCCTTCTAAATGGAAAAGCACCAGATTTAAGATGGATTCCAGCATCTGTGACATGGTCACATGTCCTGTAAGACCCCTGCCTCTGTTCTTCCTGGGCTGGCCCACACATACACAGGAAGGTTTGCAAGTAAACAGAACGATTTACAGTTCATTGATTCTGAAGCACTCTTAATGGCTTCCAATTAATATGTTTACATTAGTAATACAAGTTTATATCTTATTCTCCTAACTCCAGACATAGAAATAATATGTGCAAACAAAATAGAATGAACACACTCAGTAGATTATAAGCTTTGTAATGATACCTTACAAGAGACCTTTTGCATAAAGCATATTCCAGTTACATTATATTCACATTTATAAGCATACTTCCATAAAGCATATGGAGTGCAATGTCACAATAGCAGTAGGGATATATTACTGACTACCTGACCAGGATGGTGATAGTGACTGTGAAATGCTCAGGGAGATTAGAGAGGCTATAAAAATAAAAAATGCAATAATAATGGGGGATTTCAAGTATCTCCATATTGACTTGGGTACATGTCATCTCAGGACGGGATGCAAAGATGAAGTTTCTTGACACCTTA
Source organism: Malaclemys terrapin pileata (assembly GCF_027887155.1). Classification (NCBI taxonomy): domain Eukaryota; kingdom Metazoa; phylum Chordata; order Testudines; family Emydidae; genus Malaclemys; species Malaclemys terrapin. The sequence goes on from NC_071511.1 coordinate 47,554,343, forward strand.
AATGACTGCTTCTTGGAGCAGCTAGTCCTGGAACCCACCAGAGGAGAGGTAATTCTTGATTTAGTCCTAAGTGGAGGATAGGATCTGGTCCAAGAGGTACCAGATAGCTGTACCGCTTGGTAATAGTGACCATAATATAATTAAATTTAACATCCCTGTGGCGGGGAAAACACCACACACCAGCCCAAGATGGTAGCATTTAATTTCAGAAAGGGGGACTGCACAAAAATGAGGAAATTAGTTAAACAGAAACTACAGAGCCAAAAGTGAAATCCCTGCAAGCTGCATGGAATTTTTTTAAATAATAATAGAGGCTCAACTTAAATGTATACCCCAAATTAAAAAACATAGTAAGAGAACTAAAACAGTGCCACCCTGGCTAAACAACAAAGTAAAAGAAGCAATGAGAGGCAAAAAAGCATCCTTTAAAAAGTGGAAGTTAAATCTTAGTGAGGAAAATAGAAATGAGCATAAACTCTGGCAAGTGAAGTGTAAAAATATAATTAGGAAGGCCAAAAAAGAATTTGAAGAACAGCTAGCCAAAGACGCAAAAAGTAATAGCAAAAAATTCTTTAAGTCCATCAGAAGCAGGAAGCCTGCTAACCAACCAGTGGGGCCCCTGGACGATCGAGATGCTAGAGGATGATAAGACCATTACGGAGACCATTCTTTGCATCGGTCTTCACGGCTGAGGCTGTGAGGGAGATTCCTAAACCTGAGCCATTCTTTTTAGGGGACAAATCTGAGGGACTGTCCCAGATTGAGGTATCATTTATAGGAGGGTTTGAACAAATTGATAAATTAAACAGTAATAAACCACCAGGACCAGACGGTATTCGCCCAAGAGTTCTGAAGGACCTCAAATATGAAATTGCAGAACTACTAACTGTGGTTTGTAACCTATCGTTTAAATCAGCTTCTGTACCAAATGACTGGAGGATGGCTAATGTGACGCCAATTTTTATAAAGGGATCCACAGGTGGTTGAAACTATAGTAAAGAACTAAATTGTCTAACATGTAGATGACCACGATTTGTTAGGGAAGAGCCAACATGTTTTTTGTAAAGGGAAATCATGCCTCACCAATCTATTAGAATTCTTTGAGGGGGCCAACAAGCATGTGGACAAGAGGGATCCAGTGGATATAGTGTACTTAGAGTTTCAGAAAGCCTTTGACAAGGTCTCTCACCAAAGGCTCTTAAGCGAAGTAAGCTGTCATGGGATAAGAGAGAAGGTCCTCTCATGGATCAGTAACTGGTTAAATGATAGGAAACAAAGGGTGGAATAAATGGTCAGTTTTCAGAATGGAGAAAGGTAAATAGTGGTGTCTCCTAGGGATCTGTAGTGGGCCCAGTCCTATTCAACATATTCATAAATGATCTTGAAAAAGGGGCAAATAGCAAGGTGGCAAAATTTGTAGATGATACAAAACTACTTAAGATAGTGAAGTCCAAAGCAGATGGCGAAGAGCTACAAAGGTGTCTCACAAAATTGGGCGACTGGGCAACAAAATGGCAGATGAAATTCAATGTTGATAAATGCGAAGTAATGCACACTGGAAAACATAATCCCAATTATACATATAAAATGATAGGGTCTAAATTAGTTGTTACCACTCAAAGGCGATCTTAGAGTCATTGTGGATAATTCTCTTAAAACATCCACTCAATGTGCCCTGGCAGTCAAATAAGCTACCAGAATGTTGGGAATCATTAATAAAGGGATAGATAATAGGACAGAAAATATCATAGTGCCTCTATATAAGTTCCTGGTATGCCCACATCTTGACTACTGTATGCAGATGTGGTCACCCCATCTCAAAAAAGATATATTGGAATTGGAAAAGGTTCAGAAAAGGGAAACAAAAATGATTAGGGGGATGGGATGGCTGCCATATGAGACAAGATTAATAAGATTGGGACTTTTCAGCTTGGAAAAGAGACGACTAAGGGGGGGGATACAGTAGAAGTCTATAAAATCATGACTGGTGTGGTGAAAGTAAATAAGGGAGTGTTATTTACTCCATCTCATAACACATGAACTAGGGGTCACCAAATGAAATTAACTTGTTGCCAGAGGATGTTGTGAAGGCCAAGACTGTAACAGGGTTCAAAAAAGAACTAGATAAATTCATGGAGGATAGGTCCATCATTGGTTATTAGCCAGGATGGGCAGAGTTGGTGTCCCTAACCTCTATTTGCCAGGGGCTGGGAGTGGGCGATGGGATGGATCACTTAATGATTGCCTGTTCTGTTCATTCCCTCTGGGGCACCTGGCATTGGCCACTGTCAGAAGACAGGATATTGGGCAAGATGGACCATTGGTCTGACCCAGTATGGCCGTTCTTATGTTGTGTTCAATCAATAATTCAAGTGGTTACATTAGACTAAACTAGACAGGCATGCTGCAGTGAAGTCAGCGATGCCTTCCAAGACTGTTTTATCTAGCCTGGGTTTAAGGGAGAGTGCATGTGGTGACACTAGTCAATCTGGCAGCTAGACAGTCATGTTCCACCCTAGAAGCAGCTGCATCTTGTCGGCGGATGAGGTGCTTCCTGGAGATAATTTGTCCAGTCCTTTGGGATCTCTGTGGATGGAATGGGCTGTCTGAATTTATGCCTTCCATAAGGCAATGTCATTAAATGTTCTATTCTCCAGTCCTAACTTTGTGAGAGAAGTAGCTGATTTCCAAATGATAACAACTGGGCAAGAACTATGTTTATTTTAATTAATACAATAATTGTGTTTGACATTTCCAATCAAGCTGTGTATTTAAAAAGAAGAGAGAAAATCTGTGTCATTTTCTGCTCTTGGTTACAGCTTTGCCGAGCCATTCAAGTCACTGGCGTTACTCCAGATTTACACTGTGAAAACTGTGAGAAACGGGTTTGATCCCTAGAGTTTCCATTTATAGTCAGTGTTTTTTCTCCTCTGAGGCACATGCAATGTCGTCAGATCCTCTGGCTGGGAGAAAGGAAGGCAAATCGCACCAGGGCCTGGCAGTGACAAGATAGCATGCAAAAAGCACACGTCAAACCAAACAGCAGCTTCTCTGTGACTCTAGCAACCAGCCTTTCTCCAGTAAGTGTCGTGCTTTATTGGAGAAAAAACTGCAAACACACAAATTATGGGCCCAATTCTTGCGGCTGCAGTGGCCCTTTGTGCTGCTCAGCCAGCACATAGCGGCCATAAACCGAGTGGACCGGTTTTCCTGGAAATTTCCTCTGAGCAAGGTCCCAGGCTGGCATAGAACTGGTATAAAGGAGCCATGCCACACCCTCTCACCTTATCCTAGTAAAGGCAGTGGGAAAGGGGTGTGTCTGGAGTGCCTCTGCATTCTAGCTCTTCCTGGCTACTTGAATGGCCTCTTGGGGCTGTGGGCAGATGGGTGTAAATTAAAGCAACCCTGAGGCTGCTCTAGTGCCAGGGGCTGACCCAGCCCCAGATTTGGGGAACTGCAAAAGTGGCAGCTCAGTCAGGCCAGGGCCCATTTTCCACCTGGAGCTCTGTGTGGGCATTCACTGGGGCCCTGGTGTCATTTTCTATTCTGTAAGGGCCAAGCCCTGATCTCCAGTGCATGGTATGGGTCATCAGGCTGTGAGCAGGGGAGTTGCAAGGAATCTCCTCACCCTTTCTGCAGCATACCACAGGTTGCAGGAGCCCTGTTGCACTCTCTCCCTTAACCAGGGGTGCCCTGACTCCATTCCTGGAACTCTGGGGCAAGTGCTGAGGGGGAAGGATTTGCTACTCTAGCATCGAAGGGATGTGGGTGATGAAAAGGCCCTATGAGGTACTGGAATTTATGTCTACCTATGGCCCTCATCTGGTCTCTAGCACTGGAGCATCTGAGCACCTCCCAACTTGGATGTATTTACCCTCAGACCACATCTGTGCTATGATCCCAATTGTACAGATGGGCAGCTGAGGCACAGAGAGGCTGAGTGACAAGCCCAGGGTCTGTGGCAGAGGAGGGAATTTAACCTGGGTAGTAATAATAATAATAAATGGAGATATCCCATCTCCTAGAACTGGAAGGGACCTTGAAAGGTCATTGAGTCCAGCCCCCTGCCTTCACTAGCAGGACCAACTACTGATTTTGCCCCAGATCCCCAAGTGGCCCCTGCAAGGATGGAACTCACAACCCTGGGTTTAGCAGGTCAGTGCTCAAACCACTGAGCTATCCCTCCCCTCCAGGTCTCCCCAGTCCTGGGCTAGCACCCAAACCACTAGACCATTTGTCTTCCTGGGTGGTTTGCTGTAACATATTCTGTGGGAGAGGGGTCCCTGGCTAATTAGGACTGATGGGAGCGGTGGGGGAGGGGGTTAAGATTCTAGCGACTAGGATTATATGGTGTTTCTTGGTTCTGACTGGCTATGTGATGTGTACTGCGAGGGTTCTGTTGAGGGCTACTCACTGCAGTGCAGGCTGGAGGGGTACCTAATTTTCTGCCATGCATCTCTCTCCATTCCCACTAATATGAAAGGAGCCTGGTGCATGGCTTCAGTGAATGGGTTGGATTGGGAAGCCCTCTCTCCCAATTCTGGCATGTGGTTTGCCCTCCATATATGTTCTGGAAGGCAGATGTCTTGGGTTTGCTTTGAAAGTTGTATTAAATGCTGGGGAAAGAGACAGATGAGCAATGCTAGAGGCTGAAGTCCTCTATTCGTGGAACAGGCGCATCATGGGCCGCTGCGGTGCAAACTTCCCCCGTGCTGCCCATTGCCAGTGTGCCACAAGGGAATTCAGTCCCAGGCTTCTTTCCTGAGCCTGCCAGCAAAGGTTGGCAGCATCTGCACTGCTGGTAAGGGTTCTTGTGATGGGGGAAACCGGTGGCTTGTGAGGGGTTCAGGCCAGTTCCCAGTAGACAGAACAGCCATCAGAGGGTAACACATTTCAGCCCCTACTGACATTAGCTGGATTTAAACTGGAGACCTGGCAGTGAAAGGCTCCTCATGTGCAGTGCCCTGAGATGTCAAAGCTCTCCTTTAACCTTGTGGCAATCAATATGGCTCGCCCTCAGTCCAAAGGGAACCATTAGGGGTCTGTGGCACGTTAATGTTTCAAACCTAGACTTGTGCTGTTCGTGCTGCTACTGTGGAAAAGCAGGTACACTGCGTGTGTGCCCTTGTCCGGAAGCAGAGATGTTTGCTGTGTGTCTGAGGGCCAGGTTGTGGAGGGAGCATCTGCCAGGATGATTGGTCTCTTACTCCCCTGATGGTTTTCCAATAATGTTTCAGCTTTATAAACAAGCATGCGTGTTGCCGGAAGGCACCAGAACCATCAGCTCGAGGAAAGTGACAAGCATCCTATTGAATCTGTAACTTTCCCCTCATGTACCTTCTGTCATCTCTGCCCCTCCTCTTAGCTCATCTCTTCCCCTTCATTCTTTGTGGCCTGAATCTGGCTGCTCCTCTTCAGGCCAACATCCCATTGAAGCCAGTGGAGTTTCCCTCAAAGTAAGGACTGCAGGGTTTAGTCCCAGGTGTGTATACGTCTCAAGCTTAATGAAAGATAAGAGATGAGAGAAGCTCAGCTACTGTGATGATGGGTTGGGATAAGAGCCTGCCCTGAATGGAGACTAGAACTGCAAGTTCTTAAACCCTGCCACATTGGGCTCCTGGTTCTGGTTCAGTGGGAGGTTGAACGGGTCTTGCACATGTACAATTCTGCACCATCAACCAAATGGTTCTCCCAAGGAGCAGATGCCTACAATTGGCTGGATCTGGAAAGCTAGATTCCCCTCTCAGCCCAGAAGTGGTGCCTCTTGGCTGGGTCCATTCATGGAGCTGTTTGGGGGAATCTAGGCTTAAATGAGTATAAAGCCTGAATCCTCTTCCTTCTGGGCAGAGGCTGGGGTCAGAGTGACAGACCTTTTGAGCACGTGGGGAACGCAGGCCTGCCTATCATTGAAGGTTGGTGCGGCAAACCAAGCCATGAGGCTGTTCCTTGCTGGTCTTCTGACAAACGGTGGGTTCTTGCAGTGCTGGGAGATAAAGCAAATGCATTTGAATTTCCAAGCAGACAAGCGTGGCTAAGCCCATCCCTGCATGCCCTGGTTCTCTTTCTGTTTCCCAACAAACTTCAAGGGGCAGCATGCGGCATTAACAAGTCATTTCCTGCTTTTTTAATTTTGACAGGATTCAGCTTGTATTTTAATGACTTCAGGTTGCGCCGTAAATTAAATTTTAATTAGATCAGTCCCTTGTATGAGCAATTAAGAAGGCCTCCGAAGTGAAGACAGACCAGCTGCTGAGCTGGGGAAGCCTGGGGTGATATGGAGTTGGATTGAAGAGACAAAAGGTTTCCCTCCCTGGCCCCCAAGGGGCAGAGTTTGGCAGCTGAGGCACTTTGAGCTCCAGGGTGAAGTTTTGGGGGTGGGGAATAAGCCCTTCTGTGGCTCCTACAGCCAGTGTTTGAATGGCTGAGTGTAATGTCCCTCTGCCTGCCTGTCTCTGTCTGTCCATTTGGCTCTGGACTATTCCCTTTGGGGAGGCAGAGGTTCTGATGACTGTGGGCCTGATTCTTCTTTGCCTCTTTGCACTGTAGTGACATTTCCAGCCACTTAGGGCCCTTTTGCACGTCCGGAGCAGTGTATGTAACAGTCAGGCCTGGTAGGGTCCATTTCAGTTACTGCCTTTCTCGCCGGTGTGGCTAGGACACAAGCACAAAGTGCTAGTGGCGATGGAGGGACCTATGAGCTGTCTCAGTTCTGCCCTCTGAGGTCTCAGTGCTTATTATGCCATCCTTTCAGTGTTTGTGCTCCCAGCAAGTTCTTTGGTTAGTGGGCTAGGTGCTCATTCTTGCTGTATGGAGCTTCATGGCGTCTATGGGTGCTGGCATTGCTCTGAATCGCCACCCTTTGGACTGAAGGGAGGCCTGTTAGCGTCGGGCAAGTGCTGGGCAAGAGCCGTGCTTGCGTGGGGTGTGGTTTGTCAGAGGCACTTTGTGTCTTTAAAAAAATAGCTCTTGCTGCCAAGAATGAAGATGGGAAATTGTCAGGCTCTGCCTCTCCCCCTTTCAGTCTGCAGCGTCCATTTATTCATCTATCAGCTGTCCCCGTCAATCTATCTGCTGTGTTGTATCTGTTATCTGTCTGCCCATCTATCCATCATTTATGGCTCTTGCTATTCAGACCAAACCTGATTTGCTTTTGCTCGGTACATTGGTCCTTTTGCAGACCCAGAGAGTTGCTTTTAACCCACTCAGTGGCGTGCTCTAGGAAGGCTTTTCCCTGACATGGGTATGTTCCTGGCGGTACCTTCACTTGCGTTGTATCAGCCTCCCGTTCCCTGCATCATGCCACTGTGATCGTGGCATTATCAGTTGGTCCTAGAGATCATAACTGCGCTCTCTCAGACATCACTATTATGGTGGTGGTTTTCAATTATGAGCTCTTTCTACAAGGCCGGGGCACTCCTCCCTTTCCTGCTCGATTCCTACTAAGACCTGGAATGACTCTCCCACAGCCAGGGACCTGTCCTCAATTACTAGAAGAAGACAGGACCCTGCCCCGAAGTGGCTACAGTCTGAGGAGTAGAACCCAGCTGCAGTCTTGGCTCTCAGCAAGCAGGTGGCACAAACAGGCAGATGATGCTGGGCTGGCTGATGGGACTCACTTGGCCTTTAAGAGGGAAAATGCCATTGTGTCAATCCATGGGCACCAGCTGTGGGGCAGCTGGCCAGCCTGCTTGTGTTCTTTTTTAGCTGCCCTTTAGACCATCTGGAAAAGCAGAGCTGGGCAGCAGCCACAGAACCACAAAGCTTACTCATTAACTGGGAGTGGGGGATAGGAGAGCATGGGAGGCCGCCCCTCACCAGCACAGGGCCCTCTGAGGAGAATCCACTTCCCCACTAAGTGGGGATGCCTGACTGATCCTGGAGATCTGAGTTAGCTATAGGCTCTGTCTTTTCCTTCGCAAATCATCCGCCCTCCTCCGATGCTGACATCTATGTCTGTTCTCATCTGCCGGCCTGTGAGCAGATGCGAGCTACAGCTTCTCTTCATCCCATCCGGCTCATAAGTGGGACTGTCAACCGTGCTTAGCAAGGACGGTCTTGTGGCTGAAACACAGGGCAGGGAGTCGGCTGCTAAAGGATCTCTGGTTGGCTTTGCCATGGACATGCTGTGTGACCTTGGGCTCCACTTCTCTGTGCCTCTGTTCCTCCTGCTGCCCCTTCATAGCCTGAAGCCTGCCCCCTGCTGACATCACCACACTTCCATCCTGCTAAGCTCTTTTCTGTGTTGCTCAGTTCACACCAGAATGAGTCAGTGACCCAAGTGCCTTGCTTAGCAGACTCTTCCCCTACCTTGTCACACCATTCATTGATTAGCTGCACAATTAACTGATGGCCTCACTAATCTGTTGCTAAATCTGTGGCTTGCTTAACTTCCCCATTGATTTACTGCATTATTGAGCCATTGCTAATTCACTGTGCATTTATTTTTTTGCCTTCAAGCCTGCTCTACAGTTTGATCTGATTAACTGCATCCCTCTCTCCTAACTGTTTCTCTCCCTAATCAACTCATGGTGTCCTTTGCCACAGATTTACTTCTCAGCTAGCTCCACCATGATTGGCCACTGCTTCCAACCATGCTCACTACACTCCTTTTTTTTTTTTTTTTTTCCCCTCATTGTCTCCTTCTTTCCCACATCTTCTGTCACCTTCATCTCCTCATCCCTTTGAACACCCCATCAGTTCTGACTCCTCTACTCTTGTTTCCTCCTTCCCTGGCACCAACTCCACAACGTGCCCCCATCCTGTTCCTTGATAACTGCACTCCCATCCCCATAATTCCCTTTACCTCCTCCCCTCCTCCTTCTCCATCTGGAATGCTCATTCCATCTAGCCCATCCATGACCGCTTCATGTCTTACTCCTATCATAGCTCTGCTCGCAAGGAAACCTGGATCCCCCAGTTGGGCACTGCCTCACAGCTGCTGTATCTTGCATTGACCTCTTGTTCTCTCACACTTCTTGCCCTGAATCATCCCCAAAGAGCATTAGTGAGAGTGTTGGGTTTCTCCTGTTATTTCCAATCCCTTCTACCACCTCCTTCCCACTCATTCTTCTCGCTGAGTCACACTCAATCGCACTGTGTTCTCTGCCCCTCCATAGAGCAGTCATCCACTGTTCCTCTGACTCCTTTCTATCTACCTTGCTCTCTGATATTAGTATTTATCTCTCCTCCCCCACCTCGTCTCCTTGAAATCTCTGTGGCAGGGTTTCATAGATACTAAGGCCAGAAGGGAGCACTGTGATCATCTAGTCTGACCTCCTGTATAGCACAGGCCAGACACCTTCCCCACAATAATTCCTAGAGCAGAGCTTTCAGAAACATATCTAGTCTTGATTTAAACACAGGTAGTGATGGGAGAATCCACCATGGCCCTTGGTAAATTGTTCCGATGGTTAATTACTCTCGCCATTAAAAAGAATGGACTGCTCCTTTGAGGGACAATCTGGAGCTCTGTGCCAAAGCAGCTGGGCACAATCAAGGAGCACCCTTTGCTGTCTTGGGGCTGGGTGTCTCTATATAAACAGGAAAAGGAAGCTGAGCAAGAGAGAAGAGACCAGAAGCCACACTGGCTGCTACAGGTTGTGTGCCACCTCAGCTCCAGGACATTAGCCTGACTTTGATTTCTGACTATAAGTTTGGTTGCTCTGACTCAAGACTCTGAAGTCTGAGCCTTATGAACTGGTTAAGCTGCTCTTTCCCCAACCTGGTGGCTAAGGGAAAGGGAAAAAGCCAGGTTGTCTCCTAGAACAGTAAGAGAACTAGGAACTCTGCCAGCTGGGCTTGGTTTGGGGGCCTTAAAGGAGACAGGGTTTTTTGTTAGCTTTTTGGCCTTCCCACTCTCAGATACTGTACAGTCCCCAACTGTAATCCTTACCTGTCTCTGCCTTCTCACCCTCACCTCTTCATTTGCCTTCAGAGCTGGGTCAGATCTCCCATTCATCAAAACAGCCACTCAGGCAACCTTGTCTTCACCATACACTAGTTCTTCTTCAGGCTCTCCATGCCTTAGCTCCATCTCATCTCCTCTAACATTGCCCACCTGCCCCCTTCTTCCCATCTCTGCACCTCCAATCCAACACTGACCATAACTTCTCTACTACTCACTTCCCTACTCTGCTCTCTTTTCTAAGCTGATGGATCCCTCCACTCTCTCCTTGACCTTCTACCCCAGGGGTGGGCAAATTTTTTGGTCCGAAGGCCACATCTGGGTATGGAAATTGTATGGCGGGCCATGAATGCTCACGGAATTGGGAGTTGGGGTGCAGGAGGGGGTGAGGGTTCCGGCTGGGGGTGCGGGCTCTGGGGTGGGACAAGAAATGAGGCGTTCAGGGTGTGGGAGGAGGCTATGGGCTGGGGCAGGGGGTTGGGGTGTGCGGGGGAGGGCTCTGGGGTGGGGCTGGGCATGAGGGATTGGGGGTTCAGGAGGGTGCTCCGGGCTGGGACCGAGGGGTTTGGAGGGCAGGAGGGGGATCAGGGCTGGGACAGGTGGTTGGGGCGCAGGAGGGGTCAGGAGTTCAGGCTCTGGGTAGCGCTTACCTCAAGCAGCTCCAAGAAGCAGTGGTATGTCCCCTCTCCGGCTCCTATGCGGAGGCGCGGCCAGGCGGCTCTGCGCACTGCCCTGTCCGCAGGGGCGGTGCTTGGGGCGGGGGCAGCATGCGGAGCCCCCTAGCTGCCCCTATGCGTAGTGGGGCATCCAGACCCCGCTTCCCGGCTGGAGCACCAGAGCGGGGCAAGCCCCAGACCCCGCTTCCCGGCTGGAGCACCAGAGCGGGGCAAGCCCCAGACCCCGCTTTCCAGCTGGAGCTCGAGGGCCGGATTAAAACATCTGGAGGGCTGGATGCAACTCCCCATGCCGTAGTTTGCCCACCCCGTTCTACCCCCTTCTCTCCCATTTTAAAGTTGGTATCACTAACTCCCCACCCTCACTTGCTCCAACCCCTGATTCTTCTTCTCTCCACTGAGCCTCTCTGGAGAAAGTCCCATGTGGACTTTCGATGCCACAAATGTATTCTCTCCTCTTTTGCTTCTGCTGTGTTGCTTGACAAGCAATATTATTTCACCCTCAATGGATTCCAAACCCACAATCCACATTGCTTATTTGCCGCCTTTGACTCCCTCCTGAAATTTTCTCCCTCTGCACACAATCTCACCAGCTTCTTCACAGAGAAGATTGATGGGCTGGGCTGTGATCTCTCTTCTTTTCCCCGTCTCCTCTGTACTGACATTGAAGTTGTCCCCCTGCTCCCTTCATCTGACTCCTCAATCTGGCCAAGAGATCCCCTCCCCTCCCACCTCCTGCTTCCCCTCACCCCTCCCTCTTACCCCTCCCTCATTCTCCTCTTTAACTACAGACTGTCCTGTGCCTCTTTCCCCTCCAGAAATTACCCTTGACCTCACCTGCCCCTCTAGCTACTAATTAATCTCTCTTTCCTCCTCTCCTTCTACACTGATTGGGTGAGCACTTTACAGCCGTGGCCTAGAGCTTCTATCCTTCAATTTCATCCTTGATCCCCTTCAGTCCAGCTTTCTGCCCTCCCTGCTCCATTGAAATTCCTCTCACCATGCTTTCCAGATGCCTCTTCCTAGCCAAATAACTGGGCCTCTACTCCAGCCTCATCCTCTGCAACCTTGCTGCTTTTGACATGGTTTATCACATTCTCCTGCTTGAAATCATGGCCTCCTTCAGCTTTGATACTGTCTTCTCCTGGTTCTTCTTCCATTGTGCTTTTCTGGCCATTCCTGCAGCATCTCTTGGTTTGTTCTCTTCCTCTCCTTTCCAGCTTTTTCTGGGGATCCAGCACAGGGCTCTGTCCTTGGCCCCTTCTCTTTTCTCTCTCTATGTCATCTCTCTGAGTGATTTCACCCACTCACACAGCTTCAGTTACTTTCTCTTTGCTGAGGACTCCTGTGTCTATTGCTCCATTCTTGACCTGTCTACTGCCATCCAATCTCACCTCTCAGCTTGTCTCTTGGACATTTCCTCTTGGGTTTCTCACTATTAGCTAAAACTTAACATGGCCAAAACTGAACTTCTGATCTTTCTTTCAAAACTCTTACCACTCTCCCCATTCTCTGCAACTGTTGAACTTGCCACCGATCAAGCCTGAAACATGAGGGTCTTCCTCAACTCCTTCCACTTCGGTTATGTCCAGGTGATGTCTGCATCTTGCTGTTTTTTCCTTCAGAATATGTTGAAGAGCTCACCTCTTCTCTCTTTCTGCACAACTAACACTCTTACCCAGGTCCTCCTCATCTCTATCTTCAGTACTGCAGCCTCCTCCCTACGGTTGATGTAAATAGGTGCAGCTACATTGAGCTACACCAATTTACATAAGCTGAGCATTTGGTTCAGTATTTCCAAAAGTTCTTCTAGGTCTAGCAATCCTCTTCTGACCGCCCTCCCCCCGCCCCCCATGCTCTGGATATATCCAATAATCCGTAGTCAGCTTTTTAGTTTGTACCCACTAATTAGGTAGTTGGGCATATAGTGAGCTCATTTTAAATACCTGTCTCTGAGTATGTGTGTGTGTGTGTGTGCGTGCTCGCATGCAGTCTTTTAGGTGCAAACGCTTGCATGCGAGTCTTTGCAGGGATAAATTGGAGATGGACGTGAGACTAGTGGTTCTTTGGAGGGCTTTCCGTATGGTTTTGGCTCTGTATGTTTTGCTGTGTAGGATGCTCTATGTCCTGTGAAGAATCCCTTGGCTATCAAAAGATGTATGCTGTATATTCTGCTATGGGGGCATTCTTAGGGCCTTCTGTTATGAGATCTGTAAATCCTAGGTGGGGGACATGTGTAGGGCTAAAGGGTGTTCATTGGTGTTGGTTTACCCAGTGCCTAGAGCAGCCCCTGCAGGGTCTGAGAAAGCAGCCTAGCAGGCTCAGTCCCTAAGCTCCTTGTTTTTCCTTTCTCCCCGTTTGGGTTGTCAAAAAGCAGCTCCGCTTCCCTTTGAGCAAAGATCCTAAGGAGGAACGGAGCTCCCTGGTGGGAAGCACTGAACAATGCGGCATATTGTTGTGTCTCCATTTGGCCTAATCTTCCGAAGATTTGAGGCTGCTTAAAAGCTGTGGATCCCCCAGCAGACCCGATTGGTGTGGCAACCAGCAGGTAATCCTCTTTTACCTCTAATTTAGAAGCCAGTTGCTGCGGAAGGTTTGGGAACCTCATTAACAGCCCTGTTCCTGAGATGAGCTGAGCGGCATGGAATCGCCAGTGTCAAGATGGGTGTTTTTTTCTTCTCCCTAGTTTGGATGCATCCTAAAGGTTGTGGCTGTGACTCTCCACGTACTTGGGAATGGCTGCAAACACTGGAGGAAGAGGTGGGAAAGTCCAGGCCTCTTCCAAGTAGAGAGGCAGGAGCAACAAGTGTACAAGAGTATCAGTATTTTCCCAAAAGGAACCAGACTGGAATCCTGGAGTCCTCTCTTTTGCAACTAGCGAACCAATACAACTGAGGAGATGACTTCCTTCCAGCTCTTTGTGAGCCACAGGGCTGAGTTCAATTAGCCATCTGTCCTTTAGTCATCTGATTGCCCAGGCTAAAATACATCTTTGGTGTCCATATGAAGGTTTAAATTGTCCGGAGTCCAAGGGAGGACTCTGTGTATCTGGCTGCTTCTGTTCCATCCCCTCTGCTTGGCTCATCTCAGCTGTGTTTGGCTCCTGAACTTCTGGGGTCTTCAGGGAGACCAAGTGAGCAGAGACCCCCAACCCAGCAATGGGATAGGAAGTATCATTATCCCCACCTTACTGATGGGAAAACTGAAGCACAGAAAAATTTAAGTGATTTGCTCAAGATCAAAGCAATGAGAAATTAAGTGATTTGCTCACCGCATTCCACAAACAGTCCCACTCTCCCAATCTCTGATTTCTCTAGAGTTTCTTCCCATTATGTGAATGTTTCGAGGATATGTTCTGGAGCTCTGGAAGAAGACACTAAGTCTACTGGCTATTCTGAAGGAGGCAGTGGCATTCCACGAATACCAGTGAATAGTGAGTACATCTGATGTCTGTACCTACTGTTCTGGGGGAGTGTGAAAATTCCCAAGGAAGTGTAGCCAATGCACTGTATCCAGTATTCCCCTCCCAAAGCCATTCGTCCTGTGGCCATTTCACATGTCATGTCTTCTGACTTTCTTTAAAGTGAATTTCATATCACTGGCAGATGCTGGATGGACACCCCGGCGACTGATGTTTTCCATTTATCTGTAGAACGGGAACAGCGTGGACAGCGGCCTGTTAGAGATATGTGTCATTGCCTAACCTAGGACATAAGCTACGTACATGAAACTAAAGGCCTTTCTTGGGTTTGGATTCAAACTTTGCAGCATGGCCTATTGCAACACCAATTTTTCTTCGAGTGGTTGCTGATGTGCATTCTAATAGGTGCACGCGCGCTGCGTGCACAATTGTCGGAAGGTTTTCCCCCTAGCAGTACCCGTTGGGTCGGCTGTGGAGACCCCTAGAGTGGCGCCTTTATGGCAGTGTATATAGGTCACTGCCAACTCACCGCCTGCTCAGTTCCTTCTTACCATCAGTGATGGTCGTTGGAGCAGCTCAGTCTCTTGCAGTCGTAAGTACCTACCTAGTGGTTCCCTTTTCTAAGTTGTTAGTTGGTTATATAGTAGTTTGTAATTAGTTGGACTTGCTTCGGGGGGCTTCCCCCCCCCACCCTAGTTTCCCCAGGCATGGGGGCATGCCTCCGTCACAGGGGGTTAAGGCATGCGAGAGGTGTGCGAAACCTATGCCCACAGGCAATCTGCACGCTGCCTGTCTCAAGTGTTTAGGAGAGGGCCATCAGACAGATAAGTGCCCAATTTGCAGGAGCTTTAGACCCAGGACTAAGAGAGAGTAGGCATATCGTTTGAAGCGCCTCCTGAAGGAGTCGGCCCTCTGCCCACAGCCAGGACCAGAAGTGGCACCGGCATCATCGGTGTGCAGTGCCCCGGCCTCGGTGCAGGATGTCCCGGCACCGAGGAAAGACTCCCCAGGTATGACGGCCCCAGTGGGACCTCAGCCTGGTCCTGTCCACGCTCATGGGGGTCCTCTTTTGAGCCCATGACAACCTGCCCTCTGTCCTGCCTTTCCTGGAAGGTGGCCTTTCTGGTGGCCATAACCTTGGCCAGAAGGCTATCCGAGCTCAGAGCGCTGACTTCCAAGCCACCCTATATGGTCTTTTATAAAGACAAGGTGCAGCTACGCCCTCACCCTGCGTTTCTGGCAAAGGTAGTCTCCCAGTTTCATGTGAACCAAGACGTATTTTTACCTGTGTTCTTCACTAAGCCCCATGCCAGTAACAGAGAACGCATGTTCCATTCCCTGGACGTTAGGCGTGCCCTAGCATTCTACATTGAGCGTACAAAGCCATTTCATAAGTCACCACAGCTTACCTACCTCTCGTAACTGTTGTTCTTCGAGATGTGTTGCCAATGTCCATTCCAAATCCTGCCCGTCTGACCCTACTTGGTGCTTGAATGAGGTCTGATCTTAGATGAGGAGCAGTTAGCTAAAATTAAACCCAGGGAAGAAAGAAGTGATGCTATTGGCTAGAGAGAAGCACTTGAGAGCTAACCAAAAGCCAAACCATCACTCTCAACAGAAGGCATTTGCCACACTAGTGTCAACACAATATGCAACCTAAGAGTTCTTCTGGCCTCCTCCCAGATTCTAGGTGACCAAATACCCACAACTATCCTCTTCCCCCTCAAGCTGGCCAAGAGACTTCATCCCATCCTGGCACAACCTGGTCAAAGTGACCCATGAGTTGGCTCCATAGGATGTCGAAGTTAGTTCAAAGTCCTAGGTTTGGTCTTCAGAGCTCTTATTAGGTCGTATGAACTATCTCAGAGACTGCTTCTCCTTCATGACCACAAGCTCCTGAGAGACCTGCAGTCATCAAGTGCAATGCAATTCTTACTGGATCGGGAAAGGCTGGCAGGAGCTGGAGGCAGAGCCATGGCTGTTCAGTGGCCTTCCATGAGAGATGAGGATGACCACAAACCTGCCTGCCTGCAGGACCACAGGCAAGAGTCACGTCTGTTTCATAGCCTGCCAGTAAACATTATTGTGGTGACATACATTACTACATAAAAATACAGGAACTCCTCTACTCTGTCTTTCTTTACATGTGGGGGGACAATATGCAGCAAGAGAAGCTAAATTCTAGCCAGCCCTATCCTTTTCTGAATGTGAAGAGGAGAAAAGACTATGAACTTGTGTTGACCTTTTATATACATTAAGCATTCTGATATCCTGGTGATGGGCATAGTATAAATACTGGGATGGGTAGTGTTAAATCATGGGGGCGGGAGCAGAACATTGGCTTTGGATGTGTTGGGGCAGATGATGAGCCTGAGCATAGACTCTCCAATGCAGATGCCCTGGGAACGTCTCCTTGTTGTGTGCCTCCTGTTTGAAATCCCGTTTCGTTGTTTTGGTGCCCACTCTTGGTGCTGGAGTGCCAGTTGGACACGTCTTCTGCAGGCTTTGTTGCAATAACCTAAAATAACTTATTGAGCTTCGGTTTCCTGATGGGCTGGTAACAGTTGAGTTAAAGGCCCAAGGGGCACAACAGCAAGGAAGGTTCTTGTTTGGTTTGTCATTTTAAAAAACCAAGAGAGATGTGAGCTATCTCTGGTCTGCTTTTAAAAACAACCCAACCCTTTTTATTTAATACCGTTCTTGATCTGTGTTTGATACTGTTTCACCTGCCTTCAAGTAAGAGCTGTAGATGCTTCAGATGGATTGGAAAGTTGTCTGTGTTCCCTCTAACGTCTCGAAGGGACCAGTCTCCTTGTCAGAAATGTGATTTCTTTACAGTGGTACACTCCACTGAATCATGACAGATATTGCCTGCTCCACGGATAGCAACATTATGTTAGAAGGACTGGTTTCGGCTCTCCTGCAACAGATAAACGAGATTGGGACAAGAAATTGATTTCCTCCATTATCTCCATTTTACTGATGGGGAAACTGAGGCACAAAAAGTGTAACACCAACGTTTCCAGAGTGGCCATTGAATTTTGGATTAATTTTCAGAGGCCCAACCTGAAATATTTGGGGCCTGGTTTTTCAGAGGTGCTGAGCACCCAGAGAATCCCCTGGCTTCATCTTGAGTCTTGGGTGTACCATACTTCTACAAATCAGGCCTTAGGTGTCCCAAGACCCTTCCGAAAAATGTCGTCTGTAACCTCTCGGTGCCTCAGTTTCCCTCTCTGTAGAATTGGAATAACACCTGCCTCTCATATAGCAAGCAGCCTGCTCTTGGAGCTGTTTTTAGTATGGCTTTGACGCAGTGTCTGAACCGGCAGCTTCCTTGGAGCATCCTGGAAGGATGTTGAACTTTTGCCAGCTGTTAAGTGAGAGGTGACAGGGAGTTGGCTGCTGCCGTACCGCTGCCGCGGGTGAAAGTGGGGAAGGCAGCAGTCAGTAGCCATCAGCAGTGGCACTGTGGCTTCTGACGTTTGCTGTGTGGTGTGGTCCGTGATTTCACTAGCTCAGGCGCCGAGGGAAGTTCTTCAGCTCTTGGTTTTATGAATCAGATTGAGGCAGATTTCCCTGCAGAGCTAATATCATACCCCGTTCACTCCCATTTCCTTTTGTGCAGTACTAGAAGTGGTTGCAGGGCAGGATCCAGTGGCATAGGGAGCTCTGCATGTGAGTAGCAGGAGCTGCTGCAGTCAAGACTGAGGACAGAACCGTGTGGGTTCCCAGGACTGCAATTGCAGGGGGTGCTCCAGCAAGACAGATGGATCAGCAGAGCTGTGGGAGGAAAAGCTCCCATAGCAGCAGCCAAGGCTGTCTAAAGCCTCTTGTGGGGGAAGAACAAACATTTCCCCCAGAGCCCCTCTCCCCTAGACAACACAGCTAAGATTCTGTGCGTATCGCAGTTCCGCTGCATGGTGTGGGGTGAGTTGTAGAGGGGATGTGTGGGGGAATCTCCAGCCCTGGGACATGCTTCGTGCCAGCTCCCTGAGCACCCATGTGGGCGTGTATACTGGGGGGCGAGGTGTCTGTGGCGGAGATGTGGCCTGTGCGCTCTAGCTGTGGGTGGGGAGTGGCGCTGTAAATGCTGTACAGGCCATGGGACACAATGGGGACCCCCTGTGTTGGGCACCCACGCAAAAACCATTAACCTGGGTTTGTGCAGTGACTTCATGCGCTGTCCCTCGCTTCACTGCAGTTCCTCTAGGAATCATTGTTTGAAAAAGATTGCCCTGCTGTTGCTATTGACCCCCTATTTTGCTAGCCTGGCTCAGCCTCCCGCTCCTCAGCTGGGGAGCCCTGCACAGTATCCCCCATTTCATTATTAGACCAAGCAGCCAGTTCCGGGTCAGGAATCAAGAAGGCTAAAGACTCACACAGGCATGGCCCCCTTGGCATGAACCTTCCGGGCTTTAAACATTAGTGTTTATTCATAATGACCCCGTGCCGGGGGCGAGGCTGCCAGACCTGCCCTCCCTGGGAGGTGTGGGATTTCGGGCCAGGCAGAGGTTTTCAACAGCTGGTGGGGCTGTTGTCTGCTCTATCTAGTGTGCCGTTCTGCTTCCTATCATTCAAATACAGAAATGTTACCTTCGTGCTTGTGACTGTCATGGGATTAATGGAGCAGCAGAAGAGAGGATGGACTTGTGGACAGAGCGCTGGCCTCAGGAGAGCGGAGTTCAGTTTCTTGCTCCACCACATGCTCCCCGCGGGACCCTGGGCAAGTCACTTAACCTCCCCATGTCTCGCTTTCCCCATCAACAAAATGGGAGTTGATACCTCCCTGCTTCAGAGGGAGAGGGATAAAATCCAGCCACGAGAGGCAGTGACAGTGCTGTAGAGAGATTCTGTCAAGAAGTTTCTTCTCCATGCCCCATTTGCTTAGCAGAGAGGCTTCTTGAGGCAGCAGTGATGGCGGAAACCTGTCTGCTAGGGCCTAGACTGAGACCCCCCAAACTCGCTGCACACTGCCTGTGGTCACAGCTGTCAATCAGGACTGTACAGTGGATACAAGCTAGTGACTTAGGAGTCTCTGCATCCCATCCCCTGCGTTGTTCATCCCTTTATCTCCTCTTGCTGTTTAAAGTCCCCTTTCCAGCACCATCCCCTTTCTTGCTGTTCTGTTAAAGCAGCTTGTGTCCTTCATCTCTTCTGTTTCCCAGGCCCTGCAGCTATGGAGCAGGGATCGTGCTGCAGTGAGTTGGCAGAGGCTGTCTCGGCATCAGGCTATTTGGGGACATGGGTTTGAGCCTGTGCCACGCATCCCAAAATAAAGTTACCAGTTATTTTAAAAGAAAAAACAACCCGCCTGCCGTCTCCACCCCCAAATTGCAGCATTGCCATCAACAGTCAGCCCCCTCTACCAGGAAAACTGTAGGAGACGTCAAGCAACACAGCTGCTGGGCGGGCGAGGTGTGGGTGTTAGTCAAAGCGTCCAGCTGTTCTTTCAATGCGGAGTCCATCCCCGCAAGTCCCCTGAGCCTTGCTGGTTTGATCCTGTGTGGTACCAGTGTGAGTCTTCTCCTGTTTGTGCCCTCCTCCCGCCCCCAGTCCAGCTCAGCTGGCACCTGCGGGTTCAGAAAGGCATGGTTCAGCGAGCTGCCTCTTCCAGCAGCTGGGGCGGAGCTGGGCCTATCAGATCACTGAAATCCTTACAGTGGGCTAGTGAGGAGGGAGGGATGGGGGATTGTGGCCAAGGGCGAGGGGAGCAGAGGGGGTGGGAAAGTTGTCTGAAATCCCATGAAGTAGCCTCAAACTCCCCTTCCCTTGCACTTTTGGAAGAAGCTGCTCGATCTGTCTTTCCTGGATTATCTGAATCACTCCAAGAAGCACTGAGGACTCTCACAGCCATGCTGAGGGGTGGACTTTCAGGCTCGGCAGGTCGCTGGTCGAAGCAGCATCTGGGCCTCTATGGAGCCCCCTTGCTCGTGTCAGTTACCAAGTGCTTCAGTAACCGACAGCAGAGGAACATCTACTTCCCAGTGCTCTGCGAGTGAAACACAGATACTGGCCCAGGTTCATCCCTGTGGCAAATCCATTAAATGCAGCGGGATTCACACCAGGATTTAATTTTACCCCATCTCTAGGCTGGTGGGAGTGGGGGCCAGTTCTCGGCCGGGCATGGAGCTGAATCCTTGAGGCCTCCTCACAAGTTTCAGCTTGTCCTGTTGAAGAGGGTTTGATTTGCGTTGGCTTCCCTTCCTCCTAAAGATGCATCCGAAGAAGTGGGTTGTAGCCCACGAAAGCTTATGCTCTAATAAATTTGTTAGTCTCTAAGGTGCCACAAGTACTCCTGTTCTTCCTCCTAAAGATTGCTTTAACCCTTTGGGTGCTGGCTGTCACAAAGAGATTCCATTTCATTGACTTCATGGCAGGACAGGCTACACAGGTTAAAGCCCGAGGGTTTACCTGGACTAGCTAACATGCCTTGTCTTTACTGGGATTGTAACATGTGCTAGCTTAGCATGGGTTACAAATACACCTTTTTTCCTGGTGATGACACAGCCTCTATGCATAGGACAGATGCAACTGTGGGAATGGGGTAGGTGGGGTGGGCTCCATTGACATTGGTAGCAGCTTATCAGGTGTTAAGCTGTGCTGATGTAGGTTGGCAGGGTGTGGTGTAACCCAGTGTACTGGCAGTGCTGGGGAAAGCCTCCTAATGAAATCCAAGCTAATGTCATTTGGGGATTGACTTGAAAGATCTGCTGTGCAACCCATGGGAATCCAGCATTCTCCCCAAATCCAGCATCCTCTATCTTTGCTCAGCTGAGGACACTGGGCCAGTGAAGGTTGGCCCTGCCCCATAACTAGCCCCCATGGATGGTTATCCTCTGAGGAATCAGCGGGTTCTGAAATACTCATACTGAAAACTAGGATTGATTTTGTCATCTAACTGGAAATGCTCTGGGGTTAAATTTGCACGGCTGCAGGGCCACAACTCACTGTCAGTGCAGAGTAGAATGCATCCCCATTCCACCCCAAGAAGAGCACAGGTAGGGCACTATACGATGAATAGGCTGCTCTGAACCTTGCGGCTTCTCTATGGGTCCGGAGCAGAGATTCTCAGCCTCTTTTCAACCATGGTCTCCCTGTGCAGCCACTCACTGAAGTCCTTCTCCTTAGATGGCTCCCACAGTCCTTTGCATGCTCTTGTGATGCTTGAGAGAAGAATGTGGAAATGGGCACAGTGGTTTGGGTGGTAACTCCAGGAGCCCAGTCCTGTGATGAGATGAGCATCCTCTATTCCTTTGACTATCTTCTCTCTCCTCTACCCTATGCTGTCCATGGTATTTCTAAGGCACCTCTTGTGATATCTAAGTGCCAAGTTGAGGGGCGTCAGCACCTTTCAGCATCTCACCGGTTCAGGCCCTGGTGTCTGAGGTGGACATGGTCCAAATGATTGGACTTTGGCCTGGGACCCAGGCTAGAAGTATAGTCACAGCTCACTTGAGTGTTACAAGTTACTGACTGGGAACTGCTGGTCAAGAGAATCACATTGAGAGATGGCCCTGTGATGTCGTGGTGCTTGCAGAGTGATGGGATGCATGGCTAACGTGTGCCTGTGCTCTCTTTCAGGAGAGGAAGCTGTGCGCCCATCCCAGGCTGGAGATCTACAAAGGAGACCGCATCTATTTTGTGTGCCCCCTGGCACGCCAAGGAGACTTCTATGTGCCAGAAATGAAAGAGATGGAGCGGAAGAGCAGAGCGGCAGAAGCAGACGATGCACAGACAGATATCACAGGTACCCATAGGGCACATGCATGTTTCTCTTGCTTTCCTGTTGAAGTCAGTGCTTTCCAGGGTTGACTGGATGCAGGTGTCCCCAGACCCTCTGAGGCAGTGATGCTATATCAGAGGTGAGCAAACTATGGCCCACGGTCCACATCCGGCCCGTGAGGCTGTCCTGCCCAGCCCATGAACTCCTGGCCGGCCCCGACCCCTCCCCTGCTGTCCTCCCTCCCCTGCAGCCCTCAGCTCACCGTGCCGGTAGCACGGCGGCATGGCTAGCTCTGGCCAGGCAGCGTGGCTCAAGGGCAGATTTACCAGTGAACACAGGGTGCCCTGGCATGGGCCCCCCAACAACAGAGGGACCCAGGGCCGGGCACTCGGGCAGCTCAGCACCGGCGCACCCCCCGCGGGGGGAGAGGGGCTGCACTGTGGGGGCAGGGGAGCAGGCGGGTGGTGTGAGCGCGGGGAACGCGGCTGGAGGACTCAGGAGGAGCACTGGTCAGCCGCACAGCCGGCTGGAGAGAAGCGGCACTTTGAAGGGGAAACCACCGCTTCTCTCCAACTGTGTGGCTGCCCCTGCTCCTCCTGAGTCCTCCGCTCATGTTTGCAGGGCCGCATTCCGATAGGGGGTGGGGTCCCGGGGGGGCGGTTAGGGGCAGGGGGTCCCGGGAGGGGGCAGTCAGGGGACAGGGAAGGGGGGTTGGATAGGGGGTGGGGTCCCGGGGGGTGGCAGGACCGGCTCCAGGCACCAGCAAAGCAAGCACGTGCTTGGGGCGGCACAATTCCAGGGGCGGCATTCCGGCTTTTTTTTTTGCTTGGGCAGTTGCGCTCTCAGAGCTTGGGGTGGCAAATTTTTTGCTTGGGGCGGCAAAAAACCTAGAGCCGGCCCTGTCCGGGAGGGGCGGTCAGGACAAGGAACAGGGGGGGTTGGATGGGTCAGGAGTTCTGAGGGGGGCAGTCAGGGGGCGGGAAGTGGGAGGGGGCAGATAAGGGGTGGGGGGCAGGCTGTTTCGGGGGGCACAGCCTTCCCTACCCAGCCCTCCATACTGTTTTGCAACCCTGATGTGGCCCTCAGGCCAAATAGTTTCCGCACCTCTGTGCTATATGGACAAAGCAGACATGGTGGAGGGGGAGGCTGGTGATTTTACCCCTCCATTCACTGAGCAGCTGGAATTGAAGCATCTTGTTTCTTTAAAGGAACAACATCCATTAAGTTCCAGCAAGGCCCAGAGCCTATAACGCAATTACTCGTGATTTCAAACAAGTCACCTCCTATCCCTTAGATTGAAATAAGTGTTGATCTTGTCACCCACTTGACCCCTGGGATATAGGCCACATCTTGCATAGTACATGGTTGTACTTACAATGTCAAATAAACAGTAAGCTAGTCTCAATTTGAACTATTGTGGTGCTACTGCCCTACTTATAATAGCGTTATTTGGATACTGCAACTTAGTTGTAGTCACTTTATCTCCTCAAATAGCTCTGTCTTGAGCTCTTGTGCATCTGCCGTATTTGGAATCCTGAGTAATTTAAGCAACAACTTTCTAGAGCCAGTGCTAGAATTATCCAATGGCACCTGCTTAACGAGATCTGCTGAAGTCTCTGTGTATCTAGAAAGGAAGTGATTGTAATGCCTGTAGGGGCGTGACAGCAGTGCTATGCTCTCCTATCATGGCACTACTGCCGTTATAACTCAGAATGCTAGTTGCTCACCCCATTGCTCACACTTTCGTGGAACCAAAATATATGTGACTCATAATTGCTCTCTATAAGCTGTAAATATTTTACATCTGGGACATATGTTAGATGATATACTGTCTTGCGAAATACTGTGAAAGCAGCCCCTTTCGCACATTTCAGGTCAGATATACTTATGTAATATGCATTTAAAAAGTGACATACTCTTTATGTATATATCACATGCACATCTTTTCCACATGGGCAGTCTTATATTTTTCTTTTGCACTTCTTTAATTTTGAATTTCTTTCATTTGTAATCACGTGTACCATAAACACGAAAAGGGGAAGCTGTTTTCTGAGATCTTTGTTCATTCAGCAATGCCAATATCAGGACAGTCAGAGTCCTGGCTCTTGCACAGTGCTCTCAACTCTTCCCCCTTTCCTGTAGCTTTATAATGGGCTCGTCCGTGATCTGATCACATGATGCTGTAATGTAACATGCTGTTTGGACTAATGCAGTATTTTCTTGCACTGGATTGGCACTCTTTTCTATACCTTTAGGTGCCAGTGCACAGCATTGGACCAATCAGATCTTTATAAACAGACACATTTTTGTGCACATGTAATTGTTTGATGTGGTTATATGTGTGCATTTTTGTCAATATAGTTTCAAAAATTGGAGTCTGTATTAACTTGGTTAGATAATATGGAGAAAAACTCTAATTTCATAGATCCAAGGGGCAGAGTTAAGGTGTTCAGAGCCTTCTCTCTGAATTACCTGACTTTAATTTAACATAGGTTTTGGTCAGTATTATATGTGGCGGCTCTAGCTTCTATATAGTTACAGAAAAATAGAGATCTCTTTATATATATAGAGAGAGAGAATGAGAGAGGACGTTCCCCAGAGATGGTTAAAATTCCACTTGCTGACTAGTGGCTGGGCGAGGAGGAAGTTATTTTGCAGCTTTCATGTCATGAGACATTTGGATTTTCCATATGTGAGTTGCGATGCAGTGCTGTCCGCCCAAGTCTGCAGAGAGCCAGCCTGAAACAACGGCCTTGAGAGGTTTAAATTGCCTTGAATGTAAATGTCAGTGTTGTTTACTTCACTGCTGATCATTTGAGCATAAACAATAGTGGGACTGTGGGTGAAGCTGTGCTATATTGTGTGGGCTCTGCATAGCCACGCCCCTTCCGCACCCATTCCGAGTTCTTTTCAGACCTGTTCCATGTGATTCTATAATGTCAAAGAAACCCAAAGCAACTGTGACACCATTTTAACCAGTAGGATTTCAGTGTATGAATAAGAGCAGACCAACTGCATGATGGTTGGCTGAGTTACCACCAAGGTCATAACCCCAACACGCATCTCTCTCTGATGTCGACATCTCACCAGTGTTAGCGTAACTGCTTTGAAGTCAAACTCTTAAATCAGCTACTAGAATAATGGGGCCATGCAAGTATCAGCTGGATAGAAAACACCTCTTCAGGGAGGACTGCTAGTGGCATGGAGAGACTTTCATCTCCAGCTTGCTGCTCGGCATCCAGTCCTGGTAAGCAGTGACCAAAAATGGTTTCTCTTTGATGGCTGTTCAGTGTGAAACGAATTGTTGATTTTAGACCAGTTTCTAGTGGGCAGGTGACCACATCAAACAATCCCCAGCATGTGTGGCCTGCTTGTTGGCAGTCACAGTAGAGAGCCCAAGGACTGAATGGGCTATGAGGATTGAACAACTAGCTCACTCCTTGAAGGGATCCCCCCAGGTGTGGATTGAGGCCCATTCATGGGGAATGCCCGAACTGCCATTGACCATGCTGTTCCTGTTGTGGAGATGGAATGACCCGAGCTGCCAATAAAACACCTGTCAGCAGCATGAACATTTAGAAGAAATAAACCCCAAATAGGCAATTCTCAGGTCTCCCTGTGGCACTGCCCGCTGGCCATTAACATTGCATTCAGATTCACGGAGTAGGACATCTCTGGCACTCTCTCTGTTCTTCTCAGAGCTGAGTTAAAGTCAGGCCTTGCCTGTGAGTTGAATAGAAAGGTTTCTTTTTGCTTTTTAAAAAAATGTCCCGTCCCCCCCCCAAGCTATTCAGAGCAAGTTCATCCCAAGTCATGGCTTCTTCAACCACGCACCCTGGAGGGGTCAGGAATGTAATGACCCACCAGTTCCCCATGTTTCTTTATTCATTTTCTCTTGATTTCTGCTCCCTATCTTCTGGCTATGCGGGTATTGGGGGGAGGCCACGGTGGACCAGTTCTGACCCACAACTTTGTTTTCTCACTTACACAGGTTGGATCAGCACTTGACCCATCAGATTGCTCTCTCCATCCATCCAATTTTGTAAAGGTCTCTGTAGAGTGGCCCATGTTGAAGAGATCAGCTAGCAGCCTGTTCCCCACAGGGGACCTCACTTCTCGGGCCAGATTCTCAGTGGGTGTAAATCAGTGTAACTGTCACGTATATATCGCTTTATACCTAGTTATCTTTGGTTGTGTTGTATGTATGCTATCAGGTGGTAGCTGACCACAGGATGAGCATGGTCAGTGCCCTTTCCTTTGGACCCAATCCTGTGAGATGCTGAGTCTTGCCTGAGTGGTGTTGTGCCCCTCCTACTCCCAGTGAGGCAAATGGGAATTGAGGGTGCTGAGCACTGAGCAGGATTGGACCCTTTCTCATCACCCTCTTCATCCCTTCCCTCTTCTCATTCATCTGCAATTCTAAGGCCAGGTCACTTCTGGATCATGGGATCATCCTGTCCAAAGCAATTAACAGATGGCAAGATTTTAACATACCCCCCTTCCAATCCTCTTCCTGGGTGTTTAAAAAACATGTCGTTCAGAATTAGGCAAAAGAAAATTCGCAGGGTGTCTTTTTTTAAACCTACTTTGATTTCAGAACAGCAATAATACTTAATAATACCCTGCCCTGATACAGCACCTTTTGTCTGTGGTTCTCCTAGCTCTTTACAAACAGCTGTATTAAAAATTCCCAAGTCTGTTTGAATTAATGATTTCATTTGTGAATTTCCAGCAGAAGGCTCTGCCATTTCCCCACTGACTTTTGAGGTGAATGGTGTCATTCAAAACCCAGCGACCTGTAGATGTGCAGCAAAGGCTTGGGGTTTTGAAGTTGAGCGGTGATTCTGTGACCTTGGGGGGAAAAAAAAATCACAGCTGTCTGTCTATTATCTTTCCTCCTTATCGAGCCGATCTCCAAGGTGCTGAGTGCCCTCCATGCCGACTGACACCAATAACAGTTGGAGGATGCTTGGGAGCTCACTGGATTGGGCACGATGTGTCTATTTAATCTGTCTACACACTGGTAAAGACTCTGCCTTCCTCTCTGAGGACTGATGCACTCAGCATACACGCTGAGCATACTGGGAGGAGTTGGGGTGCTCAGGCACCTATGTGGTTCAGCACTGTTTCCTTCCCTGCTCTGCAGTCATCAAGGTCATTGGAAAGACAGAAGGAAACTGATGACTCTCCGGGGGGCCAGTGTCAGTCACAATTAGCTTTGTTTTGCACTTAATTATTTTCAAGGGCTTTGGCACCAGCTATGGGCCCTGAGAGCCCTCACTCCAGCCTTGCCTTCAGCGGGACACTCTCTGATGTGAGCCTGTTGCCACAGGAATGAACAGAAGGTCAAAGCAAACAAAAGTACCCCCTTGCTGTGGGGGAAAGGAAGGCTGTGTTTTCTGGAGTGACTGGAGACTGATTCTTGTTGGTAGGCTCTGCTGATGCGTTCAGATGTGACCTGTGATCCAGCTGCATCTCTACAGTCATACCTCCTGCCTATCTAGCCAGAACGAAGGCCATCCCAGAGCATCCTGTGGTGTCCCCCAGTGGGGAGTCGACACTTTCAGGGGACTCACTTCTAAGATGGAAGCAATGATGGTACAGCATGGCTCTGTCAACGCTCCTCAATCCTGACCTGCCTCCTCCTGCCCTGCTGTTCTAGTCCTGGGCTCCCCCACACTGTCTGCTGCTGCTCCCCAGTCCTGACCTGCAGCTCCCACTGCTGTGCCAGGCCTTGGCTTCCCTTAAGCAGAAATTGGCAATAGACTCAATTGCTTGGAGGCTTTGTGGTGTGTCTAGGGAGTTAAACTGGAACCAGCCAAATCTCCTCCTGAGGCAGGGTTTGAACACCAGCCCTGGCTATGGCACTACATCTGCCACCCAGCCCCTCAGGATCATTCCTTCCTTTATCTTCCCTTTCTCTTTCCAGAGAGCTCTCCAGCCTCTCTCCACCCAGCACCTGGTGCCAGAGGAACCCGCTCGGTGCCCTGCCCGTGTCACAATACGTCTTCTTTAGAGGCGGGCTGCAGCTGCAGCTCCTGCTGGGGAGGGGCCCGGGCAAGGCCTGGACTGCCATTTCCAATAGCGTGAGCCACCATTTCAGCCTGACAGGCTGGGTTGTGGGCACCCCTGCTGCTCCGACTGCCCCTGCCCATCTCCTGTTGCCTTTTGTGCAGGGTGTGAAAAGCTGTGATTAGCTGCGCCTTGCCTGTTATTACATTGATCTATTATTTAGCGTGAGATGCGATGAATATTTGATAGGGCTCAGAGCCTGGCTGGGGGGAGAGGGCCAGCTCGCTGAAAGGAAGAATTATGGATTAGGTTCTTGTGCCACAGCGGGAGGTGGGATGCACGGAACTGTGCTTCACTTTTTAACCCTTGCCTGCCCAGAGCAGCACAGGCCTTTTGGATGTTCCGGCAGTTGCATGCCCCTGCGGCTGCTCGGCCCGGTCAACGGCAGTCCCCTCTCTCTGGGCCAGTGAGCTCTTAAAAGAGGGAGAGATTCCTGCGATGCGGGCATGAGGCGACAGCAGCTGGAGGTGGTTACAGTTAGGTGGTGACAGCAGGGCTCCTGCCTCTCTCTGTGAGGTAGGTGGGTAGGGTTACCATATTTCAGCAAGAAAAAAAGAGGACGGGAGGAGCCCCGCCCTAGCCCCGCCCCTGCCCCTCCCACTTCCCGCCCCCCCAGAACCCCCAACCCTCCCCCCGTTCCTTGTCCCCTGACTGCCCCCTCCTGGGACCCCTGCCCCTAACTGCCCCCCAGGACTCCACTCCCTATCTAAGCCTCCCTGCCTCTTGTCCCCTGACTGCCCCAACCCTTATCCACACCCCCACCCCCAGACAGACCCCTGGGACTCCCACGCCCCATCCAACCACTCCCCACCCCCTGACAGCCCCCCCCCGAACTCCCAACCCATCTAAACCCCTCTGCTCCCTGTCCCCTGACTGCTCCAATCCATCTCCCCACCCCTGCCACCCCCCCCCAGAACTCCCAAACACTCCCCCCCGCTCCTTGTCCCCTGACTGCCCCCTCCTGGGACCCCTGCTCCTAACTGCCCCCCAGGACTCCACTCCCTATCTAAGCCTCCCTGCCTCTTGTCCCCTGACTGCCCCAACCCTTATCCACACCCCCACCCCCAGACAGACCCCTGGGACTCCCACGCCCCATCCAACCACTCCCCACTCCCTCCCCAGAACTCCCAACCCATCTAAACCCCTCTGCTCCCTGTCCCCTGACTGCTCCGATCCATCTCCCCACCCCTGCCACCTGACAGGCCCCCCCCAGAACTCCCAAACACTCCCCCCCTGCTCCTTGTCCCCTGACTGCCCCCTCCTGGGACCCCTGCCCCTAACTGCCCCCCAGGACTCCACTCCCTATCTAAGCCTCCCTGCCTCTTGTCCCCTGACTGCCCCAACCCTTATCCACACCCCCACCCCCAGACAGACCCCTGGGACTCCCACGCCCCATCCAACCACTCCCCACCCCCTCCCCAGAACTCCCAACCCATCTAAACCCCTCTGCTCCCTGTCCCCTGACTGCTCCGATCCATCTCCCCACCCCTGCCACCTGACAGCCCCCCCCAGAACTCCCAAACACCCCCCCCTGCTCCTTGTCCCCTGACTGCCCCCTCCTGGGACCCCTGCCCCTAACTGCCCTCCAGAACCCCACCCCCTACCTAAGACTCCCTGTTCCTTGTCCCCTAACTGCCCCCTCCTAAGACCCCCCCAACTGCCCCCCAGGACCCTACCCCCTACCTGTACCCTGACTGCCCAAAACTTTCTCCACTCCCCCCAAAAAGCCCCCCCCCGTTTCTTGACTGCCCCCTCCAGAACCTTCCTGCCCCCTGACCTCCTTACCCTGCTGCTCAGAACAGAGTGTTGGGCTCTGTGCGAGCCGAGCCGGACACGTGGCTGCGCTCCCCAGCACAACAAAACCCGGTCCCTGGCCCTGCACAACAAAACCCGGTCTGGCCCTGCACAGTGCTGCTGGACTGGGCTGCAAGGGAGCTGCCGGCTCAGAATGCAGGGCGGATCCGGCTCCTCTACAGCTGCTCCTGAGTCCAGCCCGGGACTTCCCTGCAGCCCTCCCAGCTGCTCGCTCTGCTCTGCGGGGGGGAAATCCCGGACATTGTGAGTGCTTTACAAATTCCCCCCCCACGCTATTTTTAGCACACAAAAGGAGGACATGTCTGGGTAAATCCGGACGAATGGTAACCCTATAGGTGGGTGTTGATTAGACTTCAGACTAGTAGATCTTAATATCATCCCAGTAGGGACCGCTGCAGGGAGAGGGATGAGATGGGATCTGTTGGACCTTTCCCTTCTCAGCCGGCTTATTCCACACAGATAACAAATGCTGGCATGTTTATGACTTATAACAAGCTCCCCTTTCCTCCTAACGAAACAGCCAAAAAAATGAGGAGAGTTTTCCCCTTTGTTCTGTCCCTGCTTTCGATCTCTGGCTCCCCAGTCCCTAGGATGATCTCTGGCTCCCACGTCCCCTTCACAGTGGGATAGTTCTGGCCTGTAGATTGCTTTCATAGTGTCCATCAGCACCAAATCTGCAGCCAAAGGGGACGTTATTGTTGTCTCTTTAGTGTGCGTGTACGGGAGGGAGAGAGCGTTTCTTGCTGACAAAAGTGCCAGATTGAGTGCCCCAGCGAGGGAAGCTCTCTGTTTATCTCCAGGACACGTAGAGGTTGGCCAGCAACAGTGTAAACTCCCCGCAGTGACGGGCCTCAGTCCTGACATGAAGGGCCCACCTGTGCTTCTGACAGTAAAGTTCAGTCTCCGTGGACCAAGCAGTCTTTGGCCTCTCTGCTCGCTTGCCAATTAGTGTCACTGCAGCAAGGCTTTCTGCTGGGCGGCTGCTCCTCTGCTAGGAACTAAACCCAGGCCCTGTGTCTCTTGGAGGGAAATGTTCAAGGGGTGGCTCCCTGTCAGAATCTGACACCGTCCATGGCAAATCACTGGCCGTTCCCTTTTCCTTTCTGCTTTAGAAGCCATACAATGTTTTCCTTCTGCTGAGAGCTGTCTCAGCCCCATATCAGCCAGGGAGGTTCAGGAAGGTGCTTTTCTGTCAAACCTGCTTCACTCAGCGCTGTGCAAATGTCCCGCACAGCACAGCTGATTTAGGGGAGATCCTCCACCCCAGGAAAGAGCCCCCCTTACAGCCAAACATCTTGGGCAAGAGAAAGGAACCTGCAGCATTGGCTGCACTGGCAGAGTGCAGTAACAGGACAGCCTCTCTGCTGGCATCTTAGCCCTCATCTCCTCTGGCACTTTCCAATCGTTGCACCAGTGGTGGTAGCTGTAGTGACACACAAGTGTAAACAGGGTTTGGGAATTTCATCACCACGATCCCACATTGATAAGAACACCTGTGCTCTGTCTTGTCCATTCTACATTGGTTTATGCCCTCCATTGCTAGCACTAGTGGAGGTGGGCCAGTAATAGCCTAGGGGTTAAAAACATTGCAGATTCCCTGTTGTACCCATGCAGGACACACACACACACACAGGATGTGCTGCATTTCCTAAGGGGATTCCTACGTACCATTATATCTCTGAGATGTGACTGATCTGGTCAGTACTTGGATGGCTGAGCACCAATTGTAGCTTGGATGCTGTAGGGTGTAGTGTGGGTGACCCAGTAGGAGGTATTCTTCCCTGAGGGTCTGTACTGAGCCAGCGCCCAGTGTGGTGGTAGGGTTGCTGTGCTCCTGGAAGCGTTGTTGTTTGTTTGTGTTACTGAAGTGGCTAGGAGCACTAGTCACAGACCAAGAGCCCATTGTAGTAGGCACTGTGTCAACACAGAACAAAAAGATGGCCCCTGTTCCAAGGAGCTTACAGTCTGAGCATAAGACACGAGACAACAGATGGATACAGGCAGATGGAGGAGTGTCGTCTTTTGGAGGACACATAAAACTCGGAGACCCATTAAAATATCCATGCCACTTTTGGCAAGAGTAAGAGTGTTGATTTTTTTGTCCTAGCCAAATTGCAATTAAATAATTGCTCTGGCATCCCAAACATCCCCCACTCACCCGGTAATTTCAATAGAGAACTTATCCTTCACTTCCTCTGCCAACAAATGCTGGAGAGTGTGGCTGGTGCAGAGTGATTGCCATATTGCACCCGAGAGCTGGCTGCAGCTAGGGCCGTGCAAAGTATTACCTCTACACTGGGTTGTAAAGAGCTTGGGCATCCAATTCTATAAATTGGAAATTAACTTTGGAGGGTTCCGATCCAGGTTCTAACATTGTGGCTGATCCTTATATTTTTCATTGGGCAAATCAAACCCAGGCACCTCTGAAATGTGGTGATCTAGATCCAAGCTTTGCGTCTCAGACCCATCTCTAATATTACTATAGTATAAACTTGTTATAATAATTATCCACATCTCCTTGGGTCTCTGAGGTTCCCAGTAACCATAGCCTGGAGATCCATTCCTAGTCAGAACGGATCCATCGCTAAGTTTGCACCAGGCTGGTCTGAAACTCTCTCTCTTTTTAATTAAGAAAATCTTTTGGTGCCAAGTTCTTGGTTTGTGCGTCTGCAGCAGCGGCGCAGCTGGGCGTCACTATGGCCTATTGGTGTGACGCCACATCTCTGGTTTCAGTTGTCTTTGGAGAAGCAGAATAAATAACAGGGTGTCTGATTTTCACTTGGTTGCATATCCACACCCAAAATCGCCACGTTTTGCAGATGAAACTTTCGCACCCTGCCCGTAGCGGCTCCAGTGACTGTGTCACAGCTGGAGCTGGGAAAAGCGCCGAAGAGTGAGACACACAGGGATTCACACCATCACGTCAGGAGATGGGTACGTGAAGGCGAGTTAGACAAGCTGAGAGGTTGAAGAAATCTTATGCAAGACACATTCATACAGCAACACCCTGGGGTGTGTCCAGCTCTCCTCCTTGACTCTGACCACACACACACAGAGCAACTATAAGTCAGTCTGTGTGCATTCTGGCATCTGCAGAGCTAGGCATATGTGACCATGTGAGTATCCCCGGTAAAATAGCTGTCTAGGGTATTCTCAAGAGTGAATTCCATACAGTGATTTTATAGGAGCTGTCAGAGGGTCTGTTGGTTGTTCAAAGGTGGTACAGTACCTGACACACTTCTCAGGGAGCCTCTAGTGGGACCTGGGGGATGCGTAAGCTACTTTCCATGGGAAGCCCACATCTCCCATGGATGTCAGTGTCAGACCCGAGTATGGTGACCCAGGTCAGGCCTTCAAACACTTCCCCAGCTAAGTGAGTAGCTCCCTGGGGAGTTCTGTCACCTTCTGCAGAGCTTAAGCTTTCATTTAAAAAAATATTTTAACCAAGATTTGGGTAAATGGCTACAGTTTGTGGGTGGCTGCATTATTGGTGCCCAGCCTGAGACTCTTAGAAAGCTGATTAACATCACAGTTATATCCAGTTCCCGGCTATTTATTCCTTTCATTGTCGGGGGGGGGGGAGTGGTTTGGGGGAGCAGGGGCATGGCCTTTGTGTTTGCAGGCCGGTAGTGCCACTAGAATGTTTCCTGCTGACTAGTGAGCTTAGTCCTCGGGCGGAGGCATGAGGGGACGTTTTCCAGCCCTGCCCCAGGTGATGAAGTGCTGGTCAGTACCTCTGAGCAGGTGCACTGTCTGGTTTGCCCCTTTCTGCACTTAGTGGGGACAGGACCTGAGAGACCTGATGGCGTCATTTGTGGAGGTGAGATGTAGGCAGGAAAATTGGCACTCTCCCATTTGGGATATTCTGAGGATAACTGACAAGCTTGGCTCCCCTAGAGGAACTGCCAGCTCTTTACAGTGAGCAGCCAAGGGCATCAAGATCCTCACCACCTCCTCCGCCTACCTCTTTTAGAGCTTGTGTTCTGCTGAGGTCCAGGCTGGAGTCCTTTCTGATCAGCGACTGCCATGGGTAGCGTGCCAGTGCCACAACAGTTCTCAGCTTTATGTAATCCAGCCTCTCTCATGCAAACTCTGTACGCTTTCTGGAGTTAAATGCAATAGGGACAGAAGGAGAGACGTTAACAGGCAGTGATGTGGGAGGCAATAAATGCTTCACAAATGAGATGGGAAGTTGAGGAAGCAAAGAGCTAATGCAAGCCTGGAGCTGCAGAGGAGGTGTCCTTGCACTAGCCGTGGGGCGGGTATGTGGGGCATAGTGAAGAGCGCAGAGAGAGTCGGGAGGGCAGTAGAGAGAACGTTAGGCTGCAGCAAAGTCCATGTAGGGCTAAGAGGAATTGTTGAGTGAGGCTGTCTGATTCAAGCAGGAGATGGTGGTACCATGGGTGATACCTGAGTTGATTGGGTGTTCATTACAGATTCAGAGGTGTCTGGGGATCGAATACCCTGAGCAGAAGATGTGCCAAGCACTGAAATCTTGGTACCAGTGAAATGAGGGAAGATTCTGCCAAGCCCAGGAGAAGCCCGGACTTCCAAAGAGACTGGCCATCCTGTCTCAACCAACCCCCCTCCCCTAGTTCCATGATAGCTACGTTCTAGCGAACCTTCCTGCTGTAAATCCACTGGAGTGATTCCTCCAGGGGGCACCTGCCCAGGTTCACAGCAACTGCCCCACTACTGCGGGAATCCCACAGCAACCCAATGGCCCATCCGCCTGTCCACCCTTGGGCTTTTCTGTTGCTGTCTTTCTTCACTTGGGGCAGCAGGTGGCACATGTAGGGCCCTCCACAGAAGGGGAGGAGTCTGCCCAAGTGGCTGGCTGAGGCTGTTCAAACATGATTGGAAGTGATAGAGCGCTGGAAAAGTGCCTGGCTATAGGGCACGTGAAGCTATTTCCTGTCGCCCTCAGTGCGGAACAGAGAGATGCGGCTGCTGGGGGTTACGGAACAGTGGAGCAGCGCCATGGAGCCTGAAACCTTGGGTAAACTTTATTAATGCTTTTCGCTTCCGCGGCTGGCACTTTCTCTCTCCTCTTTTCTTCCTTTAATTCATGGTGGCTGCTTACACAGCCGCTCCCTGAGCAAAGTAAATGCTCCTCCTGGTTATGCAATGGATTTCATACAACAGGGGAGAGCCCCCCTGGTTGACATCTGGATAAATTAACAAGTGAAACGAGTCGGGCACCCCAGACTAATCCGGAGTGGAAGTCCATGGAAATCCCAAACCAGTGAAGCAGTTTGAGTGGTTGGCTCTATCTGATAAGGCCAGGCCCAGGACTGGGTGAGCAGGAATGAGGGGCATTGGCAGTGCTGTGCGGGAGCCCAGGACTGGGAGAGCAGGGGAGGTCAGGAGAGAAGTGCATTTGGAGGCTGCTGGGCTGAGAAACTGGCACAGTTCCTCTCTATCTCAAGCCTGTGGGACCATGCTCATTTTGCAGATACGATTAAAGTAACCAAATCGGCCTTTCCAAGCTCTGCCCATTCACACAGTGAGCATGAAAATTCATGATCAGCCACAAAGCCAAAGGGAACAGGCGGACATTGGGATGTGAGCCTTTCAGAGGAGAGCTGTGTTAATTCTGCAAGTGCCAGCCCAAGCCAATCCACTGATCCCCAGGGAGGACTCTAGGCTGAGAGATTCTCCCTTGGGAACTTGTCGTCCGTGATTCCAGAGAGCCTGCACCTGATGTGCAGTGATCAGGTATTCAGTGCAGAGAGCGATAGGTGCAGGTCTGACCCCAGCCTTGTAGCCTCTGCCAGTCTACAGCACACTGCAAAACACAGCACTGCTGACCTCAGAGAACTCGGACGTTTTTTCTTGCTTTTTCCTTTCATTGTTCCTCCCGTTCTTGGAATTGAAGAAGGCCACACT
This sequence comes from Malaclemys terrapin pileata, assembly GCF_027887155.1. Classification (NCBI taxonomy): domain Eukaryota; kingdom Metazoa; phylum Chordata; order Testudines; family Emydidae; genus Malaclemys; species Malaclemys terrapin. Next base: position 47,589,841 of record NC_071511.1, read on the forward strand.
GCCAGTGGAGAACCTGACCAGCCAGTCCAGTATTGGGAGCCCTGCAGACGAAGTGGTTCCCAAGTTCAGAATCAGGATACTTGGCTGCACAGGACCCTGTAGAGCAGCGGCTCTCAGACTGAGAGATCTCATTTCTTTCACCTAAAACTTAGAAGTCCTTGGCATGCTACCTTGGTCATGGTAATCAGTGCAGTGAGAATGGATTCTGAGCACGACCCTGTACGTCAAACTAACCTGCCTACTGTCTGCCTGCAGCCTGCTACCACCAGTGCTACGTGGCCCAGGATGTGAGAACCGCTGTGGTAGAGCAATCTGCCTAGTTTGGTCATTCCAGGACTAGGGCATTTGTGGTGTTTCCTGGTCAAGGATCTCTTTAAGTCAAAGTGCTGAGACTCTGTGACCTTCATTGATCCTGGCTGCGCAACAAGCTCCAGGCCCAGGAGAAAGCTTCTTGAACCAGTTCTGTGCTCACACCTGTAGAAAGATTCCTGTCTGCAATGAATTCACACGGAGGCAATGGGGACATCTTAACACCCGGGCTATTAGATCAATCTTTGTTTTAACTCTGCATGAAAGGAGCTTGTGGTGACCTCAGTCTCTTTTCTACTAGGCATTTAACTGCCCAGCACACCTGTGTGGAATGAGTTCTGCTAGGTCTCAGCCTGGATTTCCCATCCCAGGTATAATTCTGGGAAAAGAAGCCCTCCCTCCTCTTCCCCTTCTCCCTCCCCCCCCCCACCCAAAGCAGAAGAGAGGGGTAGAGTTGCACCGATGTTTCACCTCAGAGCTGTTTCCATTTCAGCAGGTGAACGTGCACTGAGCCAGACAGCATCTGCAAAGTGCTGAGAGATCCCAGAATGAGAAGTGCCTGATAAACATTCATTCATTCAAGGGGAAAAATCCAGACAGGTGTAATGCTTTTCCTACAAGATCAAGTCACCTCGACACAGAAACTACATTTCCGCTAAGTTAAAAAACATGTTGTTTGTCGGGAAATAATCTCGCAACTTCAGCTCCGTCTGGTTCATGGGAGGAGATTGTGTGTGTGTTGCGGGGCGGGGGGGAGGGAGGATGGCGAGTAAAGCGGACAGGGCCTGAGAATAGGGGAAGTGTAGGTCCTCTCTACTACATCAGCAACCCGACACAGGTCAGTAGGTCAGCCGTACCCCTCCCAGAAGACAGAGGCACCATGCCTTTGGTAGGCTGGCCACTGAATGGGGAGGGAGCATGGAGCAAAGGAAGAAGATCTGCAGCAAGAACACATTAGCAAAGAGAGAGGCCCCAGTCCCACAGGTCCCCTCGGCGCTCTGTAGTCGTGATGCCAGTTCCTTGTTCAAAGCAGGAATCTCTTGATTTGCAGGAACAGGACTGAGCACAGAACTGGGTCAGGAAACCTTCTCCTGAGCCAGGCGCTCAGTCCCATCTGCACTGCTTCTCTCACTGGACAATGGGGGGAGGCTGATCAGAAGCTGCATTTTACATGCGATTCCCTTGGTAAGCAGCAGCCATGGGAAAGGGAAAACAGCAAGAGCGCATGACAGTTTAATGGAGTTTTTAGAAAAATATTCGATGATGCCACCTTCTTCCGCAGCTGCTCAGCCCCGTCTTTCAGCCGGAAAAAAGGAAAATCAATTTCAACTGATTTTCATCACTTCTTTGAACCATCTGCCAGTTTTCCCCCATTATTATTTTTAAATCCACACCTGCAGCCAGGCCACCTTGGGCTGCGATCTCTTCAGATACCTCAGGCTCATGGCAGGGGCCGGTGGGAGATCGTCAAGGAAAGTAGAGCTGCTGCAGGCAGCAGTGGTGGCAATTCAGTAGGTGGCGCTCTGCCCTTTGAGTCGCTCCTGAGCCAGTGCATATGGGGCACGCTGCTTTGGTGCTAAGTGCTGATAAGTCGTGATCAGTAATATTTCCAGTGTCGCCCCTTGTACATTTGCAGTTTGGGTAACTGCATTCTGCTTCCTTAAACTCTCCCTGCTACTTGAATTTGATTAGCTACTTCCCTTCCTTCCCCTAAATTGCAGTGTGGTGTTGCTGGGTGCTGCTAAGCAGCTGCTCCATCCCAGCCTGGAGGTGGGCGATGTGAAGTGATCCTTGGGTGGATATAGACTGTAATCCTGTAACATGCTGGGAGCCTTGAGGGAGGTTGTATATCTATCAGATCACCATGACAGCGGCATTTCCAGCCCGGGGTGTTAGTGTGCCATACAGGGAGAGAGATCTCCATTAGGTTTCCTTCCTCCTTGCTGGAGTCGCAATGCACCGAGGTTTACACATGTGCCTTGGACAGTTCTTTGCTCTGCTTGGAGGATGTTAACAACTGCCAGGGATCATTGCCATCCTCAGTAATGTTATTGACAACACCATCAATGTGCATGGCACTTGACACGCACACATAGGGGCCTGGTTCTCCTCTCTTGCCAAGTAAATCAGGAGTAGCTCCACTGAAATTGGTGGATTTACATCAGAGTAAACCCGGTGTAAACGTGAGGAGTCGGGGCCAGTGGTCCGTGCTCCAGCAGCTCCTCAAAAGGATTTAGGTGCCTAACCCCCATTGATTTCAAAGGGAGTTAGGAGCCTAAATACCTTTGAGGATCTGCACATTACAGTCTAAGGAGAGTTTAGGATCACACGTAGCACTGCTCTTGCACCTTCCATCTGAGGATCTCAAAGCACTTTATAAACATTAATTAATTAAGTCTCACACCCCCTCTGAGGTTGAGTGTATTATTATCCCCATTTTGCAGATGGCAAAGTGACTTGCCCAAGGTCACATGCTGAGGCTGTGGCAGAGCTGGGAAAGCCCCTAGGCTTAGTAACAAGACCAGCTCGGAGGAAGAGCTCTAGGTTTGTGATTGTTGATGGAGTGTCAGTGGTTGGTTCAGGAGTCCCTTGGAGGAAGGTTCCTCAAAGTGAAGGAGCAGGATAGACTCTAAAATGGAGAAATCTACACGGGATTGCTCTAGTACAGGGGCAGTCTGCCCCTTCCCTACAGGCTCCTGTTTGTTGCTGTTGTCACAACTCAGAGTGATGTCATAATTAACAATGATTAATTTTTTCCAGGCAGGTTTTGTCATCCAGCCAGTTGCCCTGGTTACAGCACTAAGTCTGTTTTTAACTTGACACACTTGTATCTTTCTCAGCTCTTTAATTGTGTTGTCGTCCAAACGACCAAGAAAGTGAGCCAGGGACTGGCGTTTGGGATGCAGAGATGGCAACCTGGAGATGGGGACACAGATCATGGAGGTGGGGATGCGGATGGTGGAGACCGAGGGCTGGGGAAGGCGACACATGGTGGAGATGGTGATCTGGGGATGAGGCCATGCGATTGTGGAGACAGCAATCTGGGGATGCAGCTCAGAATCAGAGCAGGATAAGGGTTCTCAAGTGTCATTCGGGGCCTGACGGAATGAACTAGAGCCAGCGCACCACTCAGAGGCAGAGGGACCCAGAAGGGCTCGATTGTGATGATGATGATGTTGTTGTTGTTGTAACTTTTTCTTCTTGGTGGAAATTAACCATCTGCCCAAATTTGCCTTGGCCCCTCTCCTCCTGGCAGATTGCCCACTTCTGGATCGAGCATTTTACTGCATCTCAGTGCATCTCCGAGTGGCTAGTTGGCTGGCTGCCCTGGGTTCCCATATGAAATGAGTTTTACTGGGTCTCAGCCCCTCCAAGTGCCTGCTTGGGAGTCCTACAAGCATGAATCGCACTAGGTCCCATCTCCTAGAGTGTGTTTGTTGCTAAGTATTTTTGTACTTCCAGGGCTTGGCAGACACCCCTGCCCCAGGAAAGGAGCTACATTGCTGCTTGTGCTCACTCACGGCTCTCTCCCAGGAATCAGGGACACGTATTGCCTGTGCTCAGTACTCTGCTGTCCTAATTGCTCCCTCCCTCCCCTTGCCTCTGTAGTTTTCCAATGGGCACCAGTCTCCTTGGGCAGCAATTACCTGTGGAATTTTATTTGGAAAGAACATTGCTGGCTTCATATGACAGCCGCGCAAAGCAAAACAGCGTTTTAAGATGAGTCGGTGCTGTTCTCATGGCTGTGAGACGCTAATAGCTCTGCCTGGAGACAGGCAAAGAAAGGACTGGCGCTAAGCAAGCTTCCCGCTACAGCTGTGTTAATGCACCACAATCCTGACCTGAACGCTGCACCCTCAGCCCCACTGCTCCAGTCCTGGGCTCCCTGCACAGCTCTGCCGGTGCCCCTCAGCCCTGCCGTTCGACTGCCTGCTGCTCTGGTTCTGGGCTCCCTGCACAGCTCTGCCGGTGCCCCTCAGCCCTGCCGTTCGACTGCCTGCTGCTCTGGTTCTGGGCTCCCCGCACAGCTCTGCCGGTGCCCCTCAGCCTTGCTGTTCGACTGCCTGCTGCTCTGGTTCTAGGCTCCCCGCACAGCTCTGCCAGTGCCCTGCCCTTTGACTGCCCACTGCTCCAGTCCTCGGCTCCCCGCACAGCTCTGCTGGTGCCTCTCAGCTCTGCCCTTCGACTGCCTGTTGCTCTGGTCCTGGGCTCCCTGCACAGCTCTGCCCTGCCACTCAGCCCTGCCCTTCGACTGCCCACTGCTCCAGCCCTGGGCTCCCCGCACAGCCCTGCCCTTCAACTGTTTGCTGCTCCAATTCTGGGCTCCCACCACAGCTCTGCCATGCCCCTCAGCCCTACCCTACCCTACCCTTCGACTGCCTGCTGCTCCAATCTTGGGTTCCTTGCACAGCTCTGCTAGTGCCCCTCAGCCCTGCCCTCCGACTGCCCGCTGCTCCGGTCCTGGGCTCCCCGCACAGCTCTGCTGGTGCCTCTCAGCTCTGCCCTTCAACTGCCTGCTGCTTCAGTCCTGGCCTCCCCGCACAGCTATGCCCCGTCACTCAGCCCTGCCCTTCAACTAACTGCCCGCTGCTCCAGTCCTGAGCTCCCCGTACAGCTGCGCCAGTGCCACTCAGCCCTGCCCTTCAACTGCCCGCTGCTCTTGTCCTCTGGTCCCCGCACAGCTCTGTCAGGACCTCTCAGTCCTGCCCTTCGACCGCCCACTTCTCCAGTCCTGGGCTTTTCGCACAGCTCTGCCCCGTCACTCAGCCCTGCCCTTCGCCTGCCCGCTGCTCTGGTCCTGGGCTCCCCGCACAGCTCTGCCCCTGCCACTCTATCCTGACCTACAGCCCCTCTCCCCACCACTGTTCCTGCCCTAAGCTGAATCTGCCAACTGCATCAGGTTTTGTTTTTTTTAAAATATGGACTCTACTTTGAACCTGCTACACTCCTCCTCTTTTGTGCCCTGTGCCAAGCCATGCCCGCAGGGCTCAGAGGCAGGCGTGTGTTCACCCCCGAGATTGTACTACAGACTTTTCTGAGGTTTTAAGCTAAAAGCCAGGACCAAGATTTTGAAAATCGCTGAGGGCTCATGGGCAGCCTCTTGTTTGGATTCCCAGCCTTGCTCCAAGCTCAGTGCTCAGGAATCCAGCAAACAGCGGCAGTCTGTACTGGGAAGGGGCCAGAGCTGTCCTATGAGCCTGGGTGGGAGGAGGAGTAATGAGGAACAGGAAACTTTATACTTAGCCAAAGGAGGAGGGTGTAATGAGCCCTTGGCCAAAGTGCTGGCATATCCTGGGCATAGCCCAGTCCCGAGCTCTCTGGCAGTGCAGGTGGCATGACATACCTAGCCATTTGCCGGTGACCCGGGTCATCATCCCCCTCAATTGACCAAAGGAGCAGCATGGAGTGGGGGTTGCATGGTCCCAATTCCCTGCTGCCTGGGGAACTTGGCGTGGGCGGGGCTGAAGGAAGGAAACAAAAGGGCAGCATTGTCCAGACTCATGAAATCTGCTGTGTCAACTGGGGTGTGCTAGCCAGGCTCTTTCACTGGGCCTGTGACAGGGGCTGAATTTCTCCAAGCCCCTCAGATAGCCCCAGACCAAGCCATGATCTCTGAATCCATTCATTTAATTGATTCTGCATCGACAGTGCCTGCTCAATGCAGGGAGAGCGCCCATGCTTGATGGCTATTGACAAATCTGCTGGCTGAAAGGATCAGGCGGGGGAGACTCTTTAAGGATCCATGTCTCTTCCTGCTCCTGGTGCCAGAGCCCTCATGCTTCCAGCTTGGCATCATGGGGGAAGTGTTAGCTGGGGAAATGGCTGGGGGTTCTTAGGCGACTGCAGCAGGATGGGCTGGGCAGGTTCATGGCTGCAGAGTTGGAGGGGAAGAAGAGGATGTGGGACTAGTTCTGGCTGTGGATGCTGATAAGAGCAGACCAGCAGAGAGCAGCCCACTGGACCCAGACACATGGCAGAATTGTCAATTTTACCAAATCTTTGCTTTTATAACTTTCACATTTACTCCATATACGCTGAGCTTCTAACCTGAGATCCTCTCAAACTAACATACATATTGGTACATAGTGGAATGGGTGTGTGGGGGTGTGTGTGTAAAAAATAACATTCAACAAAACTGTGTTAAAAGAATGTTAGTTAAGGTTACAAAATCAAGCACTCAAAAATATGGAATTGCCAGAATTAAGGTTGCCCGTGTACCCTTAACTCTGCCCCTTGTGCATATACTATAGTCTTTATTTACATGATCATGTTCTATTTTTTCCACAGGATCCCAGTGTTTTTACCCTCCTCATGCAATGAGTGGCCCTTTACCTTCTTTCTTACACACCATCCACACACAATCTGATTATTCATTTCTCGTGGACTTTTCTCTGGAGCTCAGCACTCTAATATCTGAGGGCCTTGCAAACATTAATGAATTTATTTTCCCGGCTCTTGTGTGTGATAGAAAAGTGTGATTATCATTCCCCCCCTTTCTAGCTGGGAAACTGAGGTACAGAGACTGGGGCTAGAATTTGTAGACGTGCTCCCTAATTTTGGTTGCCTCGATGGTTAGGTACCCAGTTTGAGATGCTATCCCCTGCCTCATTCATTGCACACCTTCCAATATCTGCAACAAAGGAGGCGAGGTCCTTCGGGAAAAGAGCGTGTAATCATGTGATTAAAGACTGTATCATAAAGCCAACACAAGGGGGGCACTCTCACGCTTTCCTATTTCCCAGCTCTTAAGCGCTTGACTTTATCACCTTAATAATAGACTTTGAACATAGTTTTGTTGTATGTAATTACTGCTGCCAGCAATGGGCATTAAGGCCCAGATGAGTATGTAGACTCTGCCTCCCAAACTCTCCCCATGTCTGTCTGCACTAATGGATGTGCCCTAGAATACTAGAAGTCATGCAGTGCCCCCCCCCCCCCCCATGCACCTGATCTATCCCTTTTTATCTACTCTTTTTGGCCCTTCTTTATGGCAAGGCATAGCGTCCTGATATGGGGGCAGGACACCATCTGGGACAGGCATCACAGTGCCCCGTGGATGTGCATGCACAGGATTCTTCTCTGAGGGTGGTGCCGTGGCCGAAAGGGCCTGCACTTAGAGAACTGGAGCGAAAGGAGAGGGCAGCTGTACCATGAAACCGTTATTGTCCTCTCCGGACTGCCCGGAGATGGGGAAAGCATTAGGCACGCTGGGTTACCGAAATACAAATGGCACTGTCCCCTGTGCAAGACTGCACGGGGGAGGGGAGGGAGCCTGCTTTAGTGGAAGTGCGGGGAGCCGGACCTAATACCGAAATGCATCCCAGGAACAAACTGAGCCTTTGAAAGTGCTCACGGCTCCAGGGCAGGTGGGAGCTTTCTATTCCTACAGGAGCGTCTCTTTGTAGAAGCTGGAGGGGGAGTGAGGGAGAAGGGAGCTGCCGAGCACAGTAACTCAGGATTACTGCCACCTCACAGGAGCCTAATTCTGCACTGGCAAGTTTTCAGGCTCGGAGGGGCCCAGGGTTGAATAGCTGGGGTGGGAGAGGCTGCAGTGAGATTGAGGGGCATTGGCAGGGCTGTGTGGGCAGCCCATGACAGATCTAGCAGCAGCTGTGTGGATGAATGCTAGGGAATTCAGTGAGATCACTGTTCATTTCACTGACGTGTTCAAGCCGTGTTTTGAGAAGGAAGAGGTGACCTCCTGTGCCAGTCTTTCAAACCAACCCTGAACACCAGCTGCACGGCTGGCATCCCCTAGAAGATCTTTCAAGATCCACAGACGACCTATGTAACATGAGGAGCCAAGCATAGGACTTCCCACCTCTGGGAACAGAGCCCAAGGAGCAGCGGCAGTAGCTTAGCCAGGCAAATTCCCTCCAGTCGAGGACAGTGGGACACACACTCAGGCCAATACACTGTGTCCTGAGGACTGGCCGGCTTCACCCCGTGCTCAGTGCATAGTGATGGGTATGTTTCCACACTCCATGCAGTGCCCGGCTGCACCAGTTTGTGACCTTGCACGCACCAGGCTCATCAGCTGGTCACACAGATGGGACATCAAGAACAGCTTGTGGGAGAAGCAAGGTCTTCTGGCGGAAGCACAGTAGTGGGTGCCAGGTAGCCTGGACTCCACTCCCAGCTCTGCTGCTGACTGGCTCTGGGATCCTGGGCAAGTCATTTCCCCGCTTGGTGTCTCTGCCTCCCCTCCCCACCCTCCACCCCAGGATATTGCGAGGTTTAACTAAAGCCTAGAGAGCGCCTTAGATAGCAGTGCGAACTATGGTGCTTTTGATTGGTTATAATCTGCCGCTTCAAACACTAGATCTCTGACCAGTCAGCTGAAGAATCATAGAACTGGAAGAGACCTCGAGAGGTCATCTAGTCCAGTCCCCTGCACTCAAGGCAGGACTAAGTATTATCTAGACTATCCCTGACAGGTGTTTGTCAAACCTGCTCTTAAAAGTCCCCAATGATGGAGATTCCACAGCCTCCATAGGCCATTTATTCCAGTGCTTAACCATCCTGACAGGAAGTTTTTCCTAATGTTCAACCTAAACCGCCCTTGCTGCAATTTAAACCCATTGCTTCTTGTCCTATCCTCAGAGGTTAAGAAGAACAATTTTTCTCCCTCCTCCTTGTAACAGTCTCTTATGTACTTGAAAACTGCTATCATGTCCCCTCTCTGTCTTCTCTTTTCCAGACTAAACAAGCCCAATTTTTTCAATCTTTCCTCATAGGTCATGTTTTCTAGATCTT